>NC_081415.1:136097159-136423659 GCF_030272615.1 Cryptomeria japonica | reverse complement strand
ATGATTATTTGCGTTGTCTGTTTTAAGTTCAATGTGTGTGAAAGCCTGAATTGTTTTACAAGCCGATATGGGTTGGAAACTTCAGTTGTTTTACAAGCTGATATGGGTGGGAAACTTGAGTTGTTTTACAAGTTTATGTGATTGTGGTACTTGAGTTGTTTTACAAGTTTTGATATGGTTTTTGAGAACTTGAGTTGTTTTACAAGTTGATATGAAATGATAGGATTTTGAACTTTGATTGTAGATGAGCAAATTGGTTCATGTTTTTGATGTAAGTTTTATGTTGATATCTTTGTGTTGATGTGGAAACTGATATTGGATATGTTTTGTTTGTTGACAGGAGCGATTGGGTATTGTGCAGTCGAGGGAGAGATTCCCGAGACCATGGACGCTGATACCACGTCTGTCACAGGCAGACTTGGATATTATTGAGAGATGTGGATTGACCTCGCTTCTGGATATGCCTCGGTTCACTGTGAATCGGGGACTTTTGACAGCATTGGCAGAGAGGTGGCACAGTGATACGAACACCTTTCATTTTGCCACTGGAGAGATGATAGTGACACCGAAGGATTGCTACCGGATTTTGCGCATTCCTGTGGTAGGGGCCATATTACCGTATGAGCAGACAGAGGAGGGCGGCATAGAGGCACTGCGCCGTATATTTCATGATGAGAGTGTCTGTGGCTATGAGATCCCTTGGCAGGAGTTCTTGGATCTGGATTATGCACCGCTGCCATCGGTATTGGCAGGATTTATTGGGGGATTCCTTTGTCCTGATCGCAGGTCAAAGGGATTTTCAGTAGGATGGGGGCTGGTCCTGGAGCAGATGGTTACACAGGGTCAGAGATTTGCGTGGGGGTCAGCGATGTTGGCCCATCTTTACAGGAGCCTGCATGAGGTAGTATACCTCGGTTACGGGAGCTTATCAGCGGGTGTGACCCTTTTACAGGTATGGTGCTGGGAGCACATCCCAGTAGCGAGGCCATTGGCAGACAGAGATAGGCCCGTAGGTGTAGCATACGCCTATGGATACAGAGGCCTAGTTGTCCAGCGTAAGCTGGTCAAACTAGAACACTGGAGGAGAGTGTTTGATGACATAGATACGGTCACCTGGAGACCATATACGGATTGCGAGGTGTGGGCGGAGGATGGTATGGAGATGCCTTTCATTTTTATGACGAGGTATCTAATTGGGAGGACTCCGTTCGTTATTGAACGGTTTTTGGTGACCTGAGTTTTGCGGCAGTTCGGGAGGCAGCAGGGGATTCCAGAGGGAGTGTGCTTGTATGCACGGCGGCAGCAGGATGTGGCCGATTGGGGGCCGACTATTGATAGTGCCGTGGCCACAGAGGAGTTCACAGGGCTGGCATGACAGATCTGGGACTATGCCCCAGAGATACAGGATGCTGGGATGACTGACGAGTTTGCTCGTTTGTTTGCTGCTTGGGCCGTGGCGAGGATCTCAGATCCAAAGGAGATGAGGCCAGCATTTGATTCAGATGGAGAGGAGGGGGGAGATGATGGAGATGATGGAGACGATGGAGATGATGGAGGAGGTAGAGGAGCCAGGGGGAGGCAGGGTGGCAGAGGTGTACATAGAGCGGTACGACATAGTAGGATTAAGAGGGGGAGAGGAGGATTGGCCATTGGAGCTGGGAGAGAGGGGAGAGTGACAGAGGTGTTAGCTGCAGTGGGGGGAGAGGAGGAGGTGGGGAGGCCAGCACAGAGGAGGAGGGTAGATATACTCCCACCTCCCGTACCCAGGACAGGCCGAGTGGGAGGAGTGGCGCTAGCACAGGTACCACTGCGGGTTCGAGTGCCGGGTCATGTAGAGGATGCACAGATCCGGACCTTACAGATTACTATGTAGCAGCTGCAGGCACATATTTTGACCTATCAGCGGCAGATTTTTCAGTTGACCACTGAGAGAGATACGGAGATAGAGCGGCAGGGTCGAGCAAAGGAGGCCTTAGCGACTGTGCAGAGAGCAGCGGTGGGTGGTTCTTTGAGAGACACCCTTAGAGAGCTGACACGGAGTGTCCAGGAGGTGCAGTATTACAGGCGGCACTATGAGGCTGCAGTACCTAGAGATCGGCGTGTTGAGAGCTTTGCACAGTCGAGATCGAGTCGATCTCGAACTATTGGGACACGATCTGAGAGCCGAGGAGTGACGGGGCCGGCGAGACAGGACCCTCCTGCAGATCCGGGGGCGAGTGTATCGGGAGCTAGACAGGATCCTCCTGGAGATCCAGGGGCAGGTGCATTTGGAGCTAGACCATCTCCATCAGGGGATAGTCACACTTGAGAGACATGGTCTCTGTTGTATTTTTGAGCATTGTATTCGTTGTACTGGACACAGTTTTGACACATTTTGTAGATTTTGATCATTTTTTGAGAGATATATATACAGAGCACCATTTTTGATCGATGTGATGTGTTTATGGATGCATTTTTATGTGTACTACTTCCTTTTTATATGATGATGTAATGTTTACATATATGATGTAATGTATAATGCAGGATGTATGTTTTTATATGCTGTGAGATGTATCTTGAAAATGAGATGTATGATTTAATATGCTGCTACATGTAATATGAAATGATGTAATAATGATGCAAAATGATATGTAATAATAATGTAAAATGATGTGCGACTAATTGTAAAATGATATGCAACTAATTGTAAAATGATATGCAACTAATTGTTTTTGGAGCACCTCTCATTCGATATTTGCCATCCGATATAACCATTTATTTGCTTTCTTTGTAAATATCATCATGGAGCATTTATTGATTTGTGGATATGTTGAAAATTTATACAAGCATAATGGTATAATTGAACCATAATGACTTGAGTAAAATTTACATGATATTTGATTTTGCAAGATAGCACAAGCGTCAAGGTATAATTGAACCAGGATGACCTGAGTGCGTATTGCGTAAACATACAAGAGTAGATCATTTATATGTGTGAAATGGAATTAGGCCTTCAGTGATATGTAATGTATCACGTCTCGAGGCAAATATTCACACAGTACAAGTGATCGCCTCCCAGACAGAAGACTAAGAAAATTTTGGAAGTTCCTCATGATCTCTGGCTTTGAAGCTTTTTATGAGATAAGGAGAAGATTCCAACTAATTTAAAAAGTTCAAAATGCAAAATAATCAAGACTTTAATGCGATAATGCAACATTTAGTACTTCAGAAAATCATCCATCCTTGAGTTTCTTGTGTATTGTTTGTGTTTTGGTTGTTTGTGATAAAGCGTAGTTGTGTTTGTTGGATGTCATGTGTCTGAGTTTTGCAATAGTTGGCATGTCTTGAATGTTTGTAAGTTTTTGAACAATTTAATGCCCCTAGCTGAGTGTACCTCTGGATATGATTATGTGCAATGATTTCCAAGCCATGGTGGAATGCGGTAGATGAATAACTCAGGATAGTGACTACGCTAAGTATGTCCTGAATGGATATATGCTAAGTGTCGGGCGATGGCCGATAGTCTTTTGATGGATAAAAATGGTATGGATATAGATAGAGGAGCCGTTTTTTTCACAATGGCGCCTGTTTACTAGATTTTCACCATTTGTTTTTATTGTACTTTGTATTTTTGCCTTTTTTGGATTTTTTTTTTTTTCCGTGCACTAGGCTATCATAAGCATAGTACTTCTTCAGATGAATGCTGTTAGTTGGATCATCGAGCACATCGCCTTCAGAATTTATTAGCTGATAGGCACCTGATCCATAGACTGAGATGATGACATAGGGACCCAACTAGTTAGGTTCAAATTTCCCTTTCTTTTCTCTATCTTGCTGATTTCTTGGATTTTCTTTTAGGACTAGATCACCAACCTTGAAGTTGCGAGGAATGACCTTATGATTGTAGCTTCTGCACATGCGTTGCTAATATGCTTTGAGATGAGTATAAGCATGTTGGCGTCTTTCATCTAATAGTTCCAGTTCTTGTAGTCGGTTAACTCGATACTCTTCATCTGGGATCAAACCTTTCAAAGAGACTCTAAGAGATGGAATTTCTACCTCCAAGGGTAAAATAGCCTCGGATCCATATACCAATGAATATGGTGTTGCCCCTGTAGGTGTGTGGATGCTGGTCCTGTAGGCCCAAAGTGCTGGATTGAGTTGTACGTGCCAATCTTTGCCTGCATCATTCACTGTTTTCTTGAGGATTTTTAGGATTGTTTTGTTAGATGCTTCTGCTTGACCATTTCCCTGTGGATAGTATGGTGTAGAAAACCGATGTTGGATTTTGAATTTTTCACATAGTTCCTGCACATCTTGGTTTTTGAAAGGTTGTCCATTATCTGTGACGATTGAACTTGGAATACCATATCTACAGATAAGATAATTTAGGATAAAAGAGGCAATCTGTTTCCCGGTCACTGTGGTCATGGGAACTGCTTCGATCCATTTGGTAAAGTACTCGGTTGCAGTTATAATGAACTTGTGTCCATTGGAAGATGAAGGATGTATTTTGCCTACCAGGTCCAATCCCCACTGACAAAAGGGCCAGGATGTTGTAAATGGCTGTAATTCCTATGTTGGTGCATGTATCAGATTGCCATGGATCTGGCATTTAGGACATTTCTTGGCGAAATGATATGAATCTTTCTCCATTATGGGCCAATAGTATCCCATTCGTAGAAGCTTTTTAGCAAGAGTAGTGCCACTTGAATGTGTGCCACAAATACCTTCATGAAGCTCATGTAAAGCTGAATCGGAATCATCACGATCAAGACAACGAAGAATAGTACCATCGAGACCTCGACGATATAAGGTATCAGCGGTAAGGGTGTAACGGGCAGCTTGTCGGATAAAGTTACGTTTTTGGTTACGGGATCGGTCAATGGGTAAGATATTATGCTTGAGGTAGTCGTATATTGGTCCATATAACAGAGAATCTGAACCTGTCAAGGCATATATAACCTGGGATTCAGAGTGGTCATAGGCGGGGGAGAACAGTTGCTCTACCAGGAACTCATAACGACTCTGTTGTTCTGGAATTTGTAGTAATGAAGCGATCGTAGCCATTGCATCGGCTGCTTTGTTGTTCAACCTTGGTATTTGTTCAAAAGTGATGTGCACAAAATACTGTTTGAAGTCATCCACCATCCGTTTGTAGGGTAGTAACTTGTCATCCTTTGTCTGATAGTTGTTGTTGATTTGATTGATGACCAGTTGTGAGTCTCCGTAAACTTTTAATTCTGTGATTTTCCATTCGACAGCCATTTTGATGCCTATGACCAATGCTTCATATTCAGCCATATTATTTGTACATGGAAACATAAGTCTGTATGATCTCGGCATAGTGTGTCCTTCAGGGGTGATGAATAGAATGCCAGCCCCTGAACCATGTTGTGTATAGGATCCATCAAAGTATAGGGTCCATTGTTTAGAGGAAAGAGCAAAAACGTCCCTGTCTGGAAATTCAATGTCCATGGTTTGTTTTCCTGGTAGCGGTGCTTCAGCCAGCTGATCTGCAATTGCTTGTCCTTTGATGGCTCGTCTTTCTATGTAGTGGATGTCGAATTCACTGAGAATCATGACCCATTTAGCCAATCGGCCTGTGAGAGCTACCTTGCTGAGTAGATACTTGAGAGGATCAATTTTGGCTACTAGCTTGATAGTGTGTGCTAGCATATAATGTCGGAACTTTTGAGATGCAAAAATGACTGTTAGGCAAGCCTTTTCAATGAATGTATAATTGAGTTCATAGCCATTCAATGTTCTACTAATGTAATATATGGCGCGTTCCTTTCCTTGTTGATCTTCTTGTGCCAATAGTGCCCCCAGTGAAACATCTGTTGTTGAGATATAGAGTATAAGAGGCTTTCCTGCAACTGGTGGATTCATCAGGTACTGTTTAATTTGGTAAAAAGATTCTGCACACTTAGTCTCCCATCTGAATGGCACATTTTTATGTAGCAAGTGGTTAAATGGCAGACTTTTATCTGCTAGTTGAGCGATGAATCGCCTGATTGATTGAAGTCATCCTTGGAGAGATCGAAGTTGACTGATATTCTTTGGTGGTGGTATATCCATGATGGCTTGTACCTTTGCTGGATCAACTTCAATACCTTTAGCTGAGACGATGTAACCTAGTAACTTGCCTGATGTAACCCCGAAGACACACTTCTTAGGGTTGAGTCAGACTTTGAATTTCTGCAACCGATCAAAGATCTTTGTTAGGATGCCGAGATGTTCAGCTCTGGTGAAAGATTTTGCTAGTAAATCATCCACATAGTCTTCCATAAATGTGTGCATCATATCATGGAATATGGTAGTCATTGCTCTTTGATAAGTGGCTCCGGCATTCTTTAAGCCAAAAGGCATAACATTCCAACAGTATGTTCCCCAAGGACAGGTGAATGCTGTTTTGTCTTGATCTTCAGGAGCTATTTTGATTTGATTATAGCCTGAGAAACCGTCCATTAAGGAGAGCATTGCATGGCTTGCTGTGAGATCTACAATTATATCAATACTTGGCAGAGGAAAGTCATCCTTTGGGCAAGCTTTATTGACATCTCTGAAGTCAGTGCATATTCTGATACTACCATCTGGTTTTGATACTGGAACAATGTTAGAAATCCATTCTGCATAGTCAATAGGTCAGATGAATCCGACATCTAATAATTTCTTCAATTCCATTTTGACCATAAGTGCTACCTGTGGATTCATCTTTCGTAGCTTTTGCTTGACTGGCTTGACTCCTGCAGAGATGGACAAGTGATGCATGATTAGGTGTGGATCTACTCTGGGCATATCAGCATATGACCAGGCAAAGTTAATTTGCTATCCTTTAAAAAAGATGATGAATGCCGATCTTTCCTCCTCTATCAAAGATTCTGCAAGGTGAATGTGTCTGGTTGCTTCTGTGGTACCAATGTTGATTGATTGAGTGGGCTCAATCAGTATGGGTGATTGTTCATGAAAATGTTCAGGAAGAGTGTCAAGTCTCCCATCGTTAGGTGCCTTGAAAAGGTTTTCACCCTCAGATGCGTCCTTTATTTTTACTTTTTTGGGATCTATTGCTGCCATAGACTAGTTTTCAGCATTAGATTCATTATTTGATTCATTTTTGCGACTGAGAGACTTGGCACTCCCTGAAGAACAGACATCGTTATTTGGTTCACCGGTAGAGCCTTTTCGGGATTTATGGTACATAGGTAATGGATAATAGATTCATCATTTGGAAAAATTGGTATATCATGAGTCTCAGGTTCATTCCAGTCGATGAGATCAGGGAAGACAAGCGGTAAGGAATCATTGGGCGGGTCAAGTTCAGCTACTGTAAGTGTTAGGATAGAGTTATCATCGTGAGGGGTCTTGGTGTTAAAGAAGTCTAGGGTTTTATCGAGGTCTTCGATGGTATCATCTTCTACATAGACTTGTTCGTAATATTTCCGTTCGCTTTCCTGAACGTCATAGATATGTTGTGGTCCAAACTCAAGAGGTCTATCCTCTGCATTATATTCTTCTTGAGAAATGGATATGAAATCAGTATCATCTGGGATATTTGTAGTAGTATCAGAGCAGGTACCCCATTCATATTCATTTGAATCTGTCTCATAGGTATCATCCCAAATTCTATCTGTGCTGTAAACAGGGATGTTGTATGGTGAAAACAAATCTTTGATAATGGATACTTTCTTGATATTCTGTGTTGATTCTGTATCTGATCCATCTTCTACGGTCTGGATTTGTTCATAGATCATGCTTCCACGGGGAAAAATGACAGTTTCTTGTGATGACATGATTTGTTTTTGAGCCATGGGTATGTTAATATGAGCCACTGCTGCAGATATGGCCTTCTTATGATTTAAAAGCTTTCCCTGATGCAACTTCTGATCCTGACGTTCTCGTGCCTTACAGATTGTTTCAGCTGATTCAAAGAGTGCTTCCTACTAGGATTCTTCCTTGTACTTCTTCTTTTCTTTCCATTGAGGTTTTGCATTTGTGTGTGGCGGCCTTTTCAATAAGAAAGTGAATTTAGAACCTAATCCTGCTTTATTTCTACTAGGTTGTGAAGGAAGATCTATAGGTTCAGTGACTCCTTGGCGTTTCCCAATAGGTCCTTTACCGCCATATCCCATTTGTTTCATGATCAAGTAGCCTTTTCCATACACGTGCATCGGTAGAACAATGTCTAGAGCGGCCGCTCTATTAGCTTCTTCTTCATCTTTGTATAGCCAATTAAGAACGTCTTTATCTTCTGATTCATGTGCTAGAGTCCCCAATTGGATGAAGGTACCATCAAATTTAGTTATGGGCTGAGTTGCCAGATGTGTTGATATAGTAGGTAAACCATGCGATCTAGGTGATGTTGGCAATCTGGTCAAACATAAAGGCTCCATATAATATTCGCCCATGCCTTGGTCTTTGATTTGTATTTTCTGTTTGAAGTCTCCCCATAAGGAGTTGGATTTTGCTGTTGGTGGATCAGATGTTGAAGACCGCTGCTTTTCTCTGTTATAAGGAACCAAACTGTCTTGGGCTGCCCCCATTGCATTGCAATGTTGAAATGGATTGTGATCAGCTGATATGGAGATTTCCTGTCCATTATAAGGAAACTTGACACACTGGTGATATGTAGAAGGTACTGCTTGCATTTCATGTATCCAAGGTCGGCCTAATAAGATATTGTAGGTGAGATCAATATCTAAGACTTGACATATAGTATCCTTTTGCACTGGTCCTACTTGAATAGGCAATATCACTGTTCATTTAGAAGACCTTTCCTCATCATCATATGCTTTTATAGTAATCTTTTTACAAGGATTAATAGATTCTTCTGGGAAGCCTAGTGCACGGATAAGCTTTAAAGTACATATATTAAGTCCAGCTCCTCCATCTATTAAGACTCTTTTGACGTGGTGTTTACAAACAATGACTTCAATATGTAGAGGAGTATTATGCGGGTGACTCAATGAAGTATTATCATGCTCTGAGAAGGTGAGGTTATGAGATTCTGTCATATGGGCAACCATGGCTTGGAATCTGCCGGTATCTAGATTTTGAGGTACATTTGTTTCTAATAGTGCTTGCTCCAATATGTCTTTGTGTTTTGGAGATAGTTTCAACAGTTCCAGGATAGATATCTGAGCCGGAGTCTTGCGTAGTTGGTTAACTAAGTCGTATTGGATCTTTGGTGTGGTAGTTGGAGGTGCAGTGTGTCCCTTCAAGACATATTTCTGAGTCCGGGTTGTTACATTGACAGATTCATGATCACATTTATCTCGAATGGTTATAACATTGACTTGATGGTCTTCGACTGATATGTGGTTGATTGTGTTGTTGTAGATGTGATTAATACGAGCTCTGCGTGTATCATTTGAAGTTGATGCTCCATCTTTGTTATAATTTGGGAGAGGATCTTTGAAGGCTTTGTGATCATTATTTGTTTTGAGACCATCCACCGTTAAGTCACCTCAATCGATCATGTCTTGGATTATGTGTTTCAATCTCATGCACTCGTTTGTTCTATGACCTTTGTTGCGATGAAAATCACAATAGTGTGAATCATTCCACCAAGGTGGTTTGATTGGGGGTTCATAATTGTTGATTGGAGGCAAAGAAAGAATCTTGTTTGCCAACAGTTCTCTGAATGCGGATTCTAATGATTGGCCCAATGGTGTGAAGATACGCTTATGGAAATTGTTGGTGTTGTTGCGTGAATTGTTGTTAGGCCCTGGATTCAGGTTTTTGTTTTGATTATTATTGGTGTTGTTGGTATTGAGTTGTCCTTGAGCATTGTTTGGTGCATATGTGTTAGCACTGGGAGTAGCATTTTTAGGATTTTTCGTATTTTGAGTATTTCCTGATAAGGCAAGCACTGGCTGTTTAGATTTGGGATCATATGATTCATTGTTGCCTTCATTTTTGTTTCGCGTCCAAAATCGAGTTTTGTCCAGATTGGTATTGTTTTGGTTATTGTAATGTGATGAGTTCGTCCCTTCTTTGTAGAACTTGAGTGTTCCCTTTTTGACACAAGCTTCCTCTACTTGGATGCCATTTTCGATTAATTTGTCAAAAGATGGTATGCATTGAAGTTTGAGTCTGTAACTCATTTCACCATTCAAGTTATCAATGAAGATTTCCATTTTCTCTTTTTCAGGAATATCTCGAGGATATCTTGATACCATGCGTCGCCAACGTTGAAGGAATAACATGAATGTTTCGTTGTTCTTTTGTTTGGTGTTGCAAATATCTAGCATGGTTATGGCATGTTGGATGTTGTAAGAATAATGGGTGATGAATTTGTTAACCAATTCGTCAAATGATCTAACGGGTGGTGTAATCTTGGATAACGATTCCATTGTTTGTCCTCCCAGGATTCTTAGGAATAACCTCATCAGATAAGTGTCATTATGAGCAAATTCAAGACTCATAGTACAAAATTCTCGAACATGGTCTCGAGGATCACTTTTCCCATCATATTTATCAAATTTGGGAACGTCTGAGTTTGGAGAAAAAGGTACCATGTTTAAGCTTCTATCAAATGGATAAGGACAGATTTCGTTTATAGAGTACCGCACTGTTGTCCCTTGTTGCATATCGTGCATTTGTCTTTGCAACATTTGCATTTGTTGAGTAAGAGCAACCAAGGGCACATTATCTTGCCGAGGGAAGAGTTCTTCCCTCGTATTTGTTCTCAACTGAAAAGGTGTAGTAAATGGTATGTGTTGTTCTGGAGTTTCGAATGCAGGTATTCGCATTTCTGGTATATGTTGCTCTGGAATATGTTGTTCAGGTATGCGAGTTTCTTCTTCCCTTTGTCTTTCTTGATATGTATATTGTTGAGACCCGGTTTGAAAAACGTTTGCGTCGAAATCTTCAGGAATTTTGACGCCTTTACTTGTAAGCATGAGTAGATATTTTTCTTTGTCATTTTCCATGAGTTTTTCGATGAGTTTTTGGAATGAAGGATTTTCTTGACATTCCTGAAGAATTGCGTCAGTAATTTCAGGCTCTTCTGAGGATGGAACTTCAAAAGGATTTGATAATCTGCGATTCATACTTGATTCTGCTGGTGTCTCACTTTGTTTGTTTTGTTGAGAGCGAATGATAGGCATTTCAATAGAAACTTTCAGTGATGAAAGGAACAAAGTCCTCGTTGATGTTTTGCTCGGGCGTTGGTGGTTCTGGTCGAGATGTGTTATATGTGATGCACTCGTCGGGCAGGAATGCTGGATTAATCTTTCTTCCGCGGTTTATCTTTTGATTAAAAGCAGACTTTTGACAGTATGCTCTTGTTTTCAGGGGTTCTTTGTCAAATTCGCTGGATTTGTTTTGGATATAACGTTTGACGTGATGAAGAAATACCCGATGGGATTTGAAGAGTTGACGATTGATGTATAAAAATTTATTTCTCTTGATGAATTTGGAAAAGCTAGGTTGTTGTTTCTTCAACGTGATGTTACGATAGAGGTTCTTTCTTCTCAGAATGAGGGGATTAGTCATGCATGAGTGATCAATGATTTCCTTTGATTTGTTTGGATTTAGTTGATTCTTGTTTTGAAAATTTCAAATCTTTACTTTATCAGAATGAAGGTTTAGATATCCCTTCACGATAAAGCGTGTCAAATGATATGGATAAAAGCTTCCTGATCTGGAAACTGGATTTGACAATTTGAAAATTTTTAGACAAGTGTTTGTGAGATAAAATCCGTCAGATGTTTAAAGGATTTGATTGATACTAATGATGAAAATATTCCGGATTATGATAGGAAAGACGTCCTCTATTGCTCGATTCGTTTTCAGATTCTGACAACTTTGTTTGACACAAATTGAACATTGAGAAAAGTTTTTAACGGTTCATTTTTGTCACTCTGGTTTGATAAAAGATGATTTTCGACGAAAAAGGTCTTCTAAAATGTTTTTGATTTTTTCAAAATTTTTCAATTCTTAACTCTCTGTTTTTCTACCTTGTCTCACGCGCTAAAACAGAGGTTTGATGCGCTACTTAATTTTCTTGATGCGCTAAAATGTTTCTCACACGTGCTAATCTGCCCCTAGTTACGCGCTAAAATTTTGATTCTAGAAAAATTTTACTCTAATAGGTGAAAAATCCACACGCTAGATGGGCTTGATACGCGCTAACTGTTTCGGCTAATGCGCTAAAATATGGTTTCCACGCGCTAAGCTGTTTGTTTCACGCGCTAGAACTCAGGCTGTTGAAATTGACTGTTAAGTTTGTTTGGAAAAACGACGCGCTATACTGTGCCTCCTACGCGCTATCTGTTTTGTTCCTTGCGCTAACTTTGGGTACCTACACGCTAATATTGTCCTGAGACGCGCTAAAATGTGTTTTGCATGCGTTAAAGGATTGTTCATTGTTTTGCCTTAGAATTGAAATGCTACTATTTTTGTTGTACGCGCTAATTTGAAATTTGGATGCGCTAAGATAACTGTTTTACGCGCTAAGATGTTGCTCTGACGCGCTAGACTGCCCTGATTTTTCTTTTTGTGTGTTTTTGTGAGGATTTTGAATTTTGTTGAGAGAATTTTTAAGTGTGATGGATGATTTTCTGAAATAAAAAATGCAAGCACGGTACACAAAGTACAATCATTTTGCCTAATCTAACAGAAAGTGTATGTTCTGTCGAGGATGTGTTCAAATCCCCAATGTTTTAACAGGTTTTGATACAAAGTAAGACACTTCAAAAAGACTCTTTATTCAAGGGTCATAAGTAACATCATAGCCCACTAGTCTCGATACTCCGTCAGCTCAAACAACCGTGTCACCCCCTAGAGGGCGCCTGTTTTTTTGCCTTTTGCCAGAAGTTAACCCAAAGTGAATTGCTTCACAGTTGAGTAGTTATCTTGGGAGATATATGGTGAGTAATCTTGGGGGCGGATTCTTCCCCACCCTTGCACTATGATGTTACAAATGTTTGGATACTGACTCAGCTCAAAGCTTCTAATTCTATGGTTCATAATCAGGCTTCCCGTTCGGTCGTCAGTGATAAACTCCCTCAGGAGGCTTCCCAACCTTTAGAACAAAGGCTTTACGTATCTCGAGGATACTGGGGGAAGGCTAATCACTGTGCGCAACCGTTGAAAAGGACTTTCATCACTTTCCACATTTGATTATAGTGGGTTGGAATTCTTGGCATCAAAACCGTTCCCCACTTAGGTCATTCCCTTCACACCGACCATAAACGGCTTTAAGAGTTGATTGCAACTCTTCGGGAAGGCAGACCTGCTAAAGGATTTTTAATGCATGAAGTACTGAAAGCGTAAGAGTGGTTTGACTTTTTGATCACCCAGTTAAGGGGAGAGCATATACCTTCCACTTTCGAGACAAAGCAAACAATGAGGTCTTATTTTATCCTTTTAAAGCAGTGATTTTCTAAAACCTATGCAGAGATGTTGCTCCACAAAAGCATGATGTTCTTTTTAATCTTTCAAAGCAATAATTGTCTAATCTATGAAAAATAAATAGTCAACAAAGCAAATTCGATGTTTTTGAAGGTCAACAAAAGAAAATCGTTTTGCTGTAAAAGAAAATTTCCTCGCTTTACCTGCAAGAAACCGTTAAAACCCTGCAAATAAACAAAACGATAAGATGGTCAGTTGATTCGGGGGACTTCTACAAGTCTAAAATTTTAATTCGGTTACAATAATTTTTTTTTTGTTTTGTCTGTGATGCACTACAGAACAAACTGTATGCGCTACAATATGCCGCATATGCGCTATAGTTTCTTTTCTCTGCGCTATCCTGTTACCCGGATGCGCTACTCTGTTTGTCGTACGCGCTAATCTGTGTTTTGCTTTTCCCGTGGTCCGTTATGTAGGAAAAATTTGAATCTGATGCGCTAATTTTTGGTTGCAACGCGCTGGAATATGTATTACAAGCGCTAAAAGGTTGAGCGGATGCGCTAATCTGTTAGGTATATGCGCTAATATGTGTTTCGCCTGCATCGACACCTACAGGAAAATTTGTTAAATAGTATCATGCGCTAAGGAACAGTGTTCACGCGCTAAGACAGAAAGCACACGCGCTAAACAGTAGGCTAGAAGCGCTAAACTGTTAGGCAGATGCGCTAAAATATCTTTTCGATGCACTGATTCTCGTTTCTCGTGGACCTGCAAAAGTCATCAATTTCAAAAAATGATGTGTTATTGGGGGTCGTGCCCCACGGTGGGCGCCAGAAATGTATGTGGGAAAAGTGGGTGAATAAAACTTAAAATGTGAAAATTACGAGAGATACCAATCCACACACACACACAAGACTTCTTGATGCAAGCTATGGAGTAACGTAGTGTTACTCAGCTTCCCAAGGAGGGTCCCATGGTTCTCTATCTCACAATGTCCCTCAAACCAACGTTTTTGCTCTCAGATTACTGAGCAAAATGGTTTAGGGATGGCAAATGTGAGAACGAGAGATGCTTTTTATAGATTTTAGTATGAGATGTGTTATAAGCTATGTATGATGCTAGAAATGCAATAAACTAAATGATAAGATGACAGGGTTAGTATGAATACTATCCTAACATACTATATTTAGTCTATGATTGAACTAAAATGATAAATAAAGTAATCTAAGCATGCATATTAGTATAATTTATGATCTAAAAGAGGCTAAATGATGAGCATAAAAATGATATAAAGGCTTGGAAGAATTTGAGCATAAGTGTGATGCTTCAAATTTGAAAGATGATTGTTAAAAATGGAGGAATGAGAGCTCTATTTATAGCACAAACAGGGCAATGGATGGTCAAGATTGAAAGGTTTAATCAAGGGCCAAGTTTGAAAGTTGGGGATCCATGTGCACAATTTGTACCAATGAAATGGTGACAAGTGTCCACACAGGATTGGGTTGAAAGAAGAGGTTGGAGGCATTAAAGGCCTGAGGAGACCTCATGGTTATCTAAAGGCTAAGGGTCAAGTCTAAATTAGGATTACCCACTGGATTAGGAATTAATCCAAGAATAAACCTTTGTGCAAATGATTAAGAGATAATCAAGGTCAAAGCATTAATGACCTGATGAGACCCTTGGGTTGGGTAGAAGTTGAGTCAAAACAAATGTTTTAACCATGTGGGAGGGTTTGAAATAACCATTAATGGTTATTGGAGACTTTGGGGATTAAGTGGTTGAAGGTTGGAAGCCTTCAGTGGTTTTCAAAGACTTTAAGGGTTTTGGTGGTTGAAGGTTGAAAACCTTCAATGGTTATCCAAGACTTTGGGCCATTTGAGAAGTGACCTCCCTTTGCTTAGGGATGTGACAAAGTTTAGAGGGGGGTTAGGTTAATTAGAATTGATTAGAAGATTCTAGAAGGGATTAGGAAGGGGTTTGGGTTTTTGCAAGTGGATGGAGAGGATAATAGGATTTAATTGAATTATTTGATTTTCAATTTGGTTGTAATTTGGGGAAATTAGATTTATTCAATTTAGGATAACTATTTAATTAAATTTGAATTTAATTAAAAGTGGCTAGGGGAATTTAATTGAATAAAATGATTTATTCATTAAATGGTATAGTGAATTTTATTTAAATAAATTGAGCAATTTACTTAATAAAATAGAAGAATGTGGATAATTTAATTAAATTGGATTTAATTAAATAGGGAAATGAACATAAAATATTTATTTAGGAATATGGTCATTTTTATACATCTACAATATGTATATATACATGTATATATATGTATATATGTATATACATACATACATATATATATACATACATATATATGTATGTATGTATGTACATACATATATATGTATATACATATATATGTATGTATATACATACATATGTATATATACATATATACATATATATATATATATGTATGTATATATATGTATATGTGTATATGTATATATATACATATACATATACATATATGTATATATGTACATATATGTATATATGTACATATATGTATATATGTACATATATGTATATATATGTATATATGTATATACATATACATATATGTATATATGTATATGTATATGTACATATATGTATATATGTATATGTATATGTATATGTACATATATATATATATATATATATATATATATATATATATATATATATATATATATATATATATATATATACCCCTGTCATTATATATTTTTTTTAATTTTTTAATTGTGCAGCCGCAAAATTATATCCAATGAGATTTTTTTAAAATTTTTTTTGCAAACTACAACGTCATATTTGATGACTGTCGGATCACCAAACAATTTTTTTTGTCTTTTTTTTCAATTGTGACCAAAATGGGGTAAATTTTATATCAATTTTCATTTCTCGGCCAACTTGGAACCAATGGTGAGGTCTATTTTGTCCCACGAGGTCATTTCTAAAAACTCCCCCCAAAACCCTCATTTAAATGAACATCCAAAGGAAGCCTATTTGACCCAATATTTTCCAAACCCCAAATCTGCAAACAACCCATTATAACAACAAACCTAAAACTGTCAAATCTGCAATAAAACAACCTTGAAGTGTGTCTCATACCTTGTAATGTCTCAATCCTTTCATGCATAGCCATGACTTTCACTTTGCACCTCTTCGACTCAAACTAGGGTTATCATCCCAAATCTACCATGAAAGCTCCAATACCCACTTGTTAGGAAATAATGCTTTAAACCCAAATTATAATAATCTATTTCCTACATAATCCATTAGAGAAAAACATACATAAAAGCTTATGAAATCACCATAATGCAAATATCAAAATAGACAAGCAACAAGATACCACAAGATATATCCTGGAAAAACCCTCATGAGGGAAAAACCAAGCCTCCAAAATCATCCATACTCCATTGTATTAATTAGCCATATAGAAACAAAAGTTACAATGAATACCTCTGAATCATCAAGCCCTCCAATGCATTCCCATGTGTCCAAGCGTGAATCTAAACATCCCATGCTATGCTTCACAAATGCAATCCTCCAAAGGACTCAATACAATGACAACCCAAAACCACCAGCCTACCTCAACCACTAAACAGGTGCTTTCTTATATATACAAAAGCTCACACAAAAAACTACTAGTAAAGTAAAACCATGTGCCACAAAACCATGTGCTTACCTACCCCTTGACCCCACATTTAATATTGGTTACTAAGTTTTCTCTTTTTTAAATATTTTCTCCAATATTAAATAAATATAATATAATAATCTTAATGTTACAATACAACTCATTAAGTGGCCTTGAGAATATTCCCAAGGAATCTTTACTTGTTACATGTCCATGTGCAACATCAAATGAATAAATATTACATTACATGTCCATGGGAAACCACATAATAAATAAATATTACAATTACAACATTATTATGCAAGGTGTACAATACCTATGTTCCCAACATTCGACCCCTTGAAGTTGTTTTCTATTTGACAACTCTTTATGTTAGCAGCAACCAAGAAGGAAGGGGGGGGGGGGGGGTGTGTGAATTAGTTTTCACTGGATTAAATAGTTTAAGCGCAATCTCAGATCTAAACAACTACAACAAGAATAAAGATAAACATAACAACACCAACACACATAACACCAAGATTTTGACGTGGAAAACTCGGTTAAGGGAAAAATCATGGTGGTTGTTGGAATCCAAGAATACTGAGAGGGGGGGTGAATTAGTGTTCTACCAGCAAGATCAATTTTAATCTTAACAAAGTATTTCAGTAACCGGTAACCATAAAAGTATATAACAAAATGTAGAGATAATATGACCACAAGAACATACACCATAACACAAAGATTTATACGTGGAAATCCTCAAAGAGGAAAAACCATGGTGGTATTGGTGACCCACAAAATCTATCCACTGGTCAAATGAATAAATATTACAATAGGGGCTTGCACTTGCAGGAAGGCCAACAACCTAGAGTGCATTGCTCATCACAAAAGGAGCCTCACTGACTACATACATCAAAGATGGAGTTAAAAATAAAATTTTGAACTCAGAAAATGCATCTGCTATGCTGGATGAGTTCCAGTTCAAGTATGTCTGTACCAGTTTTCACTGTTCCTTCCTTTACCGATATCTATCTTCGCTTCCCAAACGTCTAATCCAATAAACAAGACCAACTACACAATATTACATTCGCATTCAGTCGATCAACATCACTTGCACAATATCACATCTCTACTATATGTCAAGCACATACATAAAATGACCTAGCCAGACTTGACTTCTATACCCTTCCCAATCATAAACAAAAGTCCCTTATGTCGGCTTGCAATGATATTACAAGTTATTTACATGTTGGCCTAAACAATAATAAATACATTAAACATTATGACCAATGTTGCTGACGGTTGCCGCGTAAACCTGTCGGATCAATCTCCTATCTTGACCTCATATACTCGTTCCTAGTTTGCCGCTTTCCCTTCCTTGCCGATTGCTGGAGTGCCGGTTCCTTTGTATGTCGGATGACTTGAATGTCGGTTTCCAAACCATGAATACTGGTGAGTACCGGTTAAGTGTCCAACCAAAAATGATATGCGTTGCCATCAATGACAACACAACTAAACTAGATGAGTGTTAATTGCCAACAATCTTCCCCTTTGGCATTGATGGAAACACTCATGTGAAAAATGGATCGCTGAAGTGCTATTCTGGTTTCCTGCCAAGAAATCCTCAAAAATAATCTCAGAATGCCTGCTCCTCCTAAGCTATACATTACTCCTTAAGTCCCTTAACATTTTTCACATCCACCTCTCCCCCTTTGATATCAATGACAAAGTTGGGGTAAATGAATAAAGAATGAACCAAAAATATGTTAATTGGATCTAGATGTGCTTGAAAATATCTGGATAAGCACTTTTCAAAAATCCTAAGTATGTATCCCGACCTGTCTTCAATGTGCCCAAAATGGATACAAAACCATTAAGAATATATGCATGTAACTCTTCTTCTGATAGATCTGTCGGAATAGGTTTATTCATTAACTCTATACTCTACCTCTTATGAAGTAACATAGTATTCAACTATGGACTCACAAAACCTCTCAGTTCCCTTGCTCTCTGGACTAGCCTATCCATGCCCTTCTCCAATGCTGAAATCTCAGATTCAGTAATCAAAATTTGACCATCAATGGTGCTAGTCAATGACTGAGTACCATCAAAATTGTTAGCCAAATGCTCTAACCAAGCCTTTGCTACTTTCAATTTTCACCTCAAGGTCATCTGTTAGTTTACCGATGTTAGTACAAGACCTATATATACTGCTACACTCATTTAGAGCCTCATCAATCTTGGTTAGTTCCTCAGCCAGCTTAGTCTTGTCAGATGTAATCATATTGTCACAGGTGCCCTTCTAGGATGAATTATATCATTCAACCAACTGTTAGTTTGACATTTGTTGAAGAGTCTGAAACTCTTTAGCATTGTGTTTAGTCAAGCTCTTGAGCTTACCAGATGGGCTAGCTACCGAACTAGTATATCTTGGAACTAGCTGCTGCAAAACAGGAATGACTTACTCAATGATTTGCTTATCTTCTGACCCTTCCTTCTTTAACTTCTGAGTTGCAACAAACATCAATTCAAAACTGCTCATTTTCTCAACATTCTTCTGCCCAAAATTAGCTTGACTGAATGAGTCAAGTGCCAACAATGAGGGGCCAACAGCTAGTGAAGGTGTCAATACCCTGACTTGCTCAACTACCTCTTCCTGTACCATGGCATCGGTGGCTTCACCACTCGGTGTAGTATCTTTCTCATCCTTAACCTCTTTAGTATGTACAATTGTTGCTGGAGGACCAATAATACTCTCATCCTTCTTTTTCTCTACATCAATATCAATGACTTCTACATCTAGAGTTTTCTGTTCTGATGTACCCTGCTTATTCTACATGGTATTATCTACTGGTATCTATAAATTATGTACAAGTGATGCTATTGGAGGAATATCCTCTATTATTTGCTGGTCTAAAACTGGTGAATCCATACCCAATTTACCTTTCCCCTTATTATCTGCCGGGATATCTGGAATTGCAAACTTAGGAGGGGTATCCGGTGATGTAAAGAAGTTAGGATTATCAATAAAGAATTTTACCCATGCCTCATGGGCCTCCTTAAAAATCTCATTAACTCTCCCAACCATAGAGCTTACATGTCGGTGTCTACTCTGAAAATTTTTTTTATTTGCAAAATCTAGACACTATTGCATTTATTCCTTAGTTATAGCTTGTAATGTCCTTACTAGTTAGAGATCATTTCCCTGCAAAAAAGATTGTTAGAATACAAGATCATTTCCCTGCAAAAAAGATTGTTAGAATACAAGATCATTTCCCTGCAAAAAAGATTGTTAGAATACTATATATATATATATGTAACTAATCTAATTTGTAATTAAACTTCAATTACTTAATTAACACTAATCTCAATACTTATTTAATAAAAAGGATACGAGTGCAGTACTGGGACATGTCCTTGGATGGCTGTGAAGCTCGCCTTCTTGGAACCCATCTTGGTTCCAAGCCATACCAAGAAATCGAAAGTTAATTCGATTCCTGTCTTGGATGTAATTTCTTACACCCAAGCCATACCAGGAAATCAAAGGTTAATTCGATTCTTGTCTTGGATGTAATTTCTTACACCCAAGCCATCCAGGAAATCGAAGGTTAATTTGATTCCTGTCTTGGATGTAATTTCTTACACCTAAGCCATACCAAGGAAGACCATCATATATGATCAATTCCTTACCTTGGATGATGCATCTCATCATCCAAGTCTACCAGAGAGGACCGACTAGATCCGTCTCTTCTTGGATGAACTTTGTCAACCAAGCCATAACATATATGCATATAGATACTCATTATATACTACCTACCAAAGATTATCATAATTCCTGAATTAGGCTATGAGGATTTCCTCCCAATAGAATCCATCATATAATCATATTATTGCAATTCATTGATATACAACATTTCATAACATTTCATATTATCAATATCATTATAATCCATATTTTCATTATTACTTAAATTATAATCTTGTGACATATAACACTATGCTAAAATTCTGTAACATACAACATTGTAATAATGATGCCATAATTCTGTACATACATATTATAATAATCATGTCATAATTCTGTAACTACACATTTTAATAATAATGATATAACTATTAAAAACTACACGTATATTTATATGTGTGTGTGTGGCACACACATCCACAGACATATACGTACCTGTGGTGCCTTTGCTATTTCCTCCCTTTATTCTTTCCTCTGTCTACGCAGCTGTAACTCCGATCTTTTCCTATCCTATGTGCCCTCCAACCTATCTTGGGACTTAACCTATTGCTTGGATTTAGACTGCCTCTCTTTGGAAACAACTCAATCCCATCTTCTTAAATACAGACAGTAGTGACAAGAATGAATAGTATATATGTATTCTCTTTGATGTTTATTTAAGAATTCTTTCTGATTTTTCAATCTAATATTATTATTTTTCTGATCAAAACATTATATATATATATATATATATATATATATATATATATATATATATATATACACACACGCACATTAGACCATATAAGGTTTCCTTATTCCTAAATGAGTTTAAATCTAATCTTCTATAAATTAGTATTTAGTTCATAAATGTTGCTAGCAATATAATATGATTTATCTTCTTGGGTGATCACCAATTATAATAACCATTCTTATCATTCCATTCTGAATTCCCCCTACTATTGAATTCCTCTATTTTCTCTTATATATACTTTTACATCGAAAGATCACATTCTTTTGAATAGACACTTAATTTGAAAAGACATACCTTCCTATTTGTTTACAATATTCCTTCTAAATCACCCTTTTTAGAAGGCTAACTATAACCAAATCGCATATGTTGGGAGTTATTAATTTACTCCTCAAGATCACACTCTTTCCTTGTGTCGGTTTTGCCTTTTAATAACAACTAACTGCTGCATAAATATGGTAATCATTGTCAATAGTTCTGTAATGTTCATTGGTCATCATGAATATCATTTATCAAAGCATATTAACCGATTGCTATGTATTACGTGGCTTCAACCTGAGTGTTCTTTATTTGACACAAACAAATTCCTAGTTTCTTTGTTTTCTTCCTTTGTCAAACTTGTTAGCAGATCGCTGTCTTAAAATTCATGTGTTGTCTATGTAATTGATGCAAAGGCAGACAAATTTGACATTGCATTAGATCTGGTCTGCCACTATGTGTTTACTTTCAAATCTAAATCATTTTTTATTAATATTTTATCATACATCATCTCTATCTTATTAACATTATTTCTGCCTTATAATTACTGTGTAAATAAGAACATTAATATTATGTAATATTTAATGAATATGCAATGTTAATGTGAATGTGACTAATAATCTATTTATTATTTTTATGTAATTTATTTTGATAAGAATATTATTAATAATAAATATTAATAATAATGTTTAATAAATTCCAAATAATCATGCATTGGTAATTAATAATAATAATTAATGAATTTCAAATAATTATTTCAATTAGGATTTATATATATAATGATCAGAGAGGGGACATGACACACAGAGGGGTCATGACATAGCTCCGCAAACATTTAATAACTCCTGCATTTTTATATGCTTATCCTCTTCTACTGCAGATAACCTCCTAGCATCTAGTTTACTATACAGCTCTGCCGGTATTTGCTTTTATATCTCTATTAATGCCTTCTTATATATATATATATATATATATATATATATATATATATATATATATATATATATATATCTATATATAACAAAACTACTTCCTCTATCTCATCCTGCTCCTTGTCATCCATATGTACATAATAGTGTTGAATATTGCTCAAAATTCTATCTTTATTTATCTGGTCTATTAACTTAGCAATAGAAAGAGGAGGAATAACTTTGATACCTTTATCAGATTCCAAGGCCACATCAATATCAAGTTTCTTCTTCTTGCTGGGAGTGGGAGTGGTTCCTTTTACCAGTTTCTTTTTCTCCATAGGTTTCCTCTCCTTCACAGGTTTCTTTGTTGGTACCAGAGGAGTCACCTTTGCTTTCTGTTGTTTCTTTTCCTCAGGTTTCTTCCTCTGTATCCTCATGTATGTCTTGAGGATCTTAGAGGGTTCATCTTTTGTGTTAGAACCAGATACAATAGGGGCAATGAATGTTTTTAGTTCCTTCCTCTTTAGTGCACCCTTGCTGGTTGCTGCTACTGGTCGAGCTTGAACTGCTGTCGGAGATGACCCTTCTGCCAGTCCAATGATCTGTTTGATTTCAGATGACATATTCTACACATCCCCCAACTCTTTTTATCTTTCCTTCTCTCTTCTTCTGACTAAAACCAAGTTCTACTTCTACTTCCTTCTACTTGGCAGTCCCAAAAGCTTTCTCTGTTTCATCAATCGAGGCTTCGATGAGAGTCTTGGCATATAAATCCAAGATCTAAGCATCTACCTTATAGCCCATCTCTATAATCTAGATTTTCCTTGGTTGCACTACCTCCATTAGTGTTTCATACTTCTTTATCATAAAGCAGATTTCAGTTGAATATTTATCTACAATATGCCTTGGGATTCTTTCTCTCTGCTTCATTGATTTTTGAAAAGATTTGAAAGATCCCCACAAAATGGAGTCTCTATCCTTGTCCGATCCAATGTTTCTTATGGCATATTTAATTTCTTTTCCTATTGGTATATCAAATGCCCATTGTGTCTTACCAGATCCTAATATTTCATTCAAAAAGAAAAGCATCAAGCAAACAACAAGATTTCCATACTGGAAAACACCTTTGTTTTCACCCTTAATCTTCCCTAAGTTCAAAATTAACTCATCACACATCCATTGACAAAAATCATACGTTTCATTCTCCTTAATCATCTTATGTGCACTATAAATGCATGAACTAGAAACAGAGTTGAACTAGTTTGATTGAGTTACCTTGTAACCGATGATCATGCTTGCAAATTGGATTACTCTGTCTTTGATAGTGCTTATCCTCATTGACCGAGTATCAAATGTTGCACCAGTTAACTTCTCAACCTCATTGTTTGATATCTTCTTCTTCTCAGGGGTTTGACTAGTCTAGGGCAAATAGGTGATTGCATGGATAACCTCCTTAGTAATCTTCTAAGGCTGGTCTAGCCACAAGAATTCCTTGTGGATTTGGCTCAAGACATACCGAATCATTTTGTCTTCAAATTCTGGCATCTCCAAAATGTCTATGAAACCCTGATCTTTCAAAAAATGAAATTTTGGTTTCATTGTTCCATCTTGGTTCAACAAGGTGCTCAAATACATTGTTTTGATTTCAACAGAACCCAAATCCTCCTGAGTGCAGTGGATATACTCACAAACATCTTTAACATGCAAAACTTCATCTGGAACCCTAGAAAACACGCCGACCGAATCATCAACCTTCGCAATCTTAGGGCATTGCTTGAAAACCAAGCGTGAACGATCCTTTATGTCAACAAAAAAAGGAGTGGCCACACTTATCGAAGCGGGAGTAGATCCAAAAGCCATTTCAGTCAAAAGATACCTCTAAAACTGAGAAAATACCTTGCAAACTTGTGTCGGTGAAAGTTCTTGAAGATCCACTCGAATGCACAGGAAATCGCTTGAAAGTGATTTAGTTCACCTTGAATCGCCTAAAATTAGCTTTTCTTTACTCTGAATGCCATGTGATTAAACATGAAGTGACATTTCCCTTTTATTTTGCGAAAACCTCAATTTCTTATTGACATAAATGTGTGCCGGTATGCTATTCCAGATTCAAAATCCACAACCTTAGTACTGGAAAGCCTTCAAAATGACTTCTCCAAGATCTGAAAACATGTTTTCAGACCCCTACTAGGGGCAATGCAAGATTTTTCAATAATTTGCCTCCCCCTAAGGCTAATGCCTTAATTACCAGATGAGTTCCATACTAGTGCAGGAATGTTTTTGCTTTGCCATTTGAGTAACCGGTTGATTGTCTCTGCTAGTTGATCTTCAAATTTCCTAACCCATTTATTCTCATGCTCCTTCCAGATATCATCAACCTTCTATTTTCCTTTCTCATTATTTCCTACCAGATTGTTCTTGCTTTTGCAAAATTTAGCAATATGTCCTATTTTGTTGCATGCATAGCAAGTGATATTATTTTTCTGAATTGCCTTACTGTATCCTTGATCATTCTTTGACTTGGATTGATTAGACATATGTCCAAACTTTCCACATGCCTGACATTTCACATTAATTCTACAATCTTCTATCCTATGACCATACTTCTCACAATTTGAACATTGACCGGGAATAGAGTTATTATTATTCTGATTTGCTCTATTTTTGCAATTTCTTTCTATATGACCAAATTTATTGCAAACAAAACATCTACCATTGAATTTATGTGCATTGGGTTGCCTTATCGGTGAATTTTGGTTCCGGTTGACAGGTGGATTCTCCTGATTGTTCTTTTGACCAGTTGCTTCATTTTCATTTGTAGTACTAGAGATTTCTCCATGCTCAAATCCAAGACCTCTAGTGTCTCCCTTGAGCCTTTGATCCTTCAGTAGCTTATCAAGATTTGCAAAACTAGCCTTAAGCTTGTCTTTGTATACATTAGCAGTATCCAGATCTCCTCTTAGGGCTGTTATCAATCTTTCCAACTCTTACTCATTATTCTTGGATTGCACCAATTCAATTCTCAACATATCATTCTCATGTTATAGCCTAATACATTCCTCAGATCTCTCTTTTAGAAATTTGCCAAGATTTTCTTCATTCTTCTTTCGATCTTCAATCTCCTTGTACATCCTCATAGTTAGTGCTTGCATTTCATTCTTCATGACACCATTATCCTGACTCAACTTCTGACATTGTTCTTTAAGGGCATTCTTCTCTTCATCATCCTGATTTTGTAAAACTTCCTTCCTTGTAGCTTGAACAAATGACAACCTCTCTTGTAGGATAAGAATGAATTTCTTTGTAGAGTCCAAATCATCTTGTAACTTCAAGTTCTTCATTCTTTCAGCATCAAAGTCTTCAAGTGCTACCTCAAGTTGTTTCTCCATAGTCATCTCCATGGATTTCAGATGCACGATCTTCCTCAAGTTGTTAGACTTGTTCCAAGGCACCAGGCTCTGATATCAATTGTTGGAATCCAAGAACACTGAGAGTTGGGGGGGGGGGGGGGTGAATCAGTGTTCTACCGATAAGATCAATTTTAACCTTATTAGAAAAGTATTTCAGTAACCGGTAACCATAAAATAATATAACAAAAAGTAGAGATAATGTGACCACAAGAATATAAACCATAACAAAAAGATTTATACGTGGAAAACCTCAAAGAGGAAAAACTACGTTGAGATTGGTGACCCACAATATCTATCCACTGGCCAAATAAATAAATATTACAATAGGGACCTGCACTTGCAAGAAGGCCAACAACCTAGAGTGCACTTCTCATCACAAAAGGAGCCTCACTGACTACATACTTCAAAGATGGAGTTACAAACAAAATTTTGAACTCAGAAAATGCATCTGCTATACTAGACGAGTTCCGGTTCAAGCACTGTCTATGCTGGTTTTCACTATTCCTTCCTTTACCGGTATCTACCTTCGCTTCCCAAACCTCTAATCCAATAAATAAGACCGACTACACAATATTACATTCAAATTTAGTTGATCAACATCGCTCGCACAATATCACATCTCTACTATATGTCAAGCACATACATAAGATGACCTAGCTGGACTTGACTTATATACCCTTCCCAATCATAAACACAAATGCCTTATGTCAGCTGACAATGATATTACAAGTTATTTACATGTCGGCCTAAACAAAAATAAATATACTAAACATTATGACCGATGCTGCTGACGGTTTCCGTGTAAACCCGTCAGATCAATCTCCTATGTTGACCTCATATACTGGTTCCTACTTTACTGATTTTCCTTACCTGCCGGTTGCTGAAGTGCTGGTTCCTTTGTATGCCAGATGACTTGAATGCCGATTGCCAAACCATGAATACCAGTGAGTATTGGTTGAGTGTCCAACCCAAAATGATATGTGTTTACATCAATGACAACACAACTAAACTGAATGAGTGTCAATTGCCAACATGTGGCAACCTACCTACAATTATACTCTGTAGTAGTATGTGTAAATATTACAATGGGGAATACATTGCCTAGATCTTAGTGCTCAAAATAAGATGACCCAAAAGGCTCCAACCCTTAGGGAAGGTTCACTACCTTACAATAAGATTCAAATTACAATCCAGATTACATGAACTGCAAATATAGGATCTCCTTATGCTTGATAACAATTTTGGTTAAGCACATATGTCTTCCTTGTAACAATCTCTTCTTAATACACCACATTGAAGGATAAATTCACTTATGCACACATACACCACTCTTTGGTAATGTAGAAACCTCATCAACACTCAAATTACATGACTATACCACCTATATATACAATTTATCAACCTTGACTACAAGGTCGGCCAAATCCTCAACCCTTAGTTACAAAATTAAATCACATGATACATAAAGAAAACACCAGACCAATATAATGACATATATGACATAGCATGGACCTAAATCAAATCTCCAAACATGAATCACCATCGGAAATATTGCAAAGATCAACTGAAACACACTACACCACCAAGAATACCGCATAACACGAAGAATATTATAGGATCAACAAGATCACCAAGAATGTGCATGAGATTCAATGTGGACCACCAAAATAAATAGGACATGATCAAGAAACACCAACAAGCACATTAGAACCATTTGCAATAGCTGCACCAACACCACATTCAAATCTTCATCGATCAACATGCTAACTCACAAGAACACTCAACAATAGAAATTCAGACTAGAACAATAGCTTGTAGAGAACCAAATCATGAACAATGTAAAATGAAGATACACATAAACATCCAAAATATTCTCCCAAATCTGCAACCAAAGATATGATCACACCAGAGCATAATGGATCAAATACCAAACTCTACCAACCATTGAACAAAAAGATTGAATTACAAACCAGATCAAATAATATGATCAAGTTAACTTTTAGATCACCGAAACCAATAAGGAATGAAGTATTCTAGCATCCCAAACAAAAAAACAACTATATCAGCTCAATGCAATCATTGTAACACCAAACAACTCTCTACATCACCAGAGCACAGGAATATGTTGACATCAATGACAACAACATATCCTAGTAGCAACAATATCCAACAATATCACCCTTTGGAATTGATGGAAACATATGGATGTGAAAAAAAATCAGTGCAAAGGAAATAGATCAACACCAACAATCTGCAAAAAACTCCCCCTAAGATCATGCAAACAAAACTCCAAAGGTAAAAAAGTTTTTCACATGACTCTCTCCCCCTTTGACAACAATGCTAAAGACAAAATACAAAATATGTTCTCTCTCCCCCAAGACAATCTCCTCCTTAGAATAAAGCCACAATTGATCATCAAAATCATACATTGACTACTCCAACTGAGTAGTAGTACCAACTCATCAGCCCGAATAAAAAGACAAGGTTCTGAAATCCATCAGATTGATGCAACTCCATGCATCTAGTTCTCAGTAGGAGGGGTAGAGAGCCATAACTTGTCTCTCAAATAGAGAAATGTATTTACAGGCAAAGGTTTAATGAAAATATCTCCAATCTGATCCTTTGTAGATACATATTCCAATATGACTTCTTCATCACTAAATTTCTCCCTCAAAAAATGATACTTTATTGATACATTCTTTGTTTTAGAATGCAACGCCAGATTCTTTGAAATATTGATAGCACTTGAATTATCACAATATATAACAATAGGCTCATCATAAATCACTCTAATATCCTTCAACATTTGCTTCATCCAAACTACCTGAGTACAATTACTAGCAACAATAATGCATTCAGCTTCAACAGTAGATAAAGATACAAAATCTTGTTTCTTATTGGACCATGAAATCAACTTCTTTCCTAAAAATAATGCTCCACTGATAGTTCTCTTCTGGTCATCAACATCAACGACCCAATCAGAATTAGTATAAGCACAAAGTAGGAAATCATCATTCTTTGGATACCACAAACCATAGTCAACACTCCCGTTCAAGTATTTGAAAATATTATTCACAACAGTAACATGTCTCTTAAGGATCTACTTGAAATATACCACAAAAATCCAGCAGCCATAGATCTATACAAAGTCTGATTAACTTTATGAGATTCATCATTCTTAGACAACTTGCATCCAGTCACTATAGGAGTTCTAACAGGCTTAGAATCAGCTAACCCAAACTTTTTTAACAATTCCTTCACATACTTAGATTGAGAAATGAAAATACCTTTACCAGTCTGATTAATCTGCAATCCTAAAAGGAATTTCATCTCACTTATCATAGACATCTCAAATTTTTTTTGCATATCATAACACACTTCATACTCAAATCATCATCACCATCAAAAATGACATTTTCAACAAAGAATTCAACAATGAAAATGTTATCATTCTCAAGTTTGAAGTATCAATTACTATCAACAGTACCTTTACAAAATCCCAACTTCAATAAATGCTTATCCAATCTAGCATACTGGGCTCTAGGGGTTTGCTTCAGTCTATATAGAGATTTCTTCAATTTGCATACCATGTCTCCTTCATCTGCTAAAGACAATCCATTCGGTTGCTCAATGTAGACTTCCTCTTCAAGATCACCATTCAAAAAGGTTGACTTAACATCCATTTGATACACCTTGAAATTCTTGTAACTAGCATATGTAAGAAGCAATCTAACAACTTCAATTCTAGCTATAGGAGAAAAAGTTTCTTTATAGTCAATACCGTCCATTTGAGAACACCCTTTACACACCAATCTTGATTTGTTTCTGACAACTTCACCGGTTTCATTCAGTTTATTCTCGAACACCCATTTAGTACCAATCACATTCTTGTCTTTAGGTCTTGGAACAAGCTCCCAAGTGTTACTCTTTTCAATCTAATTTAGTTCTTCTTCCATTTATTTTATCCAATTCTCATCCTTGCATTCTTTTGCAACATCTTTAGGCTCAATCTTTGAAATCAAACATACATCTTTAGCAACATTCCTTCTCCTAGTCGTCACACCTTTATTCTTGTTACCAATAATCTGATTTTCTGAATGATTCAATCTAACATACCTTAGAGTCTTTAGATTATTATGATTTTTTAGGTTCTTGCACTTCTTCACCGACAACAACAATATTTGAATGAACTGTGTCCACCAGATCAATCTCCTTCAAGATATCAGTCTGCACAGACTTAGAGGCAACATCTTCATCATCAAGATCATATCTGCATGCTCTAATCTACTTTCCAAGACATTTATCTACCTTCACATTTGCACTTTCAACCATCTTCTTTAGTCTCTTATTGTAGCACCAACATGCCTTGCTCTTAGTAGAATATCCTGAGAAGATTCCTTCATCACATCTTGCATCAAAACTTTCCTATATCCTCATCTCTTTTGATATAACATTTACTTCCAAAAATTATGAAATATCTAACTGTAGGAATATGACCAAACCATAGCTCATAAGGAGTCTTACCAGAATCACCTTTAATATGCACCCAGTTGAATGTATAAACAACAGTCTGAACAACTTCTCTCTGAAAGGTCTGTGCAACATTTCCATCAATTAGCATAGTCCTTGCAACATCCAAGATAGTTATTTTCTTCCTTTCAACAACTCCATTCTACTGAGGGGTTCTAGGAGGAGATAACTGTTTTCTAATTCCATTCCTCTCACAGAATATATCAAACTCTCTTGATGTAAATTCTCCTCCTCTATTAGATCTTAAGCACTTCAGCTTCAATCTTGTCCCAGTCTCCACTCCAGCTTTGAATATCTTGAATTTATCTAATGCTTATGATTTCTTTGTTAGAAAGGTAACCCACATCATCCTTGAATAGTCATCAATCAACAACATGAAATATATCACTTTGCATGCTTCTTAATCTAGTAGGACCACATAAGTCATTATGAACAAGATATAGCAATCCATTAGATGAATACAACTTACTCTTAAATGAAGTTCTAGTTTGCTTTCCTATATGACATTCCTTACATATCGGATTAGCAGGCTTCACAATCTTAGGCAAATCTCTAACAACTTGAGTAGAACTTATTCTTACTATGTAGTCAAAATTAACATGACACATTCTCCTATGCCACTACCAACTTTCATCAATATGAGAAATCAAACAACTTTTCTCACCAGCATTCAAGTGAAAGATATTACCTTTAGTCTTAGTACCTGATGCAATCTCTATACCAAAGGCATTTAGGATCTTACATTTACCATTCTTGAATTGAAAATCATATCCCTTGTCAACCATCTATCCAACACTCAAAAGATTATGCTTCAAACCTTAAACATACAAGACATCATCAATATTATACTTACCATTGAAAGATATAGAACCTCTACCACGAATCACACAAGCTTTGTCATCTCCAAATCTCACTATTCCACCATCATACCTTTCCATACTCACAAATTTTCTTTTATCACCTGTCATATGATGTGAAAAACCATTGTTAATCACCATTCATTTTTCTCCTCAACAATGCATCTTGTAGGATTCATTGATACCAGATCATCTTCCTTGATAGAAATAAATATAAATTTGTCTTTTGAATTCCTATTTTCTGATTCTTCATCTATCACACCTTCATCATTAGCATAATAGCACCTCTTCTGATTTCTGTACTTCCAGTAGGGCTTATCATTCTTATCATGCTTCTCATATCTATCATTCTTATCTGATCTATCACGCCTTTCAAATTTATCATGCCTATCATATTTGGAAATTCTCTCAAGACATCTAGAAGAAAAGCGTCCAATCTTATTACAAGAGAAACATTTTAAAGGTAACTTTCCATCATACTTACTAGCTCCTTTAGACAATCTCCGAGCAATAAGGCCTTCAAGCTCATCCAATTATCTTTCTTGTTCTTCCATCTCTCTCTTCTCTCTTTCAAATCTTGATACCCAACATGAAATTTCTCCCAGATCATGCTTCTGCTTCTCAGATACAGAGGCTCTAAATGGAGTCTTAGATTTACCATGTGATTCTCCAAATTCACTCAACTCAAATGTAACAAGCTTTCCAACCAACATATCTCTAGTCACAGTAGTCACACTTTGGATCTCATCAATAGCATCAACCTTATGTTTGTAAGTAGGAGGCAATAATCTCAACACCTTAGCAACAGTTTCACCTTCTTCAAGGGTTCCACCGACACATCTGATATTCATGACAAGCTCATTCACATTAGCCATAAAGGTTGTTATATTTTCATCTTCTCCCATCTTCAAAGCTTCATACTTCCCTTTCAAACTCTGCAACTTAGCAACTTTAACTTGTGCATCTCCTTCATACAAAGTCTCTAGCTTCTTCCAAATCTCAAGTGCAGTCTGCAAACACATCATATTAGTCATCTCTGAATCAGTTAAGGCACTCAACAATGCTTCCTTAGCTCTTATGTTATGTTCAACATCCTTGATCTCAGCAATAGTAATTGGTCCATTTTGAGGAACATTGTACATACGTTCTTTGTAATCTTCCAATACTCATATCCAAGACATTTCAAATGAACTTCCATCTAGTCCTTCCAAATAGTATAATAAGATGCCATCCTGGATTTCCTCAAGCGGTCAAGCTTCTTACAGAGGACCTTGCTTTGATACCAATTATTAGCAACAACCAAGAACAAAAACTAAGGAGGGGGGGGATAAATCAATTTTCACCAGATTAAAAAATTTAAGCACAATCTCAGATCTAAATAACTGCAACAAGAATAAAGATAAACATAACAACACCAAAACACATAACGCAAATATTTTGATGTAGAAAACCCAGTTAAGGGAAAAACCACGGTGGGAACCTACCCACAATAAGATGATACTCTTTAGTAGTATGTGTAAATATTAAAATGGGGAATGCATATGCATTCAGGCACACTGCCTATAGCTCACTGCTCAAAATAAGATGACCCAGAAGGCTCCAACCCTTAGGGAAGGTTCACTACCTTACAATAAGATTCAAACTACAATCTGTATTATATGAACTGCAAATATAGCATCTCCTTATGCTTGATAACAGTTGCGGTTAGGCACATATGTCTGCCTTGCAACAATCTTTGCTCAATACACCACACCGAAGGATAAATTCACTTATTCACAAATACACCACTCTATGATAATGAAAAAACCTCATTGACACTCAAATTGCATGACTATACTACCTATATATACAATTCATCAACCTTGACTACAAGGTTGGCAAAACCCTCAACCCTCAATTACAAAATTAAATCACACGATACATAGATAAGCCACCAGACCAATATAATGACATATGTGACATAGCATGGACCTAAATCAAATCTCCAAAAATGCATCAACACCGAAAATCTCACCAAGATCAACCAAAACACGCTACACCACCAAGAATACCGCATAACACAAAGAATATCATCAGATCAACAAGATCACCAAGAATGCACATAAGATTCAATGTGGACCAACAAAACAAATAGGACACAATCAAGAAACATCGACTGGTCAAACTGTTATATGTGAATAGTTTAATAGAAATATTGTGATTTTTTTTATCAAAATCATTCAATTTCAGAAATTTCTTTAAAGTTTGATTCAAGGTTAGCATGCTAGAGTGCAGGTTAGTGAATGTTTTATCATTTTTAGTGTTTGAAACTGTGAAAACATCATTGGTTTTCCTTTTCACAAATATTAGAAAATCTTAGACCTTTCATGTGAATCATTTATGCAAAGTATGTGTTCATGAGTTGTGAGTACAATAGCTTCATAGTTGAGTAATTGTGAGCCTGAATAGCAGATCAAGTAAATCTTTATTGGTGCATCACTTGTTAGAAGTAGTAAGTTCATTTTTTCCAGAATCTTTTATCCCTTTTTCCGGTCAAATCATTAGTTTTAGGTAATCAAAATGGGAGCCATCCCATAATCTGGAGGTCTACTCTCGTCATAGAATACCCACAGCCTGAGAATATTCCAATGTTGCATGGGATTGCAGAGTTTTAAACTTGGCATCGAATGCAGATCCTTGTGACAACACAGATAAAATTTGCATTAAACCTATTACATGTTGGATGAGCAACCAGAACCAAACAAGGAAGTTTTTCATGTAAAGGGTTTGTGTAATGTCCCTACTAATTAGGGATCACTATCCTGCAAAATAGATTGTTAGAATACGACAGATATATATATATATATAAAATTTAACTTGCCAAAAATACTTAATTAACATAATCACAATTTTCATCTATTAAAAAGGATACAAATGCCATATGAAAATATGTCATTAGGTGGCCGTGAGGCTCGCCTTCTTGGAACCCATCTTGGTCCCAAGCCCTCCAGGAAATCGAAGGTGAATCTGATTCCTATCTTGAATGTAATTTCTTACATCCAAGCCCTCCAGGAAATCGAAGGTGAATCCGATTCCTGTCATTGAATGTAATTTATTACATCCAAGCCCTCTAGGAAATCAAAGGTTAATTCAATTCCTATCTTGGGTGTAATTTCTTACACCCAAGCCATCCAAGGAAGACCCTATGTCCATTCCTTGCCTTGGGTGATGCATCCCATCATCCAAGTCCTCAGAGTGGACCGACCAAATCCGCCTCTTATTGGTTGAACTTAGTCAACCAAGCCATACATATGCATATAGATATTCAGTATATATACTTCCCTAGGGATTATCATAATCCCTCCCTTAGACTAAGATAGTTTCCTCCCTATAGCCTCCAACATGTGTTTACATTTATAATACATTTTGACAATTTAGTACTATTTTCATTTCATAATCCACCTCTTTATGTTAACATGGATTCCTAATGTATTCTTTAACACACATATATATATATATATATCAAATGTGCTTTACCATCATTAACATACACATTACATTTTCATTAATTACATTTTTATTACATAATCCTTCCTAGTGTGTAAATTAGTGTATTAATTACTTGTATTCTTTAATATATACAACAATTAACATCAACATATTCCTTACCTATGTTTAATGATATATATTAGTGAGCATTAACACATTAACTAATTATATTCCTTAGTAAATGATAATACATTACCCCTTACCCATTTGTCCGCAATAGAAGTCCCGCTCTCTGAATATTTCCACCGCTCTACCTCTTGTACTCCCTTCTCCCCCTCACTACTGCGGTTGCCTCCCCTTAATACCCCGTGAAGGGTTGTACCCCTCCACGGTGCCCTTCTGCATGAGGGGGTGCAGTCGTAATCACAACCCAGGCTGCGATTACCCTCGCACCTCTTCGTGCGGGGTGATTGGGGGGGGGGCTTGTTATAGTCCGTTAGGAGTATAGTTTCATATACGTTGCTTTTTTTAGAATGTATTTAAATAATTAATAATTTCCTCTTTATTGTATACATTTACATGTATAGTAAATAACACTTCCTTTATTATATATTTAAAATAATAAATAACACTTCCTTTATTATATGTATATATTTAAATATGTTACATATTAAATAATACTTTGCTTTATTATATATTAAATATATTTCCTCTATTTAATATATTACTTATATTATCGTATTAATAATGTATTTACAATAATCTTATTTAGTCAATTCATATCCTTAACATTATTAAATAACTTTACATCAGGTGATAACGTAGGGGTTATTATAGTCCCTCCATCTCAATTTTGCTTGTCCTCAAGCATCTTTAGGTCTTCCTCTTTTTCCCAAGTAGAATCCTCATTTGGGAGATTCTTCCATTTAATCAGGTGTTCGGTAATGGTTCGGTTCCTAAGCTTTTTCTGTCGTGTATCTAGAATTATCTCAGGGTACAAGGTGAGTTTCCCTTCATCATCTAGGGGTGGTAGTTCACTACAAGGAGCCAAGTGTTGCCCAAGAACCTTTTTGAGTCGGGAGACATGGAACACATTATGTATTTTACTATCTTTGGGAAGTTCTATCTCATAAGCTACCTCCCCAATCCTTCGAATTACCTTATAGGGTCCATAGAACCGCGGTTTCAAATTTTCAGCCCCATTCTTCTTGAGGGAAGATTACTTATATGGTTGTAGCCTTTAAAACACCATATCTCCGGCCTCAAAAGTTCTTTCTGTACACTTCCTATCTGCATAGATCTTTTGTTGATTTTGGGCTTGTTGTAAATTCTCTTTCAAGATCTTCATGATATCCTTATTTTGTTGAACGAAATCTTGTGCTTTTGGTACTTTGCTTTCTTATTTTATTAGTTCTCCAAAGCTTGTGGCCTCATAGCCGTATAAGGCTTGGAATGGGCTCATCCCGATTGACATTTGGTGTGTTGTGTTGTAACAATGTTCTCCAAGGTGTAACCACTTGATCCAAGCCGTCTGTTGCCCTGTAACATAATTCCTTTGGTAGCCCTCTATCCATTTGTTCACTATTTCAGTTTGCCCATCAGTTTGAGGGTGGTAACTGGTACTCGGGGTCAGAACTGTTCCTACCATTCTGAAGAGTTCCTGCCAGAATTGGCTAATAAACTTGCTATCTCTATCACTGACAATATTAAGAGGGAGTCCATGGAGTCTGAAAATCTCCCTGAATAATAAATTGACTATTTGGTGGGCTTTGTATTCGGTGGAAACTGCAAAGAAATGGGCATATTTCGTGAGTTTGTCTACCACCACAAAGATGCTATCTTTTCCTTGTGTCCTTGTCAAGCCTGTTATAAAGTCCATCGAAATGCTTTCCCACTTCTGTTTGGGAATAGGTAATGATTGAAGTAATTCGGCTGGGTGAGTGAGTTAGGTTTTGTTGCGTTGACATGTTAGGCACTCTTGTACATATTTTTGGATATCTCTCTTTTGGTCTTTCCATGCATATTTTTCCCTTATGTGTTTATAAGCTTTATAATATCCTTGATGTCCCGCCAGGGGGTTATCATGGAATTCTTTTAGGAGCTTGTTTTTGAATTTGGTTTGAGGGGTCAAGTATACCCTTCCCTTGTACAAGATGAGGTCTCCTTTAACTTTAAAGTCTTCATTGGGGAGGTTTCCCTCCAAGATTTCCTTTGTTTGTGGGTCTTGGTTATATTCATTAAGGATTTCTTCCTTCCAGTCCCTTGAGATGCTGGTAAAGGCATTGAGGTGTGCTCTTCGGGATAATGCATCTGCTGCCCTGTTATTCACCCCTTTCACATATTCTATCTCAAATTTGTAGGGTTGTATTTTGCTCACCCATTTTTGTTGCCTATCATTAAGGTCCCATTGGCTCAAGAAGAAGCGTAGGCTGTTATGATCGGTTTTCACACTGAACTTCCCACAAATGAGGTATTGGCAAAATTTGGCCAAGGCGTGCATTATGGCTAACATTTCTTTGTCATAGATAGAGTAGTGTCTCTCTGCTTTGGTAAGTTTACGGCTCTCAAAAGCTAGGGGGTGCTTCTTTTGCATGAGGATTGCCCCAATTCCCTCCCTGGATGCATCACATTGTAGTTCAAAAGGTAAAGAGAAGTCATTAATGGTCAATACTGGACATGAGCTCGTGGTTACTTTAAGTTGTTCGAAGGCTTGTTGGGCTTGGTCATTCCATGTGAAGGCTCCTTTCTTAGTTAGGTCAGTGAGAGGTGTTGCTGTTTTGGAGAACCCTTTTACAAAACGTTTATAGTAGCTGCATAGTCCCACAAACCCTCTTAATTGTGTTAAGGTTCTAGGGGTGGGCCATTCCTTGATGGCCTTGATTTTTTCCTCATCCACACTCACTCCTACCTCGCTAATTTTGTGTCCTAAGTATATGATTTCTCTCATCCCAAATTCGCACTTGGAGGCTTTAGTATATAAGGATTCAGTTTCAAGAATATTTAATACCTCTTCGATGTGCAGGAGATGTTCTTCCCATGTCTTGCTGTAAATGAGTATATCATCAAAAAATATTAGAAGAAATTTTCTCAACTATTGCCTGAATGTATGATTCATGCATGACTGAAAGGTGGCCGGAGTGTGTTGGCAAATGCACACTCCAATGAGAAATTGTAGGTGATTGAAGGTATTGTCATTGATGGCAACCTTACAATGATGTGATATCGACAGGCACTGACACCGATAGAATCTACATTGGCATACAAAACACCGGCACCAAAAAGGAAGATTACTGGCACCCTAGCCGACAACAATTTTGTGTATTTATATTTTGTAATTAATTGTAAAATCTTTTGTAAGCTGACTTGGCCGATTGTAATATGACTCATATAAGTATGAGATCATTGTAGATCATTTGATAGGTGAAGTATAAAAAAGATATAGCAGCCCTAATATGCAAATTGTTGGATAAGGGTTTATGTACATGTAGCAGAGCTTAAACCGGTACTGAATCTGGAATAGCATTTGCTAATTTGAAGCAGTACAAGACAATGGATTAGTATAATCCATTTTTATAAGTCAGTGTGACTTATTTTGTAATTGAGCAGTGAGCTCTAGGCACTTGGCCTTTTGGCATGTGCAGGCCCCTATTGTAAACAGTAATATTCCCTTATTGGCCAGTAAGCGAATATTGTGGGTCACAAGTCCCACCGAGGTTTTTCCCACACCAGGTTTCCTCATTAAAAATACTGTGTTATGGTGTGCTTTTCATGTTATGGTTGTTGTTCTTATTTGCTGCATTATTTCTGGTTTACCGGTACACAGTTTTAATATGCTCTTCATGTTATAAGTTAAATAAATTCTTTTACCGGCCAGATACTAATTCACCCCCCCCTCTCAGTATCTTTGGGAATCCTAATAGGGCGTTAGTGAGACCAAATGGTAGAACCAAAAATTTGAAATGTCCATAATGACATTTGAATGTTGTCTTGGGGATATCTTCTTCCCTCATTCTAATCTAATGGTACCCTGACCTTAGATCGATTTTAGAGAAATATTTTTCTCCATGGAGTTCATCCATTAGTTCATCAATTCTTGGGATAGGATATCTGTTCTTTATAGTCTTTTTATTCAGGGCTTGGTAATCTATGCACATTCTCATCGTCCCGTCTTTCTTCTTGACCAATACTACTGATGAAGCAAAAGGGTTGCTGCTTGGTTGGATGTGTCCCATTTCTAATAATTCTTTTATGGTTTTTTCAATCTCCTCTTTGAATTTATGGGGGTGGTGGTAAGGAGTGGTAATGATAGGTTTTTCTCCTTCTTCTAATTCAATGGAATACTCAAATCCCCTTTTTGGGGGTAAGCCTGGAGGAATGTCTTCGAAGACTTTTTTGTGTCTCTTAAGGATGGGTTGTATCTCATTTTGAATGATTTGTCCTTCGGTTTGAGATTTATCCAAGATCATACATTGGGAGACCCACTCTCCTTGATCATGTCTAAGGATTTTCTCCATTTTATTGCATGATACTATCTTTGGAGAGTTGTCAGGAATTCCCTTTAATGTTATCTCCCTCCCTTCATGTTGGAAGCATATCTCCCGATTTGGACTATCCATGGTGAATCGTTCCAATGATTCACTGGCCAATAACAGTAATAACATGTGCATAGTGGCCAATAACATTGTTCTTAAAAGAATTTGTTATGATATCATATTTTTGCAACTCCCTCACCAACTGTCACCAATAAATTTGATTGACATTGATGTTCTTCTTTATTACAACAAAAATCTACCAATGTATCACTTTTTTCTACCCATCAAACACACTTTCTCACAACAGTTTTGTCTTCAACAAGGTAGACATGAACTAGGCCATCTATACCATGGTTGGTTTTATAAGAAGCATACACTTTTCCTACTACCTCAAAAATGTAGTCGTGCTCCCCCGAGATATATGCAAATGACTTTCTAACTTGCCTCAAAGTTGTAGAAATCGAAGGACCATCCAAATTCAAGCTAACAAAGCCATGTTATTTATGACCTCCCCATAAATTTATCATCTCATAAAGGGACTTAGTGGATGTAATATACCTTCTCCCTACATTTGGATGCATTAGGTTATGAAAAATATCCTTGAAAAAATCCCAAAATGCATCTTTACCTTGTATTTTTTCTTGTTTATGTGCCTCACACACATCCTTCCAAAATATAAAGACATCCTTGCTTTATGTTGATTCAAACAACTTCTTCTTTAGAGATCTCATTATAATAGAGAGTATAGAAACCTTTGTCTTTTCCCACCAAAGAGTTCACATTGTTGATCTTTGTCTAGCATTTAAAACCCTAGCAACTATTTTGAGTTCATTTTGAGTTAAATAATCTAGTATTCTCCCTCTCCTTATATGCATCCCATGTTTTTTATTGGTACATTTTAATTACGATATAAACACATCCTAAAGTCAACAAATTCTGGAATCATCTTACAAAAGCTGCATATCAATGATTCAAATGGGATACCTATCTTAGAAGACCTTTTGCAATTAATATGCCTATATGTGCCATGAATGTTGTTGGGACCTTCAAAATTTTGCAAAATTTGAAGGGCCCATGATAAAATTGATGGAAACATTCAGAAATACCCCTCCAAATCCTTCAAAGTGGCCTACTTTGAGAGTGAACAATTTGACATTCTTTGATTGTCATGAGAAATCATGTTAGGATCATGTTCACATGTTATTGGTGAGTGTCCATGACCATTTGCAACTTCCTATAATATAATTTGATGAGATTTTGAAGTACCTATTTTGGGGGTTCAAAGAAGGTTTGTTGATTGCACATTGTTAAATCTTTTAGAGTAGCCATTTTCGTAAAGTTTTATTTTGCTACCACTTGATCGTCATGCCAAACCAATGATTTCCCATGATTTTTTGCATCTCAGTGTACCCTTGTGTCATTTTTTAGATCCTCAGGACTTTATTTGATATTTTTTCTAGGTCAAAACCAAATGCAAATTATTCATATTTGTTGTGAAAATAGTGTTAAATCTACTAGAGTAGCATTGCATCATGATTTTAATTTCATGCCCAAATGACCTGCATGTTGAAAGGATTGCTCCTCATTATTATTTGTATATTCATATGCTCCCTTGCCTCGTTGGAACACCCTATCTCTCAATTTGATATTTTTTCAAGGTTAAAAGAAAACTAACTTTGCAAAAGTTTGACATCAACGTTTCTAGAAAATTTCAAAGAGCCCAAGTTTGACTATTAATATTTTGCAAGTGTGATGGAGTCAAGAAAAACCCTTTGGAACACATACTCATTATATATAAATGAATCAATTTCCCCAATGGAAGCTTCCCAAAGAAAAGTTTGGTATTTTTTCAAAGCAGTGATTTGATAGGGTTTAGACAGGTTCAACATGTCTTGTTTCAAGAAACAATAAAGTAACAACTTTGATCATTAGAATTTCTCACCTTGGGCATCACCAAGTGAATCCATTTGGTATTTTTGATTCTCCATATAACACTCAATACGTGTGCCAATTTTTGGGACCCAGGTATAAGGTTTGATCAAATTTTGAAATTAATTCTAGAGGCTATCTGGGTTGTTTTGTTGATAATGCAAAGACATGAAATATAAAATTAAATAACATCCAACTCAAATTTTTCATGTCTAGAATGCTTGCAAATGTGGTTCTAGAGAAATTTTATAATCCAGTTGTTTGAAAACAAAAACAAATAAAGCCGAGCCAACAAGGGGACCGTTGTTACAATGTAAGGTTAGCTCACATGGACTTTAAAATATTTTATTATTTAAATCATTTGGTGGTTTAAATAATATTATGCAAGTTAACCCAAGGATTCCCCAATTAATTTCTGAAGATTAACGAAAAAAATTAGAGTTGTGTGCATTCTATTCTATGATTCAAATATACCCTCAAGTTGAAAATGTAAGCTAAAATTATGTGAATCATGTTATATGGTGTAGCGTCATAAATCATACACCCTGAATTGGGTGGTACAATTTCACACTTAGGTTAGCACCCACCTTAGTGTGTTTGCATCTTGCATTTTTAACTTTCCTTTTAAACATTTATTTAATCAATTTAATTAAATCTAAAGTCTTCTTTCATTACTCCCCACATCATAAAATTGGGCCCTTTAGCCTAAGTGTACCCCTTTTTATTTTATTCTTTCAATTAATTATTTCATCAAAAACCCTAATTATGTCCTATTTCAACCTATGAGGCTCAAATTTTGCATATCTAGACACCTCAAATCTCCACATCCTTTTGGAATTCACTTTAGAATCACAATATCTTGCTTCCTCAAAAATTTGGCAAAAAGTTGGTCAGATCAAGAGGTAGCCTCTTGGTCTTGACATTTTCTCCGTAAATTTTAGGAGTATGATTTAGCAGCATTTTAATGTTTGAATCCAAGAGATTTGGAAATTATATTGATTCTAGGTTGGTCTATGACCAAAAAAAAACTTAGGGTTTCATACATATAGCCTTTCCTTTCCTCATTTGACGCATCGAGCGATTTGGAAGGAGCCTCTTATGAAGTCAAAGTGGAGGTTATGTGGAGTCTACAATCAACAAATCAAGCATTCATCAAGCATTTATCAATTCTTCATCAATCATCTTCAACATCAATTAGGAGCCTTGAAGACATTGGAGAATAGTAGGAGATCACCGACTATTGATTGGCTTGTACCTCTCTCTTAGGGTTTGGTATGGTTTCATGTTATTTTCATGTCTTTGTATGAGCTTCATTGATATTCATTTTTAGATTTACATTCATGCTTTAGATCCATTATTGCATTTGTGTTTTGAAGCATTTTAATTTACATTTACACTCATTTAGGGTTTACTCTCCAGAAGTGTAGGGTTGAACTCTAGATTTAATTTCTTATTCATTTAAGATCTTGTACACACACAAGATTCCCACACACACATTTTCAATACATTATTGATTATTTGTGGAGGTGAAAATAACTAAAATAAGGGTTTTGACTAAGGAAAAGCCCTATATAGCCTCCCACAACACAATTTCCCTTCTTTTGGTATGTAAGTTACATATTCAAGAGCCATACAAGGCTGGAAAGGACAAAGGAGACCAAGACAAAGTGAACTGCCTTTTGCAGATCTTCCCCTCGGGACTAGGGCACTATAGAGAGACCAGGGTGCTGGATGAGGACCAGGGCACTACCTCTTTGTCCCAACAATTTTCCCTGAGTTTTTAGGTGTGGAATCTGATCCTCTTCTATAGCTTAATCCTATCTTGTGTCTCTGTTTGATTTCTACAACACCATCTTTTTATCATTTCATTCTAATAGATTCAGTATTCGCAATTTCTAAACCTAATTCAAAATTACACAATCTCAACTCAAACAAAAGGGGAAATAGGACCTCAAGCAACATTCAACCCTCTTCCTAATATAATTGAGGTTGGATCTATTGAAGGTTCATCCTCCTTTCAATGTTTTGGTTAATTTGGCTAATTGGTGGTCTTAACCTACTTGGTGTGACCGTAGTTCCAAATTACATCATCACATATGGTTTAAAAATATTAAGGTGAAAGGTTAAATTACATTTTAAATTGTAATTTGGAAATGGTGGAGCCCATATGCCAAGTGGATTCCTAGAAATGTATTGCAAATTAAGTCATACATTCCTAAATGTTTCCTTCTTTGTAGTTCCATAGATGGAATTGGGAGAAATAAAAATGGATTGCAAAACTATGGATTGTGGTTAACCTTTCATGCAAAGGAAATTAGGGAAAATGAGAAGGAGGCACAAGAATATAGGAAGAAATATTTTTAGGGGCTTTATAATTTTTTTTCCACTCCATCTTTCTCAAGCAACATTGTGCTTTCCTTATGAGACTGGTAGGAAGGATCCTCCCATTATTTATCTCATTCAATGAAAGGCCAGAGTCATTAAGATTGGAAGGGATTGATTTGACTTTGCAAACAATGCTTGATAAGGTAGTTTGAAGATTAATATTATTTATGCATAGCTTTGGAGAAGCGGCGATGCCCATTGTTCCAACCATGTATTTGGATACCTGTAGATGTCTGATAGTCATTTCTTTGTGACTGATTTTTTTTTTGGGATCTTGTGGAGGTAGTGATTGGATTCAATTTATTTATTTGTTTTAAAATCTTGACCTCTATGTTTATTGAATTGAGAAAACCCTAACTTTGACATTAGGATGGAGAAAATATATGTTGTGAAAGGCCAGAACATGAGCATTGCTAAAAGTTTTATGGCAAAGGAAATGGATATGGTTCATTCATAAAAGGGAAAAAACCAGAGAGGCTAAAAAAGAAATACAAAGAGCACGTGGGTAAGTGTGTGAAGAATCATATAAGATGCAATTTGACAGATGTTGTTGTTGTTACACACAATTAGAGTGCATGTGTGGTGGAAATATGTTTGTGGTTGTATTGTGATAAAATATTATTTTGCAAAGTTTCTTTTACATGAGTGCATTCTTATGTCAATCTTGAACTGTGTAGTAGTATGGAGAGTGGACATAATTTATTTCATTTTGTGGAACATGGCAATGTGAATGAAATGCGTTGCAAGGATTTGGTATTTGCATTTTTCATTCAAAGTAAAATCCATTGTCAGTGGGAGAAGCTGAAATAAAGAGAAATGATAAATTATTGGCTATTAATGGTGTGCATCAACCAAACTAATGGGGAAATTTTTTTCACTCATATTCGATTTAATTTACAAGATCATTTTCAGTATTATGAGGGTGTGTAATAATTTTCAAAATGAAAATTATTCCCATGGGCATGAAAAACATTGACAAGATGTAACAATGGAATTTTTTTATTAATTGTAAAGATTGTTTTTATAAGGAGATAAAAATGTGTAGAGATTAAATGTTCCTAAATCATATCTAAGAAGCATCCTAAATTAATGCCCAATCTTAGGGTATAGAGTCAAATCCAAAATCTTGGATGCAAATTTAAGCAATAGATTACTTCAAATTAGTGACTCTTAACATCAATGCCTATCATTAATGAAGTCTCTCTTGTAGTTGCATAAATCATTCTTATAGGTCCTCATTACATACTTAAATTCACTACAATTTGCATAAAGCCATTTAATTCTTTCCTTGAAAGAATTCAACACACAAATTACACAATCATAGGGAAAATATGTGTTGGAATCAATGGACACTAAGAGGGGGGGGTGGTGAATCAATGTTTTGCAATTTACAAGCTTGTTAAATTGATATTTAAACCATCAGATGCATAAGAAAGAAATTAAAGTGCATAAACTTAAATCAATCAACCACAAAACCATAACACCAAAATTTTTATGTGGAAACCTAGAAAGGGAAAAACCATGGTGGGATTTGAAACCCACAATATTATTATACTATGGCTAGAAGTATGATAATATTACATGAGGGGAATGTACTTGCATTCAGGCACACTATCTAGAGCTCACTACTCAATTACATAAGAGGGCAACAACCCCCTCACTATCCTACAAATGAGATACATGAGTAAGTACAATGTTTGAACTATAATATAGCATCTAGAAATGCTTAAAATTAGTTCCAGTTAAGCACAATCTAATTGTCAAATGCTACTATGCCTTACAACCCTATTCTACCGCATAGTCATCTATCAGAGCACCAATTCAACATTTTGATGCTCATACACATACCACACATTCACTTTTTGTATATTTCCTTTTCTAAAATGATCGTATGGATTGGTATTATATATATACACCAACAAAATAGATCTCAACCAAGTCGGCTTCACAAAACTACAAAATATGAAACATGTAGTGTCTTGTCGACTCAATCCATCCACAAATGCACTTGAAAAATTAAACAATATGATAACAAGCTTTATACACATCTGCACAAACTCCTCGAACTCACCAAAAATCACCAAAATTATCCCAACAATTCTGCAACACACATTATACCATCAAACCCAAAGATAGTTATGGTCTTCTAGAATCACCGGATGCCAGACCTCAAATCTTTCACCAAAAACTACACCAGAGGCCAAAAATGCAAAGTGAACTACCTTGAATCATGAGTCAACCACCTTTAACACCACAACTAAAATTACATCACCATAGTCAAGATATGCACAATTCTCATATTTTACTGGTTACTAAGTTCCACCTTCCATACTTATGCCTTATGAATAATATGACTTCTGATAACTCAAATTTGCATACACTAGATAGGATTTATTGACCGAGTTTCCATCAATGACAACCCCTAATAAGTCTCCGTGCATGAATCTTCCACCGGTACAATTTCTCTTGCTAGCAATCTCCCCCTTTGGCATTGATGGCCACATTGTGAAAAATGAACTCAAGAACTCAAAACTGCAAACTGCAAAACTCCAAAAAATAATTGTGAGATCTATACAACTAGCTCCACCTAAGAAATTGCATCATTTTTCACCGCACTCTCCCCCCCTTTGACATCAATGGCAAAGGTAGGAATCTACCAAAACTTATGAAGAATATGTACAATGACTTACAAAATTTGAAAATGTCCACATAAGTTGTCTTTAGGGACTTTAGATACTCATTCCATCCTCTTAGAAAACAGTCCAAAACATTTATCAAAGCATTGAACATGTAGGCATGCATTTCTACAATTTTGAGATATGAGGGTATAACCTTACCCAAAGCACTCATTACATCCTGTTGGTTTCCAAGTAGAGTGTCTAACTAGGGAGTTATAAGTCTTCTCAATTCACCAACCTTGCTTATAATTCAGTCCCTTTTTTGATGCAAGCTCTTGATTTTGTCAATTAAATCCATAACTTGAGCTTCAAGACTAGTTGCAAAAACTGAACGAGGGGCAAAAGATTGTGAAATTGTAGCTAACTATCCTTCATATTCCTTAATCTTCTTGTCAATGTCTAATGTAAATTTTGGCAAAATAAGACATGACTTATATATCTTACCAACTTCATCTAAAACACCCTCAATACTCTTCACTGTAGATTTCAAAACTTCCCTATCATCCTTAATCTCTTTCAAAAAGGATTGCAGTCTCATTTCATTAAATTCATTCAAAAAATTTATATCTATTGCTTTCTCTAAGGACACAAAATGAGAATCAACCACATGTACCATATTCCTAAACTTACTGGAGGATGTATCAGCTATATCCTGCTTGAATATAGGCAAAATCTTCTCCAAAACATTAGTAGAAAAAGTTATCAACTCCTTGTCTTTGGAGTGGGACTTGAGCAAGTCCTCACTTGACTTAGCTTGGGAAAGGATAGCTAAATTTAGTGCTTGGAAGGGAGATAAAGATCTTAAATCAATTGGTCCTTGAGAGAAGTTATCATCATCTATAGCAATCTGTTTCACGTTATCAGGTGTAGTGGCTCTTGCCATTATTATCGGAGCCTTATTAACATTCTCTTCTCCTTTTTCTTTCTCCTCACTGACAATTGCATTTGTATCACCCTTTTTTGCATCAACTTCTGTTTCTTCTTCTTCACCCACTCCCTTCTCATCTTCAATCTCCTCACCTGCTTCCTCAGAATGAACTTCTAATACCAGAGGATCTTGTACAACTTCATTGTAGTCTCCAACTGCCTGGTTATCATTGGTATCATCTATAACTACTTTATCTATTGGATCAATCTGCATAGATGATTGATCTTTCTGCTCATGAGGAACCTTTGTCTGAGCTTGAACTGCCAGAATAGAAGTGTCTTTGCTTGATTTCTCTTCCGGTTGGGGATCATCCTTCTTTGGATGAATTTGATAATGATTTTCCTTCAAAAATTTCTTCAGTATACCCTTTGTTTCTTTAACAACTTCATCAACTTTTCTGAACATTATTTTATTCACTTTATGTTTGCTCTGGAAGTTTTCCTTTGCAAGTCCCAAAATTCTTTTTATTTCATCCTTTGATGCAAAAGGACGCATATTTACTAAGGTATATTATTTTAAGATCTCATCCTCTAGACTGGCTGTATGTCTCCGGTCATCCATAATGTCATATAATTCCTTTGGAATCATAGACGACAACTCTATCAATGATTTACTAAAAATGTTCATATACTGTACAACAATTTTCTCAATGGCCCTTTGATCTTTATCATCATAATTTTCATAATATACAGGTAGATTTTTCAAGTTCCCTTATTTTACCACTTCATCAATTATTTCATTTACTATCTTTGGAGGATCAACTACATAATTGCTATAGACACCTAAAAATGTCTCATTAATTCAACACTAATTATATGTCTATTTAATTAAGTAATTCTTTAATTATTTGATTAAATTAATTATTTCTTTTGAGCATAACATCTAACATTTCTAGTTATCAAATTTCTATCATTTCATCATTTAATCAAGTAACCCTATCTCAATTATTAATTAAATATTAATTATTTAATTAATTGTGACATTTTCCTTAGTTAAATGATCTTTATTATTTAATTAATTCAATTTCCTAAGATTAAATTATTTTGTTTAAATAATTTAGTTATTTAATTTAATTCTTCCAAATCCCCAAATTCTAATTTTAATTAATTTCATCCAATTTCATTTCATTTTCTCCCAAATTTGAATATCACTTAATTCCACTTAATTTTATTTCTTCCAAATTCATATTTCACCAAATGTGACTTTCACTGAATTTCATGTGCATTTCAGTATTCGAAAGTCCAAATGCAAATCCAAATTGAAAATGAAAATGAAAATGAAATTCAATTCAAAATCCTACAACACATGTTGAAAATCTTGATTGATTGATCAAACCACTTGTCTAATCAGTTAACTCAGTTAACTAATCAATCATCCTTTTTAACTCTTAATCACCTTTTTTCTGACTACTTAGTCAATTCAGTCTTCTAATCCATCTAATCAGTCATCTCCCTAATCAATTCAGTCAACTACTCAATCAATTCAGTCTACTAATCAATCAATTGAGTTCACTCTCCAATCAACCTAGTTAACAAGCCAATCTAATGAGTTAACTGATCAATCAAAATCAATTATCTATCAATCAAGACTTGAGTTCAAATCCTCACCTCCTTTGTGTTGAAAATCTATAAATTCAACCTCTTTTCTCAATTCATTCTAGAATTACAGTCTTCAAAATTGTTGTTTATCTTATGTAGGAAAATAAGTGCAATAGCTAAGAGCCACCTACACCAACAACAATGGAGAAGAACAATGGAAGCACAAATGGAGTATAGGGAGTTTAAATTTAGTTTAATCTTTCTATTTCTATGATTTATTTCATTGCTTTGTGTTTAAAATCAGCTTAATTAGTTAAGGATTTTGTGATTCATCCTTTTAGTCTAATCAACATAGATTTGATGAATTCAAGCATGAGAACAATTACCTTCCAGTTTTCCTGACTTCAAAGCCTCATCCGATTCTACTTTTTACTATTTTCTTGCTCTGGCTTTACCAGATGACTCACTTTGTGTTTTAGGCTTCTTGATAGGTTGATCTTCACTGGATGGGGGCTTTCTTACTACCCTAGCATAGGTAGCAATCTTCTTTACTTCACGCACTACCTCATTAGTTTCAGTTTCCTCACGTTGCCTCATCAAATTTTATTTCCTCCTCTATAGTGGTGGTAACATAATCTCTTTGGGGCTTCTGCTTCTACCTCTTCTCTGCTCCACCGGTTGATGATGATTGAGGCTTAGGTGGAGGGACAAGCTTTTGCACACCGAAGGTAGGCGATGACTTGCTTGGCCTAGGCTTGGTCTGCTTGGGAGGAGTGGAGACCGGTTTAGTAGGCTTAAAAATGTCTTCCTCCTTCAATATGTTATGTTCCCTAGCCCTCTGCACAAATTCCTTGGTTATACCCATTTGCTCTGCAAGTTGTTCAACCTCCTTTCTAGCCTTTCTCTTCTTGCCAGACTTAATAAATTTCTTATGCAGGTCCAACTCTTTTTCCTTGAAAGTGCCAAATCTTTCCTCTTTTTCATCCACCGGTTTACTGAGAAGATACTGAGCATAAGTATCAAGTGTATTTGCATCCACCTCATACCCCACAGGCATGATCCAAATAGTCCTAGGCTCAACTACCTCCATATGAAACTAATCCTTATCAAACATGAAGCAGATTGTTTTCTCATATTTTTCTACAATCATTTTAGGGATCCTCTCTCAGCTTTGCATCATTGCCTGAAATGATTTGAAATATCCCCACAAAGTAGATTTTTGTGCAACTATGTTACCTAGACCTTGTAACCCTTCCTTGATTTGGACTGCCACCGGTTTATCATAAGCCCATTGAAATTTGCCAACACCCGATATCTCATTCAGGAAGTAAAGTGCCAGACAGATAATCAAAGAGCCAAATTTGAATACATGCTTCTTATCCTGTTTGATATTCTTCAAGTTTCTCATCAACTCACTAAGAAGCACTTCACACAATTCATACCTCTTATATTTTTTGAGTATATGATAAGCTACATAAATGACAGTGCCAGATACAAAATTTTGTCTGTTGGACTGGTAGACTTTGTATCCAATGACCATCGAAGCAAATCTCACATCATGTTCAACAATGCCACTAATGGTCATTGACCAACTATCATGATTGGATTTAGTTACCTCCATTATAGTTGTGTTCTTGACATGCCGAAGTCTAGGGACCTCACCAGTTGCATTCAAACAAGTGACTACTTGAATAGCTTGCTTTGTAATCTTGTGAGTATTATCTAGCCATACAAACTGATCATGAATTCGTCTTAGCACATATCTTATCCATCCGGACTCATTAAATACCAAAAAATGAACAAACTGAATAAAACCCTTATCTTGTAATGCCTTGAAGTCATATTTAAAATTCCCAAAACCATCCATCATGTGTTTAATATAAAGAGACAACATATCTGCATTACCCAATTCCTTAATGTTGCAATGCATGTATGCCCTAACATCTTCATTATGCAATACACCGTAGGGCATAGAGGAAAACACTCCATTCAAATTATCTTCAACCGACTTAAATGGGTGTTTTTTGAACACATGCCTCTCTCTCTTAGTGATTTCAACAACAAGTGGAGTTTCAATACCAGAAGATGATGCCATTTTGAAAAATAGGGTATGAACAAATAGCTCAAGAACGGGTAAATACCTTTTCAATCTCAACTGGATGCACAAAGTCACCATAGGATCACTCTTAAGATTTGATTTTGTTGCAAGATCTCTTTCTCTTCACTACTCTTCTCTCTCTCTTCATTCATATTGTGAGAAAATGAAAAATATAATGCCCTTTTATGCTTCAGAAACCTAACTTTTAGTTGCAATAAATGCACAACCCTAAAAGGTTCCAGATACCTTGTTTTTCATGAATTCACTCACCAGAATCTTAAATTTCCATGAACTCTTTCATATATCATCTGCATAATTAATTTTGATCTTCTGCAACCTTTTAAAACCAGTTACAGGTCTCCGAGAAGGGGTTTTAAGAATCTGCATGATGAACTTCCTCCTAAGGCAAAAATGCCTTAGTTACTAGATGAGGTTCTAACACCAGATTTAGGTGTGGAGCCATTCTACATATTTGAATCTTCCTTCTTCACCCACATCTTCTTATGCTAACCTCTGATCTCTTCCACCTTAGCTTTTCCCTTTTCATCTATTTTTTTATTGTTTACCAGATCATTGTTGCTCATGTTCTTGCTTCTGCAATATTTTGTAATGTGATTGGATTTGTTGCATGCATGCAAAACAACATTCCTTTGCATAGGCCTTACATTCATTTGAATTGGTCTTATCCTACATTGGTTAGAGATATGTCCAAACATTCCACAAGCATAACATCTTTTATTCTGAAAACTGTTCATTCTACACATATTTGACTTATGACCAAAGTTGTTGCATATGAAACACTGACCAGTAAAGGTAGGACCATTATTCATCACATTATTCATCATCCCATTATTCATCTTATTTCTATAATGACTTGCCATATAACCAAATTTACCACAAACAAAGCATTTACCATTGAATTTATAGGCGTTAGGCTGTCTTAACGGAGATCTCTTATTCTTTCGTTGATGATTGCTTTGTCCAAAACCAAAGGATTCTCCTTTTTCATATCTAAGTCCTCACATGTCTTTTCCACTTCTTTGAATTTCTAGCATCTCATCAAGCCTTCCTGAGATATCTTTGAATATCTCCTTATACTCATTAGCGATAGAAAGTTCATCTCTCAGAATTATGATCTGCCTTTCAATTTCTTGTCCATTATTCTTTGTTTGCACCAATTCAAGCTTCAATTGATCATTCTCATAGTTCAATTTGCAACATTCATTAGATCTCTCTTTTAGTGACTGAGTCAAGGTTTCTTCATTCTTCTTCCAGTCTTCAATCTCCTTTGTCAGCGTCATCACAATGGATTGCATCTCATTCTTCAACACTACATTGTCTCTAGCTAGCTTTACACATTCATCTGTCTTGTCTTGATTCTCTATGCTTTTCTCTTCTTTCTTCTTGAGTTTGTCCATCAACTCCCTTCTATTTTCTCTAGAAGTACTCACTTGTTCTTTCAATGTCTTAATGAAATCTTCAGTTTCACTCAGGTTTCTTTTCGAGGAACTTACTTCTTTTCTTGCTGTATCAAGATCTTGAAGTGCCACACTAATCTTTCTCTGCAAACCGAAGTCCATTGATTCAATCTTTCATATCTTCCTCAAGCTGTTAGGCTTCTTTCGAGGAACTAGGCTTTGATACCAATTATTGGAATCAATGAACATTGAGAGGGGGACTGAATCAGTGTTCTACAATTTACAAATTTGTTAAACTAATTCTTAAACCACCAGATGCATAAGAAAGAAATTAAAGTGCTGAAACTTAAAGCAATCAACCACAAAACCATAACACTAGAATTTTTACATGGAAACCAAGAAAGGAAAAAACCATGGTGGGATTTGAACCCACAATATTATTATACTATGGCCAAAAGTATGATAATATTACATAAGGGGAATGCACTTGCATTCAGACACACTGCCTAGAGCTCACTGCTCAATTACATATAAGAGAGCAACAACCCCAGAGGAATTACTGTCCTACACATGAGATATAGGAGTAATTACAATGCTTGAACTATAATATAGCATCCTCAAATGCCAAAAATCATTTCCGGTTAAGCACAATCTGATTGTCAAATGCTATACTACCTTACTACCCTATTCTGCTGCACAGTCATCTACCAGATCATCAATTCTACATTCTTATGCTCATACACATACCACACTTTCACTTTTTGCATATTTCCTTTTTTAAAATGACCATCTAGATCAACATTATATATCTGCACCAACAAAATAGATCTCAACCAAGTCGGCTTCACAAAACTGCAAAATATGAAACATTTAGTGTCTTGTCGGCTCAATCTATCCACAAATACATATGCAGACTTAAACAATATGTTAACAATCTTCATACACGTTGGAAAAAACTCCTCAGACTCACCAACAATTACCAAAATCATCCCAACAATTCTGCAACACATGTTACACCATCAAAACCAAAGATAACTCTATTCTTTCGGAATCACTGGATGCCGGACCTTGAATCTTTCACCATAAACTATACTGGAGGCCAAAAATGCAAAGTAAGTTGCCTCAAATCATGAGTCAAATTTATTCAACCACGCAACTAAAATTACATCACCAAAGTCAAGATATGCACAATGATCTCATATTCCACCGGTTATTGAGTTTCACCTCCCAGACTTATGCCTTATGAACAATATGACTTCCAATAACTCAAATTTGCATACATCGGATATGATTTATTGACTAAATTTCCATCAATGATAACCCCTAAGAAATTTCTATGTGTGAATCTTCCATAAGTATAGTGTCTCTTACCAACACTATGATGACAAATCAGAACATCCTTGATATTCACTAATTCATACAAATCTGGGTACATAATCTGGAGACAATCCCTGCAACACTTCCTTCAAATTTTCACAAACTAATTGATAATGCTGAAAAATTTATACATCCATTTCACTATATAATCAATTCTAGTCCCAAGCTAAGAATTCCCTATTCTATTACTCAAAAATCATTAGTTCAGAACCATTACAAAGAATAGAAGAAGATATAATAAAAAGAAGAAGCCTCAAGATTTAGTTTGCTATTGAAACCTATCCCTTTTCTTCTCAAATCTAATTTGTAGCAAAATATTTTCCTTCCATTTCATTTGCTTTGTGATACGTATTTTTGCTTTTGTTTGCAACCATAAGCTTTTTCCTCTTTTGTTGTGCACTACCTCTTCCCGTGAAAAGCATTTTACTTTAATGAAAACAACTTGTTCAGCACAATAACATCCCACCTTGAAAAACATTTCCACTTAATATCCATCTATAACAAATATTTTACCCTCACCGAGCACCTCTAGTAAACAACTTTCATCATGTAGTCGAATATTTATGTCTGCACTCTATAACACATTCCCCCTTTTGTTTAAACACCTCATAGAAATAATTAGAAATATAAATTGCTGATTGCACTTTATCCTTTCTTGATAAAAGAATCCCCTTTAGCATTTATTCTGGAGCAATATTCTTACATAGTGGGAAATTCTTCGTGATTGCAATTTTTACACTTTGAAAATAATATCACTTTATTTGTCTCCTTGTGATAATCTCCCCCATGAAAATAATATTACTCAGGAAAAATATTATTTGATTGAAAAACCATATATATATTTATTGGTAAAACTAGTTCCCCCTTTAGCTCAATACTATTGCAACCACATTAAATTTTTCTTTCCTTCATCCCTCATGTAAAATATTTCACACCTCTTCAATTCTCATATTTTTGTATAAAATATTCACAAGGGTGAAAACAAATACTTCATTATTACATTTTCCCTTGGTGAAAATGAAAATGTTTTCATTTGCCTTTACTGAGTGTTTCCTGTGAAGATATTCTTTGTCATTTGATAAAAATAACCTTATAACTGCACCATACCTTCATTTAAATATGAAAGACCTCTTATTCATTGAAATATCTCCCCCTATAGAAATACTTTACATGTGGGAAATAGTTTGTTTTACTACACTTTACCTCTATCCATTGAAAATGTTTTCACACAAGTGAAAATATCATTGCCACATATTATATCCTTTGAGAAAATAATTCTTCTTTAAAAACGTGCCGTATATTTCTTTTTTAAAAATAATTTCTCAAAATACTCATGTAAAAACACCTTTTCCCAGACAAACAGTTACCTTATTGCTACATTTAATGAAGATGTTTGGTGTTACACTTTTACCTTTTCTCATAAAATAATTTGTCTTACCTGCCTTAAAAACATTTCACATAAGTAAAAATATTTATAATCCCCGCACTGATTTAACTCTATACCCTAAGATTAGGCATTGATTTAGGAAATTTCTTAGATATGGTTCAGGAACATTTAAATTTACCAAAATCTTCTTTAAATTTCTATTTGTAGGAGTTAGGCTTAGAGTAGGAATTTGTTCTCAGTTGTAGTCCAAACGCTAAATAACCAAAATAGAACCAGTTTATGGTTGATGCCATTTGCTTTGGTTAGAATTTAGTGAGAATCATCTTCTTTACTGCAATACTCGGTAAAAATTGTTGGAGATCATAAAGTATTTTACAGGGATACCCCCCTAAGTTTAGTAGAGCCTAATGTGCAGAGGATTTTAACCTTTTGGTTAAATCCTATTCATTGGCCATTGACCCAGAGTTTTGTGGATTAAGATTGGGTATCTTACAAGAAATTCTAGACAATAAGTTGGAAACACCAACATATATAATATTCATTACCCTCATAACACAACATCATCTTGGTATGCTTCTCTATGGCCCATAATTTTCCACCACTTTGATCATCCAGTAGGGCCTTTGTGTTTAATCTCTCCCCATTTCTATTAATATGGGAATACCAATACCCCCAAAATTACAACATCAATGGTGATGAATGACCTTTAATAAGATGACAAAACAAATAATATACAAATTACAATATATCATATTCAAAATAAAATTAAACTTGGGTAGTTAACACACCTAAAGTAGAAGGATTTGCACTTGTAGAACCCCTATGTAATATAGATAGTGATGATGGGACCAAGAACCTAGTCAAACTTTGTTGGGACATTATTGGTAGGCTTCTTGGGTCTCCCATCTATGACACTTCTTAAAACAATTGTATCATATGAATCCTCATTTGTAGTAGTGGTGTGCTTCTTTGATTTCATGTGTTCATTTAGAGAAGTGGCAATATTACCACTTGATGGCACCAAACAAAACCATTTATTGCATTATGTACATTTCTCTCTTACTTTTTTCTTATCCTCATAGCCTGCAAATGTTTCTTCCACCACCTTGAAAAAAATAGGCTCTTTTGTCTTGTTGAAATCATCTAGAAGTTTAATTGCTTGATCAATCTCAAAATGATCTCTAACCACTGCTGTCTGGTTTTCTATGCTACTTGAATGATTTTCACCATTTTCCTCCATTAAAATGTGATGTTGATGGGACATTGTTTTCTTATGATTGTTTTTTAAGTTATGAACTAAACATTCTTGTTGCCATGGATACTTCCCCTATTTCATAATCAATGCCACAACTTTCACAATGGATCTTTATTCTAGGTTCTCCCTTTTTTGAATATATTTTGAGAGTAAGTTTCTCATTGATAAATTCTTCAATTAAACTATTCACTTTCTAATTCCAAGATGTCAATACATTAGGATCAACAACTATGGTTTGTTCCACTAAATCAAACCCATCTCCAACTCTTGGAAATTTATGAATACCTTCCTCCACACTCTCTCTATTGTGTTGAGGGTTTGTGTACTTTCCACTATATTTGACTCCAGCATATCAACATACACTATGTCATGTTTCCTCTTAATTCCAATAAGTATTGTTGTATCTTTCTTTTTTTATTCTTTCTTTATATTTAAAGGATGCCCAAGACCATTGATAAAATCAAAAATATATTCAATGAGTTCATCATCCATAATTTCATAATCGATGTCAGCAAGTGTACAACCTTTTTGACAAATGACTGTGCCAACAACAAAATTTTATTCACTGGTAGCAATTACATATTTTATATCCACAATTGGATCCATCTGCATTTCAATCCTTATTTACCTATTAGTTGGTTAAGTAATGGATAAAATTATAAAAAAAATTCAAAAGTCTGGTTATAATATTTCTATGAAATGATGTGTATGTTCATCCTAGTGCATCCATAAGTAAATGAAAAAAGAAAGTAAGTTCAATTTACACATGAAGGGGTTAATTTGGAAATAGGAAAATTAAGAGTCAATGAATGTGTTACTTTTCCTTGGCAGTTGCCCCAAGGAATTGTGTCTTTTCCTTGCTACTCTAATTGGGGTTACCAAGGCATGATTCATGTGATCTTTTGGTTTGAGATAAGTGTAAATCAACATTGGTTATTTTTAAAGAATGACATGGCTTCACATGGAACTACAATTGCATTCCATAAGATTGCAAATATCCATTTTGGTCGTAGAGTCTGCCATCCAGGAGGCCACAAAAAGGATAAAAAAAAGATTACATTGGAGCATTATGTGAGCTCGATGAGTTTATTTTCTACCAGAATTGAAAAGTAATTTATCAAATTCACCAATCATATCTATTTTTGCAGTCAAAGATACAAAATGCAGGTTTGAACATAACATGTGGTAGATGGATGAAATGGTTTTATCCTTTCAAACAAAACACCGACGATCTGCCTAGATAGATAACAATAAACTCAAGATTTGGGCAAACATTTCATAAATAGATCCCGAAGAGCTATGTTTTGAGATTTGTTTCAATTGTTAAGATATGACTCCTAACAATGGCAAACTCCTTTTGTGTTAAGTGTTTGTGTGTATGCACGAACAATCTCAGAGAATCCCCAAAGGAGTAGATTGCCTACCTATTCAACAAAGGGAATGAGGAGGAGAAGATGCCTGTAATAAACATTTTAGGGATTGATTTTTGGGCTAACGGGCATGCACATGATGCAATTATTTATGAGAACATGTTCTTCGCCATCATCCAAATTTTGGGATATGCCATTAACACCTATGGTATTGAGCATCACACAATGAAGGAGGAGAATGCTAAAGGTGTCAATATTGTGTTGGAGACCCTTGAGATTGTGCCATAATCAAAGATCATGCTTGTTTTTTTTAATCTTAATGCAAAAGGTAGAAACACCAAAATGTCTAAAACATGGAAGTTATTCAAAGTTGGGGTATGCCAGAAATACAACTTGGATGAGTTTGAGGCCTTCATGAGGGATAATGGTGATCTATTCTTTGAAGAGATTGTAAAAATGTTGAAAGTGATTGGAAAGTGGATAGGTTATCCATATCACTAATCGCCCTTGTGTCTCCCCTCTTATTATCTATTTACTTGTTTTCTATTTTTTAATAATATAAAACATATGTTCAAATTTGATATATAGGCATACAACATAGGACCCTAATCTAGTCATTTCACTCTAGAGGAAGGAAACAAATCACAAGATATATTTGGCTATCGGGTGGATGTAGATGTATATGTTGCAGGTGTCTTTCGAGTGTGCCCACTTGACCTCCTCTCTAGATTTTTTTTAACTCCACCTGATATAATGAAAACAATGACATTAACATATACAAAATTTAAATTTTTGATTGACATATAATAGAATAGTCACTTACCACATACACATAGTTATGATGTTCATCCACAACAAGTGCACGTTCATGATTTGGAGTGACAATCTCCTCCTGCACGCATCACGATATAAATTAAACTAAATAAAGTATCATTAATTTTTTTAATAATATACTATTAAAAGAATAAATGTAATGTTAAATTTACTAAATTTACTAATATGTCTCGTACTTCTATCAAAGCATCAGAGCTTTCTATTGCTGCAAAAACACCATGCTCCATTGTGGTGCGGACACCAAGAGGAGTCTTTGATGTCAACATCTGAAAATGAAAAAAAGTATGTTGATCAATTACCGAAACTATCTATATTGTTTAATAACAATATTAAAGAGTAAATTGATTACCTGGGTGAAAGATTGCTGATGAGATTCACTATGAGGTGTTGATGTTGAAGCTATTGCATCAAACTATTTGACATAAAAAAATGAGCAATGAGAAAATCATTGACACAAGGTTCAACTATTCACATATAATAATTATATTTCTTTACTAGTTATATGCTCGTGGAGTCGACGAAGTCATGAAAAAGGGCGTTGTGGAAATATTGCTAGTATTTTCAACACTTTGAACCTAATTTATTATCATAATCATTTACTAATTTAGTTATATTCTTATATTTCCAAATAAAATTTAATAAAAATAATGAAATTAACTTGTAATAAAATTCACCTAGGTATCAATGCCGAATGTTTCATTCGATAATTATTCTATCATGACAATGTTCTTTTTAGAAAAATCCTCTTATGCATGTTCATGCTCATTACTATTACAATTATAAGTGCAAAAAGAACCATGAGATCAACAAAGATAAGCTAGAACTCGATGCCTAGAAGAATCAACTGCATCACCCTCTATTAGAGGCTTGACATATTTTATAAGGGTTTGAGTGAGTGAGCGAATGGAGTCTAAACTTTTGACCTCAACACTCTCCTTCACAATGGAAAGAATAATGAAATGCTCAACCATAGGTCTTGCCAAGGGTCTTGGTGGGATATTTGGGTCACATTGTGCACCCACTCTATCATGTGAGGAGCCTTCACCTCTACCCTAGAAATCTAGAAAATCAAAATAGTTTGGGATCTCATTTAGGACAAACTCACAGTACATTTTCCTCAAAAAGTATTGGGGTACCTCATGATTATTACATGGGGGCTAATAAAAAACCATTCACCAGCTATCACAAAAATTATTCTGAATCCCTTCATGGTGGTACCAATGAAAAGGGAACCTCCTACATCCAGGGTATAAAGGTTTAATCATTCCAGGGTCCATAAAAAGGGCACACAAGTCAAATTTGTTAATTTTCTTTTTTTTCACTTCTACATATGATAGTTTGTCGACATAAAATTGTTTTTGTTCTTATTTTTTATTGGACCAAAAATTGTTTTTCCCACTCACTGATTGTATATGAGATACAATATATTATAGATAATTAGAATGGTTTGTCCTATGAGAGTTTGTTCTAGTGGGATCTTTTAGCCTTGTGATTAATTCTTCAAGCTGTTTCTAGTTGTTTTCTATTTAACCTAGTAGGTTTTCTTGTGTACCTATGGGATGTCTAGGGATTGTAGGAGGTTTTTGATGTGCTTGTTCTTCAACATAGTCTTCATGAGGAGGTGACTGATTTTTTTAAACACTTTCTTATGGAATCTTAATTCCGAACAACTAAAATAAATTTAAATCAAGAAACCTAGTTTAATCTACAACTTAACAAAAAATTGACACTAAGAAAACATAAATACATACCTCTTTGAGATCTTCGATGTCGTGGTGACATTTTGATGAGAAATGGACAACTTAGAGACCAAGATCTTGCTTCTGTAAAGGGCAAGCGCAATACACATGAATTGTAAAATGCCAAAATGAGGGGATGTAAAGAATAAAGACAATTAAAAATACGAGGTTGCAAGGTTTTGATTATGTTTTATATATGATGCGTGCCTTATAAGGCACACACCCTACAGGTTTGGCGTGCCAATCCTAAGGATTGGCATGCCAAGCCTATAGGGAACATGCCTTATAAGGCATGCACCTTATAGAGTTTTCAATTTTTTTTGAAGTGTGGCACCTTTTTAGCACCACAACTTCATGCATTTTCCCAACTCAATTTTTTGACATTCAACTCCTTTTTCATTGATGGTAACGCCTGTACCACCAACATCAATGAAAAATTCAAACTCACAACTAACCAGTCTCCCAATCTATGTCTCTCTCCCCCTTTAACATCAAGGACAAAGGACACTCTACTGAATTCTCCACCCCTTTCTAATAAACACTAATAATTGTAACACTAATTGCTCCCCCTGGGAGCGACCACTGCATAAATCTAGGAGCAAAAGATGAACTTTAGAACTCCCATTGGATATATGCACCATCTAAATTCATCTAAATTATAGAAGGAGGGACAATAACTCCCAACTTCTAGTTGATATTCTCCAAGGTATTCTTCACCAAAACCTTAGTAAAGATATTTGCAATATGTTATTTAGTAGGTACATACTTTAATCTAACTTCCTTCTCTTCAACCTTCTCTCATAAGAAATTATATTAGATTGCAATGTGTTCAGTCCTTGAATGCATTACTAGTTTCTTTAAAATATTAATAACACTTGTATTTTCACACATAATTGAAATTGCCTCATCATACTTCACCTTGATATTTCTAAGAGTTTGCTTAATCCACATAAATTGATTACAACAAGATGCTGCTACAATGTATTCTACTTTTGCAGTGGATAATGGCACCAAATCCTAATTCTTACTCAGCCAAGAAACTAATCTGTCTCCTAAGAAAGATTCACCACCACTTGTCAACAACACATCTAACCCAATCAAAATCTCTATATTCTTTCAGAGTGAAATCATCATCCTTCTTATACCATAATCCATAATATGGAGTCCCTTTGAAATATCTAAATATCCTTTTTATTGGGTGATCATGAGATTATTTAGGATTAACTTTATATCTAGCAACCAAACATATGACATGCATAATATCTAGTCCTAAACTAGTCAAATACAACAATCCTCCAATCATTGATCTATATTTTTTGTGATAAACATCCAAATATCCATCATTCTTGATTAAATTACAACTAGTATCCATGGGGTTGCAACCGGTTTAGAATTATCCATCCCAAATTTCTTCAACATTTCCTTGATATACTTGGTTTGAGAAATAAAAATGCCATTTTTTAATTGAGTGACTTGAAGATGAAGGAAAAATGAGAGCTCACCTATCATAGACATCTAAAACTCCTTCTACATCTCTTCTACAAACTTCTTACATAAATTATCATCTCTTCCAAATGTGACATCATCAACATACATAATAGCAACTAATAGCTTATCACCTTCAACTTTGAAATAAATATTAATATTGCCTTTTAAAAAATTATGCTCCAACAAATACCTATCCAACCTTGTATATACCAAGGTCTAGGATCTTGCTTGAGTCCATAAAGTGCCTTCTTGAGTCTATAGAATATATCCAAATGTTTTGATAACTTTGAATGCATCCCATTTTCTCAATTTATACTTCTTCTTCAATTTATCCATTCAAGAATTCTGCCTTGACATCCATCCATTATACCTTAAAGTTCTTGTAAGTAGAAAATATAAGAATTATCCTTATAGCCTCCATTCTTGCAATTGGAGCAAATGTCTCCTCAAAATCTATACCTCTAACATGTGAATAATCCTTACTCACCAATCCTTGTTAATTATGACTTTTTCATCTTCATTCAACTTGTTTGACAATACCCAGTTAGTTCCCATCACATTATTATCCACCGGTATAGGTACCAGTTCTCATGTTGGATTCATCTCTATTTAATTCAGCTACTCTTCCATTGCCTTAATCAAACTTTCATCCTTTCTATATTTCTCATATGTCTTTAGTTCCACCTGAGATAAGAAGGAATAGTTTGCTTGTTCATTAGTTTTTGCAAGTCTTCTTCTTATCTGAACTCCTTTATTCTTGTCTCCAATGATTCATTCCTTTGAGTGATTATTTCACACATACTTTGCTGATGTCTCAAGTGTCTATTCAAGTTATTTTTCTTCTGCATTGTCTCTTCTTTTTATTCTAGAGAATCCTTCTCTTCTGCAACCACACGAACAACCTCTATCTCAATATCATATTTAGGAATAGTCTGAGTTTGATTCCATTCTTTGCTAACTCTGATATTTGTACTCTCAACAATCTTATTCAATCTTTTGTTATAACACTAATATGTTTTAATCCTTGTAGAGCATCTCAAAAATATTCCTTCATCTGACCTTGTATCAAAATTGCCTAGATCTTCTTCATCTCTCCTTATGTAGCACTTGCTTCCAAATATTTTGAAATACCTGACTATAGGAGGTCTTACATTCCATAGCTCATAAGGTATCTTTGTGTGATTCACTCTTATCTGAACCTTGTTAAGAATGTAAACAATAGTATGCACATCCTCTTTCCAATACACATTAGGTAGGTTAGCATCCTTCACCATAGTTCTATCCATTTCAACAACAATCCTATTATTTGTTTCTACAAATCCATTTTGATGAGGGGTCCTAGATGTAGAAAAATGTTTTCTAATACCATGCTCATCACATAATCTATAAAATTCATTTAAAGTAAAATCTCCTCCTCTATCAGACCTTAAAAATTTGATCTTAGAATCAACTTGATTCTCAACCATAGACTTGAATATATTAATTTTTTTTAATACTCTATATTTTTCTTTGAAGAAAGTAATCAATGTCATTATAGAATAATCATCAATAAGGAGCATAAAATACCTTTCACCATTTATTCCTCTTGTCCTTGTAGGTCCATAAAGATATGTATGAATCACCTCCAATTTTTTGTAGTAGAATACTCTTTGTTCTTGAATCTCCTCCTTGTTTGATTTCCCAAATGACATTCCCTGCACATAGAATCAATAGGTTTGATAATATTTGGTAAATCCATTACAACATGAGTATAAATGATCTTCACCATATTTTCAAAGTTGATATGTCCCATCCTTTTGTGCCACAACCAACAGTCACTTCTGTGTGCTAATGTATACAATTTCTTCCACTATTGTCCTTCACATAGTAGACATTTCAATTAGTCCTTATACTTTTTGCAACTAATCTTCTAGATCTTCCTTTTATAATTTCACATCTAGACCCATAAAATATGAGCTTGTAGTCCTTACTACACATCTAAACCATACTCAAAATATTATGTTTCGAACCCTTAACATAATAAGCATCATCAATATTATTCTTACCATCAATGTAAATTTTACTTTTACCACAAATAGGTGCAACTTCCTCACCTGCAAACTTCACTATTTCACTTAAGGGACCACAAATTTCTTGTTAGAAACCTTACAGAGTTATCTTTGTCAAGCTACTTTAGTTAGTTGTGCAAATTCATGATCAATTTGTATCATTGATCCATCTAGATATAACCTCTAATAAAGTGTATGAATTGACATGGCATTTGTTGAGTGCATTGGCCCATTACTTGAGTCATCAAACATATGGTTTCATGTCATTTGTCTAGCTAGGATGAGGTAGAAAAGATGTGGGACACCTTGTGACATCAGAACCCTAGAGCTTAGGTGTTAATTCCATCGTGCAACTCTACCTAGTTGCATAACTATGTATGAATCTCAAACATTGATGCAGATAAAGGTGCTTAGAGGGTTGGGCCGATTGAGAAGTTGAACACATAGTTGCAGAGTTGGCCCGAGCGTGCATTTTTAAATCTAATCACATAGTGGTTCAATGATTTGGTCCGTTAATGTTAATGGAGCATGGTCAATAAATTTTATTTGACTTGTTGACCTTATCATTATGGAGATAGGCTAGTGCACAAGTTCTATCTATTTATGCAATTGTGTGGAAATATAAGCCACCAATATTTCAATATCTATATAAAATATATGTTATCTTTAAAACATGAAAGGGAACAAGACTTAGGTGAACCAAAAAGGCTAATGTTCAAGGCCGATCATCTTTATGACATAATAGGCCCAGTTTATAACTTAAGCCACTAAGAACCTAGTGTAGAGGGGAACACAAAATTATAATAAAGATTATAACCAAACAAGGACCACATGCATAGGTTTTAATGAATTATTAGGCTTTTAAACAAGATTGAAACTATAAATGCTAAAAGACTTGATGATAGTAAACTCTGAAAGGCAAAAATGAAGATTCCCAGCACAATCTTAAGGAAGATACAAAGGGCTACACAAACTGCCAAAAGGAGCACACCTTCTTCTAATAGGTGCAAAGGATCAATAGATTACAATAAATGAGATTTATTGATCATGAAATTATCCTTGAACAACTATGTTAAGTGACCAATGTCATGGCAAACATATTTGACATCAAACATTGTCTCAAAGCTCTTCACAATCTATCTTTCATACTTCTGCTCCCCCAAATTTTCTTGCGCATCATTCACATCCACTTCAAATCAATCCACACAAATATCATGCTCAACTCATACATCCACACTATTATATATACAATTTGATTCATTAAAACTCTATTTGAGGGCCAACCACAGATAAAATAAACAATATTACATAAATTCAGCCACTCAGACCTATGACATCCATTGCAGTTCAATCTAGGAGATATAGGGGACCCAAAAACATCACAACACATTCTTACCAAACAATTCCAATGAATCACACATGCAAACATATCCTCCAAAATTGTCTTAAATTGAAACACGTAGATAAATAATATAACATGCCAACTAGTTGGCCTAAAACATCCTCTAATGCCCAAAACTCAATGCAAATTACAATCAACAAGAAGCTAGACAAATTGTCATCACAAAAATATAAACATCATAACTTCAATTTCCAAACAAACCATCACTAGAAAATTGAACTAGAACACTATACAAACCAAATGAATAGGTCCTCCAAACCACAACATTGGAAACCACATATCAGAGAATTGCAAAGAATTCTCTAGACCAGTTTTGATAGACACCCCACTATTAGAAACAACAACAATTAATTAAACCATTTGAGAAACAAAGGACTTGCAGACTGGATAGCATAGCGTACACAGATCATAAACATTATATCTAGAACTACACTCCACAATCTTCAGATACCAACATAATGCAAAACATTCCTCCACTAGGACATTAAAAACTTTCTTACATAAACAATGTTTTATGCATATTAAAATTTACACTACAACAACCTTTTGGAAACATCACAAACTTGATCAATATCACTACTAGATCACACAACAACATCAAAACATTCACTTTTGGGTCATCTACATCACATAGTGACATTAATGACAACACTACACAAGTTGCACTAATGACAACACAACACAACAACTCAAGTTTCCAATAGGTAAATGGTATTTAATGGATGGTGTTAAGATAATAAAAATTTGATAATTAAATGAATAATTTTAGTATCTACAACATTTATGACATTTTTTGGCATAGTATCTATTTTTACTTGAACCCAAATCTGCATAAAAATAACATTTTCATATCTCATGATTTATTTCAAACATACTGAAAAAAAAATAATTCTTTTTCTCAAAACTAGTGAGACCACACTTAGTTTTTTTAATTTTTGAGGACGTGTCCACTAAAAAAGATAGTAAAAAAATTTATATTCACTAAAAAGTTAATAGAAAAATAGTTAAACTACTAGATAATCTTATATAACTTTCTATATAAATATTTACTAAGTACTCTATAAAATTGAGAAAATGAAAGAGGAGGAGCAAATATTCAAAGATTGAAAAATATTTATTCTACAAATTTTGAGCTCATTTAACACTTTTTCTTAGAAATGTTTTTAATAAACATGATAATATATCTTTTGAATCATTTGATATACTCTCTATCTATAAAAAAATGGATCCCATGTAATATATAACTTGTTCCAAACATGAAGACTATGTTTTGCTTCGCCCCCCATTATTATACATCCTTCTTCACCTTTTTAATGTTTGTGAGTGGATAGGGGTTGAGGCATGAGCCAAGGTTAGCACCAGAGTATGCCACTTATTAATAAGTAATTTTTTATAAAAATATTTTCAAAAGGTGGGTATAAAATTAAATGAAAATTAACTAATAAATGATGAAATTGTGGGAATAAGTGTAAATATGGATCAAAGCATGCAAATTAGGATCAAGAGTATACCACTTGTAAATATATAGATATTAAAATTATTCTATTAGGATGGGTAGAAAACTAAATAAAAAATATAATAGATATGTAAACTTCACCATTACACTAATTTAGTTATGTGAAGAGGCCTAACACCAATGGACCACGATGCTCCTGAATCCTCTTGGGCTCTGGTTGGTGATCCTCACCTCTGTCGGAATTAGTGTGTGCGTGAGAGTAAATTATTTCGACGAGTCCATGCTTGAGAGAGTGACGTTGCCTTACACTATGCCAATGTGGCTCCGATACCTAGCGCTATTGTTTTGGAGCCTTTTCCCTCGGTTGCTTCTATCTCTGCAGCTATTTCAGTCTCACTCCCTTCCGCTTTAGGGGATTTTGATCAAACTTCCTCTAAATGGGTGTAGGTCTTCATTGCTCCTTCTTTGGAGTCACCTCTTATCACTTCTTTGTCGGACATGCCTCCCTTGTCCTAGCCCCTTAACATGTCACTACGCAGGTGATGCCTAGTGCAGTTTTGTTTGCCCTGCCTACTTTGCCACAATGTCAGCATCTGAGTTTTTGTGGGGTCCTTCAACCTTCTATGGTTGATAGGAGGCCTGACACTCCTATCTTGTGTAAATGCAAGTTTGAGTAGGGCCCTATTCCAGAGTTTCGACTATACAAATCTTCATAGCTATGTTCTTCATCCCTTCCTTTTCCTGTCTTAGTGACTATTGGTTTGTATGTTTTTGTTTGCCTCATCGAGAAGGCCCCACCTTATCCTCAGTTTGTCACTGCCCCTCTTCCAAAGAATGACAATCTTTCTCTTGTTTCATCTTCTCCAAGTGAATCACCTTCTTCCTCCATGAAGGCTTGCATGTTTGGCTCCTTGGAAGACATCCTGACCTTGTCTACAATCATCACATGATCATTGACCCTCACCTCCTCCAAGCCTGTAGATGAAGATGCCACTATTTCTTCATCTCTTTCTCTCCCTAGTGGTTAGGCACCTGATGTGGCCCTTGCGATTGTCCCTCTCTAAGATCATCCCCCTTCTCCCTATGACCTAGATTGGAAGGGTTGATTGTTAGGAATTTTATTTTTTATCTACATTTTCTTTCATGTGCGTGTAATTGTGTTCCCTTGCACTTTCTTTATCTATTTGTTCCCTCCTAGAGGACCCAAGCCATTCTGTAGGTACTTGGATATGGGAGGTTGTCTGTCTTTATCCGTTGTGCTCCCCTAAAGGACCCAATTTACTTCGCAGGTGCTTAGATACAGGGAATTTTCTATCATACACATTCCTTTATTTTTTTACCTCCTTCTATTTGTTGTATCTTGGTTTTCATTTTCTCTTTGTCTTCATGTGCTCTTCTCTAGATCTAATAAATTTGGCACTATGGCGATACACCCATCTCATAGTCATACTATATATCCTTTTGACATTGCTATGGGTTCTGATGCCAAACTATTGGATCCCTTGTCCTCTTGCATTGCATCTTTTGATGTTGTGGACATTTATGTGCCACTATATATTGGTGGCATTTCACAAAAACATCTCATTATGTTGACATGCCACAACTGCTCTTCTCCTTAGAATGACATGCCTTCCATGCCTATCATTCTAAGGGGGGGCCATCATATCTACATTTATCTTTTTAGCTTTGGCATTTATCCTTTCAAATTTTGCATTGGTATCTTTTATCGATTCCTTGTTTGCCTAGGTGGGGTCCAAATGACTTGATATTTTCTTTTCCAAGATCGCCTAGGTGGGGGCCAAACCAGTTGATCCTTTCTTTTCCCACGATCACCTACATGGGGGCTAAACCATTCTTGAGTGGCTTTGTAGGGGCCGATCTACTACTTACCAAATTTATCTGCCCTATCACATGGCTATCTAGTGCATCACTATCCATGATGGAAAATCTATCTTTATCTTCCCTATCACATGGCCATCTAGCATGTCACTACCGATGCTAACAAAATTTATCTTTATCTACCCTATCGTATGGTTATCCATACCGACATATCACACCATATCATATGGCCATCTAGCATAATGCATCTTGCTACCCATACCACCATATCTTATACCAATGGCAACTATTTATCTCATATCTTTTTGTAGCCAAGGGATTTCCTCTAAAGTGAGGTTTGTCTCTATTATGCTATCTTATCCATCTCTTTATCTTATCATCCATCACGCTAGTCTGCAACTAGTGTGTTTGAGATGTACCAAATAACAACATCTATACCAAATCTTGACATCATCTCGCTGGGGGCAACCTCATCTAATTAATGAAAATCTACCTCCCTATCATGAATCTTCTTTCTCTGTATCTTCCTCTACTTTAGCTTTGCATACCTTGACAAAGGCATGCTCGCTAAAGTTGGGGAAAAATGTAATATTAAAAATATTATCCCTTGTAATTAATATGACAAATGGCACTTTTCCTCCATGTCATTAGAGGTTAGGATCCACCACCATGTCCTTTTTTCCACTCAGACCATCCATGTCAGTGTTGGCATTGTGTTGTCATTAATGTCAACTGGTATGGGATGACTACTGGTAGAAGAGATGTTTGTACAATACTTTCATGGAGGAGTACAGGATGGGATATCTTTGATATCACCTTGTGTTGTAGAACACCGGTAAGGTTAAGGTAAGGAAGAGAATGTCATTCAGAGTAATGACCACTGGTGTCACCGGTATACAATTTAGTGCCCAACTTGTGTGGATGGAATGGTAAGGTTACCGATACCAGTATAGTGTATCACCAAAAAGGAAAGGATGTCAATTGATAAGTGTTGTGTTTACAGTGTGCAGTTTCCAACTGACAAGCTCATGACCAGTGTACAAGAATGATGGGCAAGGTGTTTGAGATGTTCTTTGTGACGAAGAGGCAAAATGGTACCTAAATCACATCAACATTGGAGGAGAAGAATGAAAAGGTCATTGGTATGCTGTGAGGTTGTAAGAAAAACATGACTCCCAACGGATGAAGATGCAGTCACCATGTAAAGAGATGACTGACAGTGAATGTGCCCACACCGGATCACATGTTCCTTTTTGAAGATGTTCTGCACAAACAGGGAAGTCACATGAGTGCATTACAGGAAGAAGATAACAAGGTGTCACTCCATTGGTAAGTGAAACTTATCTCCTTTTATGCATAATGTGCATTATAGTTCTATGAGATAAGGAAGAAGAGGTAAAGGAAAGCATTTGAAGGCTCATACCGGATCTACAGGTGAAACAAAGAAATGCCTTGAGTGCATGAAATCAGGGTTATGCACTGAACTGATAGAGAAGACATGTTGGGATGCCGGTGCAGATGAAGAGTGATGGGTTTGTTATCTTGACAAACTGGATGAGATGACATTCAGTCTAATGATGAAGAAGGCAAAGTGGAGTAGCTAAAAATAGAGAATGAAACCAACATGCAGATGCCTTAGATGGAAATCATTGAAGGTTGATGACGTGATGTCATCAAGATGGCTACTGGTAAGCATGAGAATGAGTAAGGAAGTGAAGAGGCTAAGAGTTGTGACTCTACCTGATTAGAATGAGCATGCTATGGATAGTCATGTCTAGTGACCAGATAAGGAGTTCCACTAACAGTGCTACATAGAGCAGACATGAGGAGTTAACTGGTAAAGTGTAAGATATCAACAGGGTTAGTAAACTGACAAAAAAGAAGAACCGGTTGAGTGTTTGGTCGGTGATCCTATCTGAACTGACACACCGATCCAAGCTAGAAGTTGGTAAATATGGATGCCATGTGGAGTCAAGGTGGTGGACTTGCATGCAACAGTAGATGGAATATGCACAGACGAGGTAGTTGCAAAGTTGGTTGACATTAATGGTAAATCTCATAAATCATGGGATGTGTTGCAGAGCTATTGCAGAGGTTTGTGGCTCGAGGTTTGGAGGACAACAAAGAGCTAGCTTAGAGTGATTGAGGGAATCAAGGAAGATGAAGGAAATTACAAGACCAATCTTGGTGATTGACCAGGAAATCAACTGATAGGGTAAAAAGAAGATTGCCAAAGATAGAAGGCGTGATCTAGATGGCATAATAATTATGGTGATGTGAAAACAGTTGTCTGGGTGATTAGATTGGATAAGATCTGATTGGATTTGGTTTTCCTTGAGGTTGATGAGGAAATCCTAACCGCCCATGTTTTTGAATTAGCTTTTGGCGAGAAAACCAGGTTATAAATAAGGAAGCCAAATTCATTGAAGGGTGTTGCAGAAAAGATGAAGATAGAGCTGTTGCATGTGAGAGGAGATAACTAAAGTACTCATCAAGGAGATATAGAAGTGTAGCATCCTAAAATTGTGACACTTGCAATTTTGACTGCATTTGGGTCTTCACGATGGCGACGCAACACTGAACTTGAATGGAGACCCCGAAACCTGTTTATGACATCAAAAACTGCATTTTTCAGCACCCTGGCCTGATCCTCCTTGCACCCTGCTATCCCAGGAGGTGGGACCATGGCGCCTAGAGCCCTAGTCCTCTAGGACCATGGTTCCCAGTGCCCTAGTCCCTTAGGACCATGGTGCCCAGCGCCCTAGTCCCTTAGGACCATGGCGCCCAGCGCCCTGGTCCCTGGCCGTATTTTGGGCCCGATCTCTTTTGGGGCTTCGGGTCTTTAAGTTTGCAATTTGGAAAATAACCTTTCTAGGTCGGCCTAAGGTTGGAAAAATTAGTCTATCAACCCTAATTAACAAGTATATAAACTACATTTCCTCTCCCATTTGGAAGAGAAGGAAATAGATGCGTACAAGAGGCGAAAGCGCTAGACAAACATTCAAACATTCAAGCATTCAAGCATTCCTTCAAGCAATTGAGCATTCCAAGTCTCCATTCAAGGCTAAGTGTTGCATTCAAGGCAAGGATTCAACCATTGAAGAGGAGATCACTTACAACATACAACATACAACACACAACAACATTTACACCTTCTCATGTAAGAATACAAACATTCTTACAACAAGGTATCAGTACTTGTTTACATTACAAACATTTACATTTACAACATTCTCATTTCTTGGTTAATTCCAAAACTGGGGTTTGACTTAAAGGAAAACCCCTAATCCCTAACCCCCCAATTGTCCTCTCTTTTCTGTGTGTAGGTTGCAGGTACGTAGTTGTAATTGAAGATCTGGAATCCTTGTGCAGAGACGAACAGATCTCCCTTCGTTTCGCGGATTTTTCGGAGGACCGTGTGCACGTCGGGTGCCATCATCCGGTCAACTTTCACTCAAATTTGTAGAACAACATCATCTTGACATTTTACTACTAATTCCAGGTCCGCAGCTTCATCCTGTATTCCTATCTCTGTTTATAAGTGAATCTTTCTTGCTTTACATGCACTCCTAGTTCAATCTTTCTATCCACATTCTTTACAAAAGAGGGTAGCCTTGCTGTCATAACCCTCGAAACTCATTTAGAATCTAATCTTGCATTGTGTGGGATTGGATCTTGTGGGTTTCGACCCCTCTTTTGAATGTAAAGCCTCTCCTAAGTGAAAAACCGTCAACCCTAGTGACCTCCTTCTCTATCTCCTTGGAGTGGGGGAATGCTCCTAGGGTTCGATACTTTTTTCCGCTTTACATTTTGGTGAACCCGACGTGAACATCCTAATTCTGATTATTCATGGTTAGATCTGAAAATTTTGCTTTCTTAATTACATTTCCATGTTTGATCTTTTGCAAATTTTAGAGGTGAATTGCATAAAAACCCTAAAATTTTCTTTTTAGTAATTGAGCTTGTGAAATGTTTAATTGTTAAAGATTGTTTCAGATCTGCCCTTCTACTACAAATTGTCAAATCTTATCTGTGCTTTAATTTTGAAAATTAAGTGGTTAAGTGTCAAAACCCTAATTTTTAAAACCCTCTTGCTTCAGCCTTTGACTGATAATTTGACTGATTAGAACACCTCCAAATCGGCTGTAACTTTGGATTCCGCAACAAAATCATAATATCTTTCATCCTAGAAAATTTGGAAAAAAGTTGTGAGGACCATGTGCACCCCGAGCACCATTGTCCCCGACATTTTTTCCGAAATTTCGGGAGCTAGATCTTACTTTATTTTCCTGCTAAAATCCAGAATTTTGGCTGATTTCATCAATTCTGACACTTTCAAAATTAAAGTCAAAGTTGGTCTAGTGATTGCTTGGATTAAGGCTTCTAATCATTCAAAAAATTATTGAAATTGAAATTCATGTCAAAATTGTGTTTCTTACTATCCTAAATCTAAAAAGTGTGTTGGCATTCATTCGAAATTACAGTGCTTTATTCAAATTTTTGCAATTTGTGACTTTTGAAATCAAATATTTAATTGCAACAACCTTGATTTCCACTTTCAAAATTAAATTTTGCATAGAATTGAGTCAATTTTTAAATTTCAAAACCTGCATTGCTTTTGGTATTCCCTCTAAAATCATAAAGTTCAAAATTTCAGTTTCCCTCTCTTTTTCAAAACTCAAATTTTGCATTTTTCAACAATCTTGGTAGGGTTCAATTTTGAGATTGCAACTTTAATTTGGCCTATCTACAGATCGTAAAATCACTCAATTTTTTCAGATTAGCTTTAAAATCATCATAACTTTCATCCCTGAAAATTTCAAAAAAAGTTGCCAGGACCATGTGCACTCCGTTTGCCACGGTCCCTAACATTTTTTCTGAAATTTCGAGAGATTGTTCTGATTGCATTTAATAGCTTAAATCTGGGAGATTGGCTGATTTTATTGAAATTTGCTACCTCTAAATTCAAAATCTTCTCTCTCTCTCTCTAGTGCATGAGTTTTACAACAATAAGCCCTACTTACACTATTCCCGTTAGATGAAGCCTTAGAATTAAGTCTTTCCGAGGTTTAATTACCGTGGAGATGGAACCTAATTTGAATGGCCTTTTTAACGAGGACACGGGTAATTCCTCTAATCCTCTTAATGATGAAGAAGCTCTCCATGAGGTTTCTGTAGAACAACTTTCGAAATTGGATAACCAATTTGATGATTTTCAGCAATGGATGTCTCAAGAGTATCCCGATAGTCAAGCTCTTTCATTAATTGAGGGTCTAAAACGTATGGTTCAAAGTGATAAGAATGGAATTGATATTTTGTGTGGTATTGCACACATTGTGGATTCGAATGTGATGCCTATGAAGAGTTGTGCCGAAACTTTAGGTTATACATAGCCTCCTACTCAAGTTAATCATTCTATTCCTTTGACAACTTCTATTGCTAGTATATCTACTTTTACATCAAACATAATGACTACTTCAATACAAGACATTCCACCTATGATCACCAATCATGGGGGCAATCCTTCTTCTTCAATTAACCCTCTTCCTTCATTCAATCCAACTTCTTCATTCATTCCTTCAATGAGTGTCCCTATTACATCTCCACAAATGAACCTGGCACAAGGGGGCAATTCGTTTAACCATTCCATTCCTCCTTGTAGTGTTCCTCCTTTCCAATCATCTCCCATGACTAACTATCATAGTGTCCCACCACCTTACTCTCAATCAATACCTTCTTTCAATAACATAATACCTCCATCACAATCTAACATGTCTAATATGAATTCTTCGACTGAAGCAACCATTAACAATCTCGCACAAACTGTCTCTTCTTTACAGCAACAAATTGCCTCTATGAATCAATCTAAGTTTAGTGTGCCCACATTTGATGTTGCGAGCCCACTTTCTCTTGACATTGTTCGAGCTATTCCCCCTAAGCATGTTAAAATACCGCAATTGGAGCTTTATAATGGTAAGGGTGATCCTCTAACACATGTTAAGACCTTTCAAACAATATGTACCGATTTTGCTTATGACCAAAGGTTGCTTGCAAAACTGTTTACTAGAACATTAAGAGATAAGGCTTTACAATGGTATTGCTCGTTGCCTTCCTATTCTATTACTTCTTTTCAACAACTTGCAAATGCTTTTATTCAACAATTTCAAAACAATATAAGTCCTAAAGTTACTTTGATTGATTTAATGCATTGTAAACAAGGTGTTAAAGACAAAGTGACTGATTTCATTGGTAGATATAAGCATTTGTATGCTCAAATTTCTTTTCCAGTGCCTGACAATGATGTTCAAAGAATCTTTATTTCTAATTTACAAAAATATATTAGAGAAAAACTTTTGTTTTCTGAGTTTACTTCTTTCCAACAGTTGTGCGCAACTCTTCACAATTATCAACTGACTGTGAGTCAAATGGAACAAGCAAATCCTATGGCTCCGAGTGATAAGGGTGATAGTAGTCAACAACCATTTGGGAAGTCTAAACCGAATAGAGAGTCCATTAAATTCAATGAAAATATCATCAACAACAATGTGAATGCAGCATCAGGTGTGCCTCCTATTTCTAAGTTTTTCAAGAAAGAAAGAAAGTTTACTCCTTTGAATGAATCATTGCATAGTATTATGGATAAATTATTGGAACAAAATGTGCTTACTCTCCCTCCTATAAAGAAAATTGATCCTACAAAGATTAAATCACCCTATTTTGATAACAAATCTTTTTGTCAATTTCATCGTCAACCTGGGCATGATACTGAAAAATGTTTTGCTTTAAAGGGTAAAATTCAAGATTTGATTGATAATAATACTATCTCTGTTTCTGGTGTGAATGATAAAGGTAACACATCTATAGCTCCTCCTAACCAAAATCTTAAGATTTTTACTGATCCATTACCTTCTCATACCTCTAATGCGATTGATACTAATGATTCCTCTGTCTCACCTGATGATCTTGTGTCTATGACTCCGAATGTGATTAACTTTGTGGAGTAGCAGAAAATCCCTAAAGAACCTTCCATCACATTTGATTCCAGTGAAACTATCAGGGCACCTGATGGTCCTTTATATATAGTTGCAAAAGTCAAGAATACACCTTGCCGTGGAGTGCTTATTGATCCTTCTTGCATGGTTAATATCATTATTGAAGAATTTCTTTTTACTTTGCAATTGAATCAAGTGATCTATGACAAAACAGATGTGGTTGTGAAATTATTTGATGCATTTTCTTCTCCTACAATTGGTTCTATTACATTACCTATTGAGGTCCATAACAAATCCCTCAATGTGAGCTTTGCTATTATTCCATCATCCGAACAATTTCATGTGAAGCTAGGCTATCCTTGGCTATCTTCCATGAAAGCTATTGCTTCTCCTATTCACAAGTGTTTGAAATTTCCCCATAATGGTGAAGTTGTTACTGTCAATCATAGTCTCTTTAAACGAGCTGAAAGAACTTCTAGCATTCCTATTGATTATTTTTGGCCTAAATAATTTCAATCTCTTCCATCGCGAAGTGATCATCTTTTCAAATCTTATCAAAAGTGGAAAAAAGATATGATCCTATCTCTAAGTGAACCTAGAACACCCAAACTTGATATTCCTATCGTTCTTGAGAAGGAAGTTCTTCCTTTGAAAGATAAAACTAATGTCTTTCCTCAAGAAGATTCCCAACCCATCCCTATGGATGTGACTATGTCTATGCCTAATAAACTTTCTAAAAGTAGACCTATACCTCCTCGTCATGATGGACTTGGTCTCCTTCCTAAACCAAATATTCTTCCTTTATATGGAGTAGTTCCTCCTCCTTCCTCTTATAAAGAGAAGAGACCTTCCTCTTCTCCTATTATCCAACCTAAGAGACCACAACCCAAACACCCAAGTGATAAGGATGAGAACATTCCTCCTCCTCAATCTTCTCAACTTCCTACTAAGACTAGACAAAATCGTTGTGCACGTGAACACCAACGAAAGCGTCATCTTAGAGCTCAGGCAACTGCTTCTCAAACTTTGCAATCCCCAAAAACACCTTCAGCTAGCATTATTCCATTTTCTCCTCAGCCAGAAATTGAGCCAAAATCTCCTAAACATAAGATGCATGATGGTCTTGATCCTGTGCGAGTTAAAGATCCTATTTTTATAAATCTTGATGATGATATAGATGAAAATATTATTCATGATGAAAATGTTACTTCTCTTCATTCTGATAGTGAATATGAATATGTTGATGTTGATAACCATTTATCTAACGAATTTTCTAAAGCACTTATCCTAGCTCCTAGACAAGAACAACGTGGCTTGGAACATGAACATAGCCTTGTTTGGATCTTGTGATAGCTCCATCTGCTGTGTTGGATGTTCCTCCTCTAGCGTGTTTCCTGCCTTCCCGAAATATTGATCAGCAAGATCAGGGGGTAGATGACGTGCTAGACTAGTTTCATTAGCATAGCAGACTCTCTCCTCATCTCTTTTGTTACATCTTCTATGTGTTATTCTCATTCTTCTATTTGTTGTCCTTAGTGTTGTCTACTTGAGGACGATGCAAAGCATTGAGATCTCTTTTGGTCTCTCTCATGTTGACTCAAAAGACACATGTGTTCCCTTCTTCTAGGTGACCTTCCTTGATTGGGGAATGAAGAACAATTATGCATACATACATATGATATACATGAATTATTATACAACATACTGACCCCAAGGAAAGCGAAGTCACCTTGTGCTTTGTGTTTTGTGTCTATTATCCTTGGGCTTATCTCACACTTGGGGGCTAAATCCTTGTGATAACATGCTCCTTTCCCTTTTCATTTCTTATATGTATCACTACCTTAAAGCAATCACCCCCGATGAGGCGTGTGCGATCACTTTAATGTAGGGGGGCATACACCCCGTCCATATCTCTTCAAGATACTTGAAAATTTCTTGACAAATTTAGCTTTGCCTTGAAAATTTTTGATATATTTCTTGCATGACTCATAGTGAGGGAACCTTACTACGGACAGTCATGGTTCTCCCTCATGATCTTCCCTTTTACTTTGTCAATCGAAGTCCTAAGATCCTTAGTCCACTGGGGGCTTGGTGTATCTTGCCTCCTTGACATGGTGAAAGTCTTTCAATTTTGTTTCCTTGTACTTTACCGGAAGTATGAGCGTACGCTTATACTCCCGCTAAAGTGGGGGCTAAATGTAGCGTCCTAAAATTGCAACACTTGCAATTTCAACTGCATTTGGGTCTTCACGATGGCGACGCAACACTGAACCTGAATGGAGACCCCGAAACCTATTTATGACATCAAAAACTGCATTTTTCAGCACCCTGGCCTGATCCTCTTTGCACCCTGCTGTCCCGGGAGGTGGGACCATGGTGCCCAGTGCCCTGGTTCTCCAGGACCATGGCGCCCAGCGCCCTAGTCCCTTAGGACCATGGTGCCCAACGCCCTGGTCCCTGGCCCTATTTTGGGCCCGGTCTCTTTTGGGGCTTCGGGTCTTTAAGTTTGCAATTTGGAAAATAAGCTTTCTAGGTCGGCCTAAGGTCGGAAAAATCAGTCTATCAACCCTAATTGACAAGTATATAAACTACATTTCCTCTCCCATTTGGAAGAGAAGGAAATAGATGCGTACAAGAGGCGGAAGCGCTAGACAAACATTCAAACATTCAAGCTTTCAAGCATTCCTTCAAGCAATTGAGCATTCCAAGTCTCCGTTCAAGGCTAAGTGTTGCATTCAAGGCAAGGATTCAATCATTGAAGAGGAGATCACTTACAACATACAACATACAACATACAACAACATTTAGACCTTCGCATGTAAGAATACAAACATTCTTACAACAAGGTATCAGTACTTGTTTACATTACAAATATTTACATTTACAACATTCTCATTTCTTGGTTAATTCCAAAATCGGGGTTTGACCTAAAGGCAAACCCCTAATCCCTAACCCCCCAATCGTCCTCTCTTTTCTGTGTGTAGGTTGTAGGTACGCAGCTGTAATTAAAGATCTGGAATCCTTGTGTAGAGACGAACAGATCTCCCTTCGTTTCGCGGATTTTTCGGAGGACTGTGTGCACGTCGGGCGCCATCGTCTCGTCAAATTTTGCTCAAATTTGCAAAACAACATTGTCTTGACATTTTACTACTAATTCCAGGTCCGCAGCTTCATCCCGTATTCCTATCACTGTTTATAAGTGAATCTTTCTTGCTTTACATGAACTCCTAGTTCAATCTTTCTATCCACATTCTTTACAAAAGAGGGTAGCCTTGCTGTCATAACCCTCGAAACTCATTTAGAATCCGATCTTGCATTGTGTGGGATTGGATCTTGTGGGTTTCGACCCCTCTTTTGAATGTAAAGCCTCTCCTAAGTGAAAAACCGTCAACCCTAGTGACCTCCTTCTCTCTCTCCTTGGAGTGGGGGAATGCTCCTAGGGTTCGATACTTTTTTCCTCTTTACAAGAAGAGACCAAGTGTGAGGGACAATGAGGTTGAAGTGTTCAACTGATAGAAGTGCAAAACTAGTAGTGTCCATACCGGCAAAGAAGTAGAAAAGGCAACTGCACAGAAGGCAGACACAAAAATGGCTGAGGGTAGTATCAGTGGAGAGCAGTAGAGAAACTAAAATAAGTGAGAACCGATAGAGAGAGAGAGAGAACTAGTAGAGGAGGAAAAGAGGTTGAACCGATAAGGTTGCAGCAGTGAGTGGGTGAGGTACAGAACCAACAGTGAACTAGATAGAATATTTAGAAGAGAGATTTGTAGAAGTGTTAAAAAATTCATTTGTAACAAGGTTATTAATTTGTAAATGATTATGTTTTGTATTCATTGAGTTGTAGCTCGGTGTAGGGGTTGTAGCCCATAAACTAGTTAGGGGTTGGTGCCCTAAATCAAGGGTTGTAGCTCCTTAGGTTGGTGCCCTAAACATTGTAATAGAGATTCATTGTGAGGTTGGATTGGAGCAGTAGTCTCCAACAACATTGCTCACACAGGTTTTTCCCTTCTTGGGTTTTCCTTGTACATACTGGTGTTATGTGATGTCCCTGTGTGTGAATGCATTTGTATTTTGTCTCCTCACTAACCGTTAAGTCTGCATTCAGCTAGATCTGTTAATCAGTATACTTTTATAGGGATAGTTAAAGGGAAAAGTTTTGAGAACCACTGATTCACCCCCTCTCAGTGGTGAATTGTGTCTAACAGTCAACTCTAGCTAAAGAATTACCAATTTTGTCAACCTGTTACCTTCAAGGACACAAGTGTGGGGTGGAGATGTTTGCATGATGCGCTAGTATCTTGTGAATCTGATAGTCTATAGGTGGCCCTTTGAGCATTATGCCTACACCCGAAAGGAATCATAACACCTCTGCATGCACCAACCAACGTCTGAATCCCTTCCTAGCTCTATATCTCTCACGTGGGAAGCATTTGGGAGGATCTTTTGGCATTTTGGTTAATTGTTTCTTGCAGGTTGAGCTATTGGTGAGAACTTGAAGCCATTCCACCATTGTTGCAGTACTACCAAGCATTCCAAGCACACCATTCCAAGCACTTCCAAAAATTCCAATCTCCATTCGTGATAGGGGAGTTATCTTAATCCTCTCTCTTGCATATTTATCAATTTTATTCCTAATTTCATATTACATTGTTATTCTCTTTATCATTTATCTTTCCTGTGGCTTTCTTGGGTTTTCTATGGAGGTGGAAACACCAAAAAGGGGGTTTGACTTAGACAAGCTCCAAAAAACAACCCCAACATTTTCCCTTCTTTCTTGTGTGTAGGTTCATAGAGGTGAGAGGATTATCATTTAGTGGGAGGCTTCAATCATGGACTGATTGTGAGTGTTTTTATCTTTCTCTCTTCTTTCTATTTACTTCAGTCATTTCACATCTCATAACTCTTATTTTAGTTTATTTGCTTTCTATTTTTCATTACAAAATTCTCATATTTGGAACTTTTCGTACACGCTCTGTACTTTGTTCATACAGGATGACAACGTGGCACTCTAGTATCCCAGCTCCATGTGCTCATCCTTGGGACAAAGGCTTTTCATAGTCGTCCATGAGTCTCAAATTGTGGATAATTGCCCTGGTTTGTTATTTCATTCCCTAGCTCATCTTAGCGCCAGTTCGCAAAGGTAATTGGAAGGACAATTTGTCCTCAAGGATCCATCATCCTTGAGGTGGAAAATTCCCTCCATTACAACAATATCTATATTTGATGGTCAATCATACATGTAAACATTTATTTTGGGTAAAAGTATATGTTATGTTTTTTTTATATTCCAGTTCATTTACAAATATTTTGCTCATACGATCATCAACTTGAGACCATTACATGACACTAATATTTTCTCATATCGAGAAATGACAACCATGACCTTAATACTAGCTCATTTCGAGCAACTACACTAGAATCAACCAATGGAATATCAAGAGTCACAAATTAGAATCCACTTATTAGAAACCACCATTAGCTCATTTTGAGCAATTGCACTAGAATCAACCTATGGAAGACCAAAGAGTCACAAATTAGAATCCACTTATTAGAAACCACATAGAAGCCAATTGTGGAAGACTAAGAGTCACATATTTGAATTCCATATTAGATGTCCCTTTTGGGATTTGAACTTTGATCTCCACAATGAGAACTCAATGCTTTAACCAATAGAACACAACCCCTTGGACTATATGTTATTTTTTTAAAAACATATAAATTATATATAAATACAATCATACAATCATCAAATTTAAATCTTGGAAGACACTGTGGAATAACTCAATGACAAGGAACATTGGGTTTAAGTGATGTATGTTTTAATCATACCCCTAGATATTGTGAGACTAGAATAAACAACCTCATTAATATTACATTATATATTTAACTTATGGAAATATAGTCAATTCCATCCATAATGTTTTGGGTTTGATTCGAAGTGGCACTACCACCCATGCTCTCACATTTGTAACATTTTAAAATGCCACTATATCAAATATCTCCTCAAATAAAAACTATTCCTTCATGAAGGGAAATGGGGCATCCTAGTAAAACCTTTGAGATCAATATGCACCTACAATATCACGCGTTTCTTCAAAATAGGCTACAACATATTGATACAAGAACATACTACTATGCTATTAAAGCATAAACAAACATAGTCAATTTTCCATGATTAAAACCTTAGAGGAAAGTGATTGCAATTTATAGATCTAATATAATTTCAACATCATTATGACATACAGATTCAAAACTTCAAAACCATGAAACAAGAAGAATGAGACATAAGAGAGAACACATATATACATGGGGAAAACTCTTTCAGGTATAAAAATCCATACTCCAAAACATCCAGCCAATGTATTATTCAACAACAAGTTATAATATATTTTTAGGCTCTAAGCCTTTAAATTGAGATTTACATCTTGTTCCATCATAGAGAAAAACCAACAGTGTAACCCTTGTGAAATGAACTCCTCTCCTCTCATAAATCTACTAAGGCATCAATATATATAGAGCTCAACACAAAGAGGTAGGTGCCTATGGTTTTGAAAGACATATTGAATGCATAAGAAGTAAGTTGTGTCATAAAAACCATCTTTCTAATCCCATGACACATTTCTCATATTATCTTCCAAGGAAACAACACCTATCTCATCCATAACGGTCATCTTGCCGAATACAATGTAAAGACAACATACAAATTACAATGAATAGAAATAGCTGCCTTCCTTACCTCATACCACTTGTCAAAACTGAACTCCACCACAAATGACAGTAGCTAAAATATAACTCCAATACATAATAGAAGTTGAAAACTAAGACCCTTTAGTCAATGTAGGAAATTGCCAAATCGATTTCCACTCCAACTTATATGGGTAATGTCAAATCTGGAACACGTCTAGGAACTCCCAATAAAGACCAAACACGTCTAGGAACTCCTATTATATGGGTAATGTCAAATCTGGAAAGATCAAAGGCATATTGAGTCTATCAATACCAACACATAGAAAATGTAACCATGTAGTAATAAGGACCATCCACAAAGATATGCACATCCCACAAACAAAAAATACTGCAAGAAATATCTCTCCCAATTTCTCAACATCCAACAAAAGAAAGAGATAAAGGAACCTCCATGTCATCACCAAAAAATATTAAAGTACAAGTGATAACATATGACCAAAACCTAGTGATCACCATAGATCCAGCTAATATCTCAAAAATTAATTTTATGTGAACTCAAATATCCAAGAAGATAACCAACAACAAAGAGATAACTTGCAAATAATAATCATGTAGCATGCCCTTCTACATACACCTCTAAATGCAAACTGTGTCAAGTATGATTTCCTTAAGATAAAAGGCATAACAACATCCAAACCCATTCAACCTTAAGAGATAAAACATAACATATATATCATGTAATTCCAACATGGATGTAAGCCTCTCAACTATTCCATTTTCGATTAGGAAGTCAATCCACTGCCATTCCCCATGATCATCATAAATGAAAATAAATGTACCAAGAAGGTAAAAATAATATCCATCTCTCATAATTAATCATATGGAACCATTAAATGACTATATCTCAAGATCCATGAATATGAAAGAAAATCACAAAGCACTTGAGAGAAATAATGGGTAATACCTCTCTAGTGATAAATATCCAAGTAGACAAAAAGTGGGGAATGCAAATGCTCCTCCAAGATATCCAAGTCAACATGACTCATCCAAGAACAATCTCCTCATAGGTCTCTATTGAAATCACATCCAACCAAGGTGTAGGCTCCTCAGACTTCTAGCTAAAACAACCAACCATCTCAACACTCGTCTCTCATATCAAGAGGACTATAGCCTCACCTAAGTCTCTGTGTATCTATGAGTGCTATCAAATGATATTCTGTGAATCTAAGTTGATTTGGAATATCCTTGTTTTGCCTTTCAATCCATAGGACCAAGTCTAAATGATTGAAGTTGTACTGATGATATGCTCTAGGAGGCACGTATCCATTCTATTGTTCTACTGTATCAGTCCACTCTCTCAATGCTTCTCCTGCAAAGTTACTCAGTGCATTCAACTATGGTACTAGCATGATAAACAATGGTGGCCTAAATTTTATTCCAACCTAATCTATTTACCGATCTTCAATGATCTTGTTTTAGACCTTACTTTGTTTAAGCTCCAAGTAATATTGATAGGAGAAATAGGTCCTCTCCTTAATTGCATAGGTATAGTATCATATCTTTTTTGGATGCTATAGATCTCGGTAGTTTTAACAAGTTTTGATCCCAATTGTTAGAATGAACCAAAGGAAAATTGAGAGGGGGGAGGGTGAATTAGTTTTCCATAAGTTAAACAATTATTCCAAATTATAAACCTTCCACCAAAGAAAAAAGAAAACAACATAGTGAAAGATAAAGCATGAAATTAAAAAACACACAACACCAATATTTTTGACATGGAAAACCTGGTTAAAGGAAAAACCATGGTGGGAAACCCTAACCATAGTCAGATAATACTTCTACAGCAGTACGTGAAATATTACAATGGGGATTGCACTTGCAATTAGGCCAACCACCTAGAGATCACTGCTCATCACAAAAGGGAAGTCTCACTGACTTACATAAACATCAGACTATAATCTGAAGGAAATGAATTGTGTAAATAGAATCTACTAATTCTTGATACAGTTTCAATTAAGCACACATCTCTCACTTGCAATAAAAAACTCTCCTTAAACCTTTGCTAAATGGTATGAATTTATTCACACAAACCACTCTCTTATAATGTAGACATAACCATACCATATAAATTACATGAATATATCACCTATATATACAGATCATCAACCTTGATAAACAAGGTCGGCTAAACCCTAAGCCCATAACTCATAATTATAAAAATAACATCACATGATACCACCAGACCAATATTATGATTTACATTACATAGCATGGAATTAATTACAATTTCCAAACAATTATAACAACCAAAAATTACGCCAAGACCAAATGCAACACGTTTCACCAACCAATAGAAAGCCTCAGTGTCAATAACATCAACTGTATCCAAATAGGATCACCAAATCATCAAGCCAGCCAATGCAAAGATACCAAACAATTAGGAAATGATCAATAACAACTTTAACACATTATGAATTATTTCTATAAGCTAGACCAAAATCACTTAGTCATTTCATCAAATATCACCAACCCATACCAAGAATATCAACTAGTGAACTAGAACATAAACGATAGCTTTTGGAGCACCAAATAATGAGCCAATTAAATATGACAAGCATATAATCACCCTGAACAACCATCCAAAAATGAATCCAACAATCTAATCATACCAGATCAGAATCTTAGCCAAAACCATGTCCAACCGAGATAGGTCAGCAGCCAACCGGAATAGTGATGACATCAATGACAGTGATGACATCCAAGTGCCAAGAAATGCCAACAATCTCCCAAAGTTGCTTTGAAATATCTCTCCCCCTAAGATTTTCCATTTTTTACATGAGCATCTCTCCCCCTTTGACATCAATGACAAAGGGATGATATCGCCAAACCAAATAGATGACTACTCCCCCTGAGTAGAAGCATCATCCCATCAACTCGAATCAGAAGATATTTCTAATAAGATCATTAGATTGATGCATCCCTACATCACTAAGTCTCTTCCGAAGGGGTTGTGAGCCCCAATTGATCTCTGAGATATTCAAAATTATCTTTAGGCAATGGTTTAGTTAGAATATCTGCAATCTGTTCCTTTGTGGGTACATAAACCAATCTGACTTCCTTTGCTTCAACCTTTTCCTTCAAGAAATTATATCTTATAGAAATATGTTTTGATTTGGAATCAAATATTAGATTCTTTGACATATCAATAACAACTGTATTATCACAGTGAATAACAATAGGCTCATCATAACTTACCCTTATATCGTTCAACATCTGCTTCATCCATAAGATCTGAGTTCAATTAGTTGTAGTAGCTACATATTCAGCTTCAATAGTAGATAATGAAGTGCATGATTGTTTCTTGCTAAGACATGAGACCAATTTATTCCCAAGAAAGAATGCACCACCTGTAGTTCTCTTTTGGTCATCAACATCTCCTGCCCAATCAGAGTCTGTATAGGCACATAATATGAAATCATCATCCTTTGGATACCATAACTCATAATCTGTTGTTCCTGCCAAATACCTGAATATCCTTTTAACAATAGTATCATGAATTTCTCTTGGATCTGATTGAAATCTAGAAGCAATTTAGACAACATTCATTATATCCAGTCTAGTTTGAGTTAAGTATAGTAATCCACTAATCATTGATTTGTATCTACTAGGGCTCACTCTAGGAGATTCATCTTCTTTTGATAGTTTACAACCGGTTATCATAGGGGTTCCAACAGGTTTTGAGTTTTCAAGTCCAAATTTCTTAAGAAATTCCTTCACATATTTAGTTTGACAAATGAAAATACCTTTATTACTCTGAGTAATCTGGAAACCTAAGAAAAATTTCATCTCACCAATCATAAACATTTCAAATTTATTCTTCATGTCATCAACAAATTTTATGCATAAACTTTCTTCTCCTCCAAAAATGATATCATCAACAAATACTTCAATGATCAATATATCATCATGTTCAATCTTATAATATAAGTTACTATCAGCATTACCTTTGCTAAAACCGAGCTTTGACATATATTTATCCAATCTAGCATACTAGGCTCTAGGTGATTATTTCAATCCATATTAGGCTTTCTTCAATCTACAAACCATGTCCTTGTCCTCTGAAAGTGAAAATTCATCAGGCTGCTCAATGTATAATTCTTCTGTAGAACACATGATGCCACTGAGAGGGGGGGTGTATCAATGGTTTCCAATAATCTTATTCTTTTAATCCTAACTTTGAGAACCGGTTAGCAATTCAAATACTAGATTAGTGTACAGATGAGATAAGGGAAGAGATCAAATAAAAGAACACACAAAGGCACATCACATAATATTGGATATACGAGGAAAACCTAATATGGGAAAAACCTCAGTGAGAAATGCTACTAGAGTCTACTGCTCCAATCCAGTCTCACAATAAATAACTTTATTACAATGTTTAGGGCACCAACCCCTACTAATTTAGGACACCAACCCAAGGAGAACCTATCCCTACTGATTTAGGGCACCAACCCAAGGAGCACCAACCCCTAACTATTTATGGCCACCAACCCAAAGGAGCACCGATCCCTACATCAAGAACCAGCTCAGTGATAACAATGAATGTTATCAAATCAATACAATAGTAACATCTCGGTTACAAATGAGTTTTGTAACCTCTGCAAATAATCTCTCTTCCAATTCACCTCTTCTCTTCTGGTTCAATCCTTCTCTATTCTCTATTGGTTCTCTGCTCACACTGATGCCCTCCTTCACTCTCTGCTGCAACCTTATTGGTTTAGACACTACCAATTGAATGACCTGTCAAACCATGCACTTGGTTACCGATTCTCATACCTCTCTATCTGATTCCTTTCTTCCCTACTTTTACCTTGCTAGATCTTCTCTGATACTCATACTACACTACTTCAATCTCTAATGCCTTCTTACTGGTTCTAACACTACCGGTTCACTTGACTACTACAATCTTTGGCAGCTTACTAGTTACTTTGGCCTCACCGGTTTTACCCTTTATTAAACTATCTTACCAGTTTACCTTCCAACCCTCAGTCACTAAGATCTTCAATAGGTTACACTCTGACTGATCCACGGGCATGCTCTACTTCTCCCTTTTCTAGTTTGTAGAATCAAATCATCTGGTAGCATCATCAATCAATTTCAATCTTCTGTCTACATATTTATAGCTAAGCTTTCCTACCAAAAAAGATAATCAAATCTTGGCATGCAAGGGTTTTCTTCGCTGACTCAATTCATATCAAATCACATTAGATTTCTTCTCTGAGATTGTCAACCTGCAATAGATCACCCATCACCACCAATCTCACTGCTTCCAATACATAATTTCTATATTTAGAAAACACGACCCTGCTTTTTATCAATCACAATAAATGGTCTCGCGGTTTCCTTCACCAAATCCGATCTGCACCTAGACATCTTGCAATGATTGTTGCATCACAAATGTCAATCTTCCGATCTGCGTCAAGCTGCATCCTTATACTCTCGACCCATTATTTTCATAGTCGACATTTAATGTTGAACCAATCACCAACTACCCCGTCGATGTACGATTCATTTTCCACTGCCACTTTTACACTTGGATTCCACGTTGTGTCTTCATCGGCATCCAGCTCAGTAGGGTCAACTGTGTCGGTTTAGGCTTAGTTACTGAACACAAAATACAACTGATGTATACTTCATACTAATGGTCTTCTTGCCTTACTAGTGATGCACTAACTAGTTAAATTTAAACCATGCAGTCTCTTGTTCTGCTAGTGGGATCACATCAACTTGGTCACCAAGCTTGCCAATCACAACATGTACTAAGAGTGAGTCATCATGCTCATCTCCATCCTACAAGAGTTATTCACTTTGTCTCTTGTTAGATTATCAATTGCCTTGCCTATCGGTTGACACAACACATCAATAGTCTCCAATGCATACTTTCTATCATACCGATAGAAATGTTTACTGGTTGATATTACTCTTGTCTGTATACCAGTAACACTCATGAGAGAAACATGCCAACAATCTTCAACAATTATGCACTAATATACATTTGCATCCTGGTTGACATCAACATTATGGTCATTCCATGTTAGAACCTGCTAAACCTTACCTTCATCTTCATTTGACTGGTTTTCCTCTCAATTGGTTTGTCAATGTAAAGTGGAAAATTGAACCCTAGTGACTCCTCGCCTAGGAGAGAGAAAGGAAGTCACTAGGATGATTTTCACTTAGGGGAACTTAACATTCAAAAGAGGGGCTTGAATCCATTAGATCCAAATCCAAGAGGGACAAGGATATGAATTCCAAGTGGATTACAAGGGTCAAAGTGTGATTTGCCCTCTTTTGTAAATGGGAGAGTTGACTTATTGACTATGTGGGAAAAGGGAGAGAAAATTAGTAAAATGAGGAGGTACCAGTTCTGGATCGCACTATAACTTCGGATATGAGACACTTAGACTGATACGGATCTGCCCTACAAATTTGGAGAAAAGTCGTTGGGACCGTGTTGAAAGTGCACAGGGTCCTCCGAAAAATCCGTGAAATGAAAAGGGTTTTTCCACCTCTGTAAATGGAGTCCAAATATGAAAATATAGCTACACACCTAAAACCTACACATAGAAAATAAGGGAATAAGGGTTGTGGATAAGAGTTTTCCTCAGTCAAACCCTGGTTAAGGAATCAACCTTGAAAGAAAGTAATTGCAAATTCTTAAATGTAAATGACGGAAATGTATACCTTGTAGATCTGCAATTTGTTGATGATGATTTTTTTCTTCTTGAATGGAATCATAGCTATCGCATGAAATGGCATGTAACATTACAAAACCCTAACACACACACATTCTTGCAAATGAATGTTGTAATGTTGCTCCAATGAATGAATGAAGAAGACTCGAATGCTTGAATGCTTGACAATGATAATGAAGAACTTCTACTTGAATTCTTGTATTGTGTTCCTATATATCCCTTATTATTGTTGAATGAGGGAATTGAATCTCCTTTTATACATTCCTAGGGGATTAATTTTCATCCATTGAAAGCCAACAAAGAAGAATACAATCCTTGAAGAACAAATTATGAAAAGGGGACCATGCAGACCTATCTTAGGGCCACACTAAGAGGTGGGGATAGCAGTACCACACCCCTGTCCTACCCTATCTTGGGGCTCAGATAGGGTCCTAAGACTATCTCAGGGCTCAAAAAATAAGGGTTCAAGGTGAAAGATAGAGAGGGATCTTAGTTTTGGAAAGAAGATGTTGTCGCCAAGGTGAAGGCTTCAAATGTGGTTAAAATTGCTAGGGTCACAATTTTATGACACTAAATTTAGCCCCCACTTTAGCGGGAGTATGGATTACACCAATACTACCGATAAAGTAGAAGAAGGAGATAGATGAAGATGAAAGATATAGAAAAATACCACAAGGAATATAAGATGTCACTAATATTGAGGAACAAAAGCCCCTAATATTAGGATCTTAACTCACTCAAACATATGCAAGAGAACATAAAAAAAAACAAAACAAGACAAAACACAAAAGGCACATGACAAAAACAAAAAAAAGACCACACACCCACTAGCTAAAGAGACCTCGATACTCAAATGTAAAACACAAGGAAAAATGCCACTACATAAACACAAGTGATCACATAAAAGAGAAAATCTAACATCATCCATGAACCATCAATAGTAAAACCATGGGTTCATGAGAGGAAGAAGAGAGAGGACATGAATACACACCTTGGTGATCCATGAGAAGAAAGGAGCACAAGAGAGAAACCATGGACATCTCACCGCTAAAACTAGGTTATCCATGGGGAGAAGGACATGGAAATCTAGGCCCCAGAGTTTGTCTAGGTGATCAATGTAAGGGAGGAGAGTGAGAGAACTGTTAGTTCCACCCAACCTCAAGCGTGTGTGTGCAGGTGAGGTTCAAAGTGCCTCATAGGAGTCGATGCCTGAGTATGCTACAACTTGTATAGAATGTATAGTACAAGTGTCAAGAAAGGTGTGACATCTCGCTCTAAGAGTCTGTGCTCTAGTTCCGAGAATAATCACCCTACATAAGAGAAAATAAACATCATCTCACTCTAAGAATCTGTGCTCTGGTTTTGAGAATGACCCACTGTACAAGAGAAAATAAACAACATCTCGCTCTAAGAGTTTGTGCTCTGGTTCCAAGAATGGCCCATTGTACAAGAGAAAAGTGATGACATCTTTGTCTAAGAGGCTACCCTCTGGTTCCAAGAATGTCCCATTGCACAAGAGAAAAGTGATGATATCTTTCTCTAAGAGGCTTTCCTTTGATTCCAAGAATATGTCACTGTACAATGCATGAGAGAAATATAGTACAAAGGAGCAGTGTGGGTGGTCCCCCCTTAAGATGTTAACATAGGTTGATGTTGATATCTTAAGGAAAGTAGAACAAGGATACCTATCTTCATCACAAAGAAGATATTCACTATGCAACAATATCATAAATCCAAGAAAGAGAGGGAATACTCTTCAAGCTAGGATAAGATAGTTGAAAAGAGATATCTTGTTGTAAGTGTAAAGGAGATCCTTGGAGGAGAAGAGATATTTTTTCAAAACACATCTACCCCACAAGAGGAGTTATCTTAGACAAACATAACATCTTCTAGAATAAAGTAAAGAAGAGAGCAAGAACTCAATCCTTCCTCCTATTGCTAAGTGAAAGGGATTCTTGATGAAGGATGACACACTTTTAGCTCCCAAGAGGGATGGATGATCTTATTATAGATGTTCATTACCAAGTATGAAATAGGTTGTAGTCAAGGACTTACACCTCTTGTATAAGAGAGAATCCTTGAGCCAACAACCAACAACTGCGCACAAGGAATGACATCAAGTAATCAAACTCATAGCACCAACATAATAGGGAAAAGTGGATCCATAGAGAAAGAGAGAGTGAGGGATCATTTCCCCCCAAGTGTAGGGACAATGAGAAGAACTTACACAATCTTCTAGAGATAGATTAAACATTATCAAATGCATAATGCACTTGCATGTAAGAAAAGACATTCATATATGTAAAATAGATGTCTCAAGAATTGGTAATCTTTGAAGAGAAGAGAGAAAGAGTATCACATATTCCCAAAGGGGGATTAATCATAAGAGCATACCATTGTAAAATAAATGATAATCACACATGAAAAATGCAGCCCCTAAAATAAATAGTGATACATGAGATAAAAAGAAAGAAAAAGGAGTGAAAATCCTTGGCCCCCAAGTGAGGAGAACAAGGATAAACATTACACATCTTTTGATGGTGATTATTTTCAAGCGATATACCTTCCTAATGGAACAAATCCTCTCAAGGAAGGGATATGTACTTCTGAAGAGATCATTCCATGCTAAGGGGCATATCATACTTGTGAATAATCAAAACCATAAAAAAGGTAAGTTTTCCAGGAGAAAGAAGTGCAATACTCATTAAAGATGCCCCTCTCCAAGAAAAGAGGAAAACCAAAGAACAATAATATGCTCACATAGGAATAACTATATACAAGAAAGGATATCTAATAATGAATAATGCACAAAGATAGAGATAAATGTATAGAAAGAAGAAGAAAAGTATACTTCATGTTGCTACCCAAAAGTATTTAAAATTGAAAAAACACCACCACAAATGATGAAAATCCCCCAATTAAGTTTACTATTTATGTAAGAGGGTGAGGAGCAACATGAAGAGAAAGATAGTGCTAAGGCACTGTTTTGATGTCAAGGAAGACAACTAGATCTATTGTAAGAGAAATTTGCACAAGATCATATTGCTTTTGAACAAATTTCTTAAATGCATAACATTTCCCAAGAGAATGTGATTATAAACCATGAAAAATGCAATATTCAATAACTTTCACTTGCCTAAGATCTTTGTTTTTCTTTTGAGGAGGAAAGGAAATGTTCCTATCATATTTCAATCTCCAATAAATTCTTCTGGCTAGTCTCTCAGGATGATAAATATCTTCTTGACATGAAGGATGATGATTGTTAGAAGAAGAAGGATTATTATCTACAACTCTAATTTTTCCAGTGTCTATTCTATCTTGAATAAATTTTTAAAAATCAGGGCAATCATCAACATTATGGTCATGGGTTCAATGAAATGAACAAAAAGGACATTTTGAAGAAGAAGCATTCTTGCAAGCTCTTTTGATTTCTTATCTTTGAAGATAGTTTTTAATGTTTTGGAGCCTAAGGAATTCATCCATAGAAAGAGGAGCATCATTTCCTAGGCTATTGGTAGTAGTTTGTGTAGGAGGGTTTATAGGGACACAAATCCCTTTCTCAAATTTCCCAATTCCTTGTCCTTTAAAACCATTTTTGTTATTATATGAAAGCCACGACTATAAGACTATTGCAGTTGGCTAGATTGAGGAATAGGATCATTAACTTCTTTTAAATCTGATGTGTAAGGGGTAAGGGGGAAGAAAAGGATTTGTAGATGAAGAAGGAGTATCATGTGAAATGACAATCTCCTTTCCTTTATCAAGCTTATCCTTTTTGGAAGATTGGGGATGAACATCTTCATCATCTAAAAGCTCATTTTTAGTTATTTCTATCAGGGGGGAAAGGTCATGAATAAAATGCATGACATCATCCTCCCTACATATACTTTGATGTTGAAGATAAGTCTTAGGAGAATAAGGAGGATCTAAAGATGTAAGAATGTTAATGTTTGGATTTTGCCCCCCTTGCTCAAGGGTATGTGTAGAAGAAGAAGATGTGTCCATATTACTTTCCAATGCTTGCTCTTTTTTAGATAGATCATTGATTAAATCATTAGGTCTAATCTTATCCACACAAGATACCCTAGGAGAGGTACAAGGGTTAAGATCTCTACGTTTAGGGTCTACAAAATCTTTGAGGTGATTAACATAGGAAATGCATTTTGTTAACAACATCACCATAATGCAACATACATAATATATGAAAGCTTTGAGATCTAATTGAAAAGAAAATAACTTTGAAATCCTAACAACACAATATGACCAAGTGCTATGAATGAAGAGAAGCAACATGAAATGAAGGAAACCCTTATTCGACACATGTTTGTAGTAGATATATGTGAAAAAAATGTAAACATATGCGAAAGAGCAAGTAAATCCAATTTATTAATTTCCATTGAAAGTCTCCTTATTAAAATCTTAATTTGCTGGAAAATAAGATCTAAAATTATGATCTTTTTATGAAAACTAATTGAAAAGTTGAAAGTGGTGAAATTTGAATTTGTTTTCAACCTTAGGAGGAGTAATTAATTGATAAAGTGCATCAATTTTTTGGATTTAAGAAGAAAAATATAGTTAGTTTCGTCTCCTGAAATTTTGAGAAAAAAGCCGGGGACCGTGTTGAAAGTGCACATGGTCTGACCAACTTTTTTTGAAATTTGTAGGGATGATAAATATTATAATTTTATTGCAAAATCCAAAAAAATAGTTGATTTGGAGATGTCTAGATTGATCAAATAAGTAGTCAAAGGTCGAAAAATAGAAGGATCTTAAAAAATAGGGTTTTGTTGTTTAACCACTGAATTTTTAGAATAAAAAGACAGATTTGAATTGGAATTGTGAAATAGAAATCAGATTTAAAATAAGCAATTAAAATTTTACACTTCATAAGCTTAATTTCGTTAAAATAAAAAATTAGGGTTTTTATGCCATTAACCTCTAAAAGTTGTAAAAAGATCAAACTTGGAAATGAAAATTTGAAATTCAAATTGCAATTAATCAGCTCTAATGATGAGAAATCAGAATTCATGTGTAAGACATCAGGTTCACCAAAATGTAAAGTGGAAAATTGAACCCTAGTGACTCTGCTCCTAGGATAGAGAAAGGAAGTCACTAGGATGATTTTCACTTAGGGGAAATTTACATTCAAAAGAGGGGCTTGAATCCACTAGATCCAAATCCAAGAGAGACAAGGATATGAATTCCAAGTGGAGTACAAGGGTCAAAGTGTGATTTTCCCTCTTTTGTAAATGGGAAAGTGGACTTGTTGACTATGCAGAAAAAGGGAGAGAAAATGAGTGAAATGAGGAGGTATCGGTTCTAGATCGCACTGTAACTTTAGATCTGAGCTATTTAGACTAATATGGATCTGCCTTGCAAATTTGGAGAAAATTCATCGGGACCATGTTGAAAGTGCACACGGTCCTCCGAAAAATCCACGAAATGAAAAGGGTTTTTCTGCCTCTATAAATGGATTCCAAATATGAAAATATAACTACACACCTGCAACCTACACAAATAAAATAAGGGAAGAAGGTTTGTGGATAGGGGTTTTCCTCAGTCAAACCCCAGTTGAGGAATCAACCTTGAAATAAAGTAATTGCAAATGCTTAAATGTAAATGATGAAAATGTATACCTTGTAGATTTGCAACTTGTTGTTGATGATTACTTTCCTTCTTGAATGGAATCACAGGTGTCACATGAAATGGAATGTAACATGACAAAACCCTAACACACACATGCTTGAAAATGAATGTTGTAATGTTGCTCCAATGAATGAATGAAGAAGACTTGAATGCTTGATGATGATAATGAAGACCTTCTACTTGAATTCCTGTATTGTGTTCCTATATCTCCCTTGTTATTGTTGAATGATGTAATTTAATCTCCTTTTATACATTCCTAGAGGATTAATTTTCATCCACTGAAAGCCGACAAAGAAGAATGCAATCTCTGAAGAACAAACTATGCAAAGGGGACTGGGCAGACCTACCTTAGGGCCACCCTAAGGGGTGGGGACATGCCTCTGTCATAGGCGGATAGGGGCACCAGGCCCCTGTCCTGCCCTATCTTAGGGCCCAGATAGGGTCCCGAGACTATCTCAGGGCTCAAATAGGAAGGGTTCAAGGTGAAAGATAGAGAGGGATCTTAGTTTGGGAAAGAAGATGTTGTCACCAAGGTGAGGGCTTCAAATGTGGTTAAAATTTCTAAGGTCACAATTTTATGACACTACAATCAAAATGATAAACATATCACACTTACTCTTCCTCTTCTATCCCGGTAGCTCATCATGCCTCCTCTTGCTGATCTGGTGCATATCTCTCTTTTCACACATCTGAGACATTTTTATGTTTTCACTTTGTTCATCTGGTGTGAGCCTTCAATCACTTGCCTTTAACTTATTTGACTTACCCCAGAGGGTTATGATGTATTCCATGCATGTTGTGATATCATCAACCGGTGGGAGTATATCCTTGTTACCTATTGACAAATAACTGGTGGGAACTAGTTGTTATTACATTATGCACTTTGCTTCTGATGTTACACCAATGTGACTTCCTTGTTTGAGAAGATACATCTTCAATCAAAATTCATAACTCGATAGACATCCCTTTTGTCTACCTTACTATCTGCCAATTTTCTCTTCATCTGGTGACAACATCTTTATCCGGTGGGAGTCCTGCTGAATGTCATCAAACTACGTACTAGTTGTCTGCACATTCTTTATTGGATTGACCTTGCTTTCTTACTAGTCACATTCTTATCGGTTGGAAACAACACAACGTCGACACCTTACTGGTTTACTTACCATACCAGTCTCCAATACTTACTCACCAGTTAACATTCCATACATGCCAATGACACTAACTTGCATACCAGTTGGTTCCAATGATCCATAAGCTGGTTGACATCAATAACAATACTGACATCAATACTTATTGACATCAATGAAAACATTGACAACAATACCGGTTGACATCAAGGACAACACAATGCAAACATCTTCATCAAGATCTGCATTCAGACATGCACATTTGACATCCATTTGATATACCTTGTAGTTTTGTGTGTATCATAGGCAAGAAATAGTCTTACTACTTCAATTCTTGCAACTGGAGCATAGGTTTCATCATAATCAATTCTTTCTTGCTATGAGTAGCCTTTGCAAACCAATCTAGCTTTGTTTCTTACAACTTGACCTTACTCATTTAATTTGTTCTTGAAAACCCATTTAGTTCCAATAACATTTTTATCTTTAGGCCTAGGAACCATTTCCCATGTATTATTCTTTTCTATTTGATTTAATTCCTCTTCCATTGCTTTCATCCAATTCTCATCTTTACATGGTTCAATAAATGATTCTAGTTCAATTAGAGAAATTAAGCATACCTCTTCAATAGCTAACCTTCTTCTTGTCATCATACCTTTTCTCTTATCTCCAATCATGTGACCTTCAAAATGATTCAACTTAACATACCTGGGAGTCTTTGGATTATCTTGACTTTCTGACTCTTTATACTCTTTAGCAATCACTGTGTAATTTTAAGATGTTACTGGAGCAACTATATCAATGGTCTGATCCGATTCTTGCACAATCAGTTCTGATCTGACTATTGCTTTGCTCATCCACTTTGACATTTATGCTTTCCATTATCCTTTACAATATTTTGTTATAACATCTATATGCCTTTCTCTTAGTAGAATAACCCAAAATTATTTCTTCATCACATCTAGGATCAAATTTTCCTAATGTATCACCTCTTCTAATATAACATTTACTTACAAAAATTCTGAAATACTTGACAATAGGAGTATGACCAAATCATAATTCATAAGGAGTCTTACCGGTATCACCTTTTATGTGTACTTTGTTGAAAGTGTAGACTAGAGTATTAACCACTTCTCTCCAATAAATATCAGGAAATTTGGCTTCCATCATCATTGTCCTTGCAACATCTAAGATAGTTATGTTCTTCCTTTCCACTATTCCATTCTGTTGTGGAGTTATAGGTGTAGACAATTGCCTTCTAATTCCATGCTTCTCACATAAATTTTTGAACTCACTGGATGTAAATTCACTGCCTTGATATGATCTTAAGCATTTTATCTTCAATCATGTTTTTGTCTCAACCATAGATTTGAATATTTTGAATTTCTCAAGATCTTTTGATTTTTCTTTCAAAAATGAAACCCACATCATTCTAGAGTAATCATCAATAAGCAACATAAAGTATCTATCACCTTGAAAATTTTTAGTCCTTGCCATTCCACATAGATCGGTATGAATAAGATCAAGAATTTCATTATATCTATCATGTATGCTTGTATAAGAAGTTCTAATTTTCTTACCCATTTTACATTCTCTACATACCGAATTATGAGGCTTGATAATCTTGGGCAAATCTCTGATAGTCTAGGTTGAACTGATCTTCACTATGCAATCAAAATTCATGTGACACATCCTCTTATGCCAAAGCCAACTTTCATCAATCTGAGAAATCAAGTAAGCCTTCTCACCAAAGTTCAAATGAAAGATATTCCCTTTGGTCTTAGTACTAGATGCAATTTCCAATCCAGATCTATTGATTACATTTTCCATCTTTGAATTGCAAATGAAATCCTCTATTCACCATCTAACCTAAACTGAAAAGATTATGCTTCAAACCTTCAACATAATAAAAATTGTCAGTATTAGTCTTACCATCCAAGGATATTGTCCCTTTTCTTTTGATCCTGCATACCTTGTTGTCTCCAAATTTGACTAGTCCACCATCAAATTCTTGCAGAGTTAGAAATTTCCTTTTATTACCGGTCATTTGATGTGAGAAACCACTATCTATAACCAATTCATCTTTCTCTTCAATTTTAGTAGCTAGAGATTTCTCCTCAGTATGAGTTGTATCATTGAAGGGTTTCAGAGATTCATCCTTGATAGCAATAAAGACCCAATCTTTACTTGAGCTTCCATTACCAGATCCACTTACAAGTTCATCATCATCAGAAGCATCAGTAATACCAAAATCATCATCACCAATATAGTAACATGATTTATCCTTATTCCTTTTATATCTAGGTTTGATCTGATATTCCAGATTAGGTTTATAATTCCTCATAAATCTTTCATGATTCCTAGTAGCTTTTTTAGGACATCTAGAAGCAAAATGACCAATCTTATTGCATGAAAAACATTTAAAAGGAACTTTTCCTTCATACTTACTTGCAACTAGTCCTTTAGGGATTCTTCTAGCAATTAGGGCTTCCAACTCTTCAAGTTCTTTATCTTCTCTTTCAATGTCTTCCAACTCCTTAGCATATAACTCCTTCCAATATATCCTCTGCTTACCAGAGGCAAATTCTTTAAATGTAGTCTCTATTTTGGTAGCATTCTGATCTCCAAGCTCTTCAAGTTCAAAAGTAGTCAGTTTCCCAAGTAATGTATCTATGGTAACAAGGGTATTTGACATTGTTCAGAGTTCATTTATTGCAGTAGCTTTTATTTTAGAAGCCAGAGGTAAAACTCTCAGAATTTTTGAAACAATCTCATCCTCATTGACTGTTCCACCACAACATTTGATTCCCATAATAATCTCATTCACTCTATCCATGAAAGAACTTATCTTCTCATATTCTTCCATCTTCAAAGTTTCATATCTCACCCAGAAACCTTCAAGTTTTGTAATCTTTACTACTTGATTTCCTTCATATAGAGTTTCAAGCTTCAATTAGATCTTCTTAGCATTTTGCAGCTCTATGACATTCAACAACTTCTCATAAGATAGGGTACTTAACAATGCTTCTTTTTCTCTAACATCATTATCAACTCTCTTATGTTCATCAACAGGTGCCAAAGTTCCAGAATTAGGATCATGAAGTGTATATGCTTTTTCTACTATCTCCCAAACTTTAGATCCAAGGCATCTTAGATGAATCTTCATTCTCTCCTTCTGTAATTTGTAATTTATACCATCAAATCTAGGACTCTCCTTCTGATAGGGATTAAATGTAGAACTTGATGCCATTGGATCTCCTTAAGTGGTTAAGATTATGTAGATATGACCTTTCTCTGATACCAATTGTTAACAAGTTATGATTCCAAAATTGTTAGAATGAACCAGAGAAAAACTGAGAGAGGGGGGGGGTAAATCAATTTTCCACAAATTATAAACCTTTCACCAAAGCACAAAGAAAACAAAACAATGAAAGATAAAGCATGAAAGCATAGAACACACAACACCAATATTTTTGACGTGGAAAACCTGGTTAAGCGAAAAACCATGGTAGGAAACCCTACCCACAGTCAGATAATACTGTATACACCTAAAAATGGTCTGAAGATAGTTAATTAAATACGCAGTTATTTGATTAATTCCCCTTCCCAATTAATTGAATTCACAAGCAATTTAATTAATTTCGCTATTCATCTACTACTAAATAAATCTAAATGATTTATTTATATAGTTCATCTCACATCCCCCTTTGATTAATTAATTATAAATTAATTAATGTCTCCCCATATTAATCAATTCTTCTAATCCCTAATTAAGATTAACAAACCCAAGTTTGCTAAAATTAATTTCCATTTTCCAATTATTTGAATTTCTAAATTCAAATGAGCACATGGATCCTAACTTTTAACCACCTAACCTAACCATCCCCTAACTTAACCCATTCAATCTAATCTTGGGTCTAACTAACCCTATCCTATCTTGCACATTCTAACCTCCTTCTCCTAACTTCCCATGGTGTGGATATTCTCTCCTTGAGACACATGGCAGTTTTGCCACATGCCTCCTCCCTTGGACACTTGCCCTCTCATGAGCAAGGCTCCTTGACACTTGTCACCATAGAGATGACAAGTGTCCCTTCCTCCATCCTCTTCTCCAACTTCCTCAATCTTGGCCCTTGATATCTTCAGATCAGATTTGGACCATTGATTCCTGCCACCTCAGCTTTGGTCTTGGAATTCCTATAAATATCCCCCATTTTGGAGCAATAAGGATCCCATCTCATATCAATTTAGGCATCATTACTATAGGCAATTTGCATTTAAATTATCTAGTATTTATCTTTTGGATTTATAATAGCATGTTAATCTAGTTTCTTAAATCATGCATTTCATATCATCTCCATAGTCAATCATGATCAAATAGCTACTCAGCTCTTGAGTTGTCACTTTGGAGGTCATTTCTCTGCTGAGAGCCCATCAATCCAACACCTTCAAGGTCCTCAAGAATAGAGGAAAATGGGACATTTCAAGGAAGGCTTATGGTTCGTATTTCTAATCTAGTTTTCAATTAAGCTTTTCAATTACATTTTATTGTCTCATTATATGTGTATGCCTCATATATACCACATTTTTAGCATCACATTAATTGGCACCCACCGTGGGGCCTAGCCCCTTTGATCTTTAATAAGTTTTCTTGCAGGAAATTTCATTGACAGGTTGATTAGCTCTTTCAGAGTGCAGATTAGGTCTCTTGGTCTCTATTGTGGCATTCTGGCACCTCAAATGACGTTTTTGGGAGACTTCTCAACTTTGTTTTTATGTTTTTCTATACTTTAGCACTTTCAGTCTGTACTTCAGTGTTTTTGGTACATTTGTTAGAGTTTTCAGTCTGTTTGACAACATTTCTCATGTGTAGAACAACATTTCTAGTGTGCTGGACAACGTTTCCGATGTGCAAAGCAGTGTTTCTGGTGTGTAGAGCAATGTTCTTGGCACATATGATGGTGTTTTTGGTCAATTTGATGGCGTTTTTAGTTTTTAATTGATTTTGTAAATATTGTATGTTGCATTCCTCATTTCTACTTCTGGAGTGTCACTTTCTCGAACCTAATTTGTAGATTGTTGGTGTTGCAGGTACTTATTTCACTGTGAAAGACCAGAGTCATAAACTATTTCGCCATCAAATAATGCAATATAAACTACTAACTTTGTTTGCAGCCGCGGGATTTTGCACTTATATTTGTTAAATTAGGCACATAGACTAATTACAATAGAAATGAACAAACATGTCTTATGTGTTTCGATGATAGGTGAGTATGCTCTCACCTTTCTTAGGTGATCAGAAAGCCAGACTCATCCTTTGCTTTCATAGTGCATATCTTTAGCGGGCTTGCCCTCCCAAGGACTAATAACTCTTAGCCATTAAGGCCGGTGAGAGGGGAACAACCTAAGTGGGAATGGCTAACACCAAGTACTCCAACCCACTATAAAATAAACGTGATTTAATGAAAATCAAGTCAATGGAAGTGCTCGGGAATAACTCTCCTCTGTACCTTTGGGTATATCAAACCTTGGTTTTCAAGGCTGGGAGACCTCTTAATTGAGTTTATACCCAGACACGCCAAACAAATCCCTTACTAGTTCCAAGTAAATTAGAAGCTACCTGGTTTACCTCCAAACATTATTAAATTCTTAGTGCATGGAGGGGGAAGAATCTCTCCTTAAGATACTCACCATATGTCCCTCTTGAGCGTATGTGCGAACTCCCCTTTTGAGACCTTATTGCTAGGCTCATAATGGGACTCCACTAGCTCTCGCAAAGGCAAAAACATGGGTGCCTTTTAGGGGGTGACAAGGTTGTGTGAGCTGACAGGGTACCAAGTTGTGGGCTAAGAACTAATAATGAAGCCAATCTCCTTAGGATAGACTGATTGATATGTTTTCAATTGTTCAAAACCCATGAAAACTTGGGCTTTCTTTAAAGCTTCTTGAACATACACTTTATGTGTCCTTTGGGACAAAAATACAATTTGAATTTTGTGTTTGTAAGTCAAGTCAAGATCTCATCCATTAAACTACAACAAACATCAGAATAACCTCGGTCTCTATCATCTATCATCCTTTAATCATGAAACTACAATGCTTGATCAGAATAACCTCATTCTCTATCATAGGATATATCGTTCCTATTGAACTTGGTCATATCAAAAATCACAAAATCTACACTCCAAAACTAAGATCGAAAAACTTGCAAACAATTAAATACTTGAAAAGATCATTTCGTGTCTATCCATTTACAACTTTCACCTCAACAATTGATCACTTATTGCAACACATTAAACATGATTTAAATCTCGAAAAACATTCAAAACATGTGTATGCCCATTGTAACTAGGGCTCAGAGATGAAAGATTGCAAAAACAAAAATAGAAACATTTGAAATAACTAAAGACTATAGAAACAACTGAAGACTATAGCAAAATCTGGTGCTAAACTCCCCCAAGATTTTGATATGAACAAATTGACACAAAAGAGAAATGACCCCCCCTTAATAACAAACAATATGAGGATATTTTTGGTCTCAAACTCAATGACACGTCAATTCCTAGTAACACTAGAAACAATGAGGAAACTTACATTCCCACAAGAGATGAAGTAGAAATTCTAAATAACGCTCAATCCAATGAGGATACAAGAGGAGGTAGAGATGATACAAGAAGAGATCAAGATCCTCCTAGAATGCAAAATCATGGTTATGCAAGAAAAAATCATGTGGATAATCCTATCACAACTCTCACACAACAAATACAAACATTGCAAACACAAATTCAAGATATGCAAAGAGGAAATGTTAGAAGATACTCACTTCAAGAAATCTGTCCTTATCCATTTGACAGAAACCTAAACATGAGACCATTTCCTATAGGTTTTGAAACTCCTAGATACAAAAAATATGATGGAAGCATTGACCCCCAAGATCATATACGAGAATTTTGCACAATGAGTATGGAGTTTGCACATGAGGATACCTACTTGATGAGATTATTTCCAAAAAGCTTAACTAGACTAGCTATGGAATGGTTCTCCAAACTTACACCTAGAATTAGATCATTCTCAGAATTGGTGGATAAGTTTGTTTCACAATACTCTTACAACATCCAACACGAAGTAACAATGCTAGACCTATGTAATGCTAAACAAAAGAGTGGAGAACCTTTCATGACATTTTTACAACGATGGAGACAATTAGCTTCGCGGTATCCTCATATAGTGCTAGAGTATGAAAAAATGGACATATTCATCGACAACTTAAATGATCAAATGAGTTATTACTTAAAAATGCAAGGAAATCAAAGTTTTGCAAAAATGATTGATAATGGAATCAGAATGGACGAAGCCATGATAAAGAAAGGTGAGTTGAAAATATTCAAAGAAGGAGTTCACCCTCCTAACAACACTAACAACAACAATCACAATGATAAACCAAAGTTTTGGAATAGAAATCGTAATGTCGTCAATGATGGGATAGTTTATAACAAAAATGTGAAACCAAAGCAACTAGTTTTTAATTTATCCAATCACTCAGCAACAACTCAACAAAACAACAATCACCAAAAAGCAACTATCAAAAATTTCTTTCAAAGACAATTTACAAACATTGGTGAACCCCTTGGATCTGCATTAAAAATGCTTATCGCAAACAAATTGATTACTTTACCAGAAGAAATAAACTTTGAACCCAAGGTAAAACCTCCTTGGTGGAATGACAACCATTATTGTGATTTCCATCGAAACAAAGGACACCAAATAGATGCTTGTCAATGATTAAAATATGTCATCCAAGATTTGATTGATAGTGGAATAATAACTGTGGATGGACATACAACAAACAAATCTCACATAGCTTTCAAAACTCTGCTTCCTAATTATGAGAAGGGTGAATCATCAACATGGCAGAATGGTAATGTTAGTGGTGGCAGTTCAGAAGGTGCTTCAGGAGGCATAGCTAGCATCTAGAACCTTAATACTGTCAAAGGATATGTTCTTATTCAGGAAAATAATTTCTCTTGTATCAAATTTGAGCATTTAAAAGATGGCACTTCATGGGTCCTCACTAAAATTTATGCTCCCGATACTTTGAAGGCTAGAAATTCCTTTTGGAAAAAACGTATACAAGCTAGGGACAACTTCAGAAATCTTAGCTAGCTGGTTATGGGAGACTTCAATACTCCTTTGAGAGAGGAGGAAAAATTTGGAGGAAGTCCCTCTCAGCTGGAAAGTAGGTTGGCCCTTATGGATTTCATTAATTCTCAGGCTCTCAATGATTTGGAAATACATGGATGCAATTACAATTGGACTAACAGGAGAACTGGTAATGATCTTATCCAAGTTCATCTTGACAAGACTCTCATCTCTGATGACTGGTACAATCATTATTTCTATTCTCCGTGAGCCCACATTCGGGTTGGGTCAGATCACTTTCCTATCACCTTTATTTCTGACTCAATTAATAGAAGAAGACACTTACCCTTCAGATTTGAAAAAATGTGGACCCTCCACCCAGATATCAAAAGTAATATTCAGAAATGGTGGAGTATCCAAGTTGAGGGAACTGCTACGTATAGAGTTGTTAAGAAGCTTAAAAGTGTAAAGGATAACATAAGACTCTGGAATAAATCCAGCTTTGGGAATATCTTTGAGGCCAAAGGTAAAGTCCACGAAGACCTTAAAAAAATACAAGCCCGAATTCAAAAGGATGGTTTCAGTACTATGTCCATTGCTGATGAAAATGAGACTCTAAAAAAATACCATGATATCATTGCTAAAGAGGAAACCTTCTGGAAGCAGAGATCAAGATGCATTTGGCTTAAGGAAGGAGATAGGAATACTAGATTCTTTCATATGTCGACGATCAAGCCTAAAGTAGCTAATAGGATAACCAAACTAATGGTGGATAATGGGGAGTTGGTCAAGGAGGATGAAATAAGGAATGAAGCTAAAATGTGTTTCTTGGAATTGCTCAAGAGGGATCACATATTGGATGCTGAAGCTCAAACTTCTTTTCTTCATAACATCCCTTGTCTCATTGATGATCAAATGAATGTCTCCCTCTCTTCCATTCCTTCGAACTTGGAAATAAAAAATGCTATTTTTTCCTTTGATGGTAACAAAGCGCCTGGCTGAGATGGTTTCCCCATGTTCTTTTTTCAAGATTTCTGGGATATTGTCGGGAAAGATGTCTCCAATGGGGTCAAGGAATTTTTTGGGGCTAGAAAACTTTTGAAAGAAATCAATGGTACTTTCATTTCTCTCATCCCCAAAACCCAAGGTTCTGACTCTATGGACAAGTTTAGACCTATCAGTCTTTGCAATTCTTTTTATAAGATTATCTCCAAGGTTCTTACTACCAAAATTTTGTCTGTCCTTCCAGCTTTGATTAATCACCAACAAAATGGTTTTGTCCCTGGAAGACAAATTATTGACTCTAATATAACTATCCATGAGAACTTTCATTCTCTTGTTAGAGCCAAGAAGCAGGGTCTCATCCTCAAGCTTGATCGAACCAAAGCCTATGACAGGGTTGACTGGCCTTTTCTTGTGAAGGTTCTTATGGCTTTTGGTTTCTCCACTAGAGTTATTGACCTCCTCAGCCATCTTATCACCTCAGCCTCTTTTGTTGTCCTTGTCAATGGTTCCCCATCCCCCTTCTTCCAAGCTTCTAGAGGACTAAGGCAAGGGGATCCCATATCCCCCATCCTCTTCATCATTATGGCAGAATGTTTTGGAAGGTCAATGGAAAATATGATTTTGCAAGGCTCCTTTAAGGGACTCCAACCTTCTTCCGCTGACCTTATTTGTTCCCGCCAATAGTTTGTTGATGATACTATTATCATGGGGGAATCGAGTATCTCTGAAGCTAAAATCTTGAAGAGTACTCTTTGTAAGTTTGCCTCAGCTTCTGGTCAGCTTATTAACTCGGTCAAAAGTGAAGTTTTTTTCATCAATACTCCTGAGAGAAGACAATAGAGAATTAGCAGAATCCTGGATTGTAGGATTGCTGATCTTCTTGCGACCTATCTTGGTCTCCCCATGGTCATTGTACCTCCTGATCCTTTTTGGATCTCTCTAGTGGATAAATTTCATAAAAAACTAGCTGGTTGGAAAGGAGCCCTTTTAAGTCAGTCTGGAAAGCTCCAACTACTTAAAGCTTCTCTTCAAAGTATTCCGATTTATGCCCTAAGTCTTTTCAGAATTCTAGTTAAGTATGCTGATGCAATCAAGAAAATTCAAAGAAAATTCCTATGGTTTGGGGTTGAGGACAAGAAAAGAATGTCTCTGGTGGCTTGGGACTAGGTTTGTAGACCAAAAAGTAAAAGAGGTCTGGGCCTGAGGAGAATTCGAACCTTAAATGAAGCTCTCCTATCCAAACAGGTCTGGAGAATGTTCCATTCAAATACTGAATGGTGTAAAATCTGGCGAAGTAAGTACTCTCTTCTGTCCTCCTCTCTTTCTTCTTTTATCAATTCAGAATTTAGTATTAATGGATCCCACATATGGAATCATGCCTCTAAATGCAAAGAAAGCATTGCTAAAGGAGTGATCTGGAAAGTAGGAAATGGCAGGAAAGTTAAATTCTGGGAGGACCCCTGGCTTTTTGATAAACCCTTGACTGAAATCAATGAATGGGCCCTCCATGCTCCCTCCTGTATTAGAACTTTTGACTCCTTAGTTGCTAAGTACTGGTCTGGTAACAAATGGTAGAACATTGAAAGTATCCACCCAAGCCTTTCTAAGCTCAAGATCCATCTGTCTTCGGTCTGGTTGAATAAAGAGGAAGACTCCCTTATTTGGATACATGAACCCAAAGATACTTTAACTGTTTCATCTATGTATCGTGTCCTTTCCCCCACCCCTCATGGTAATCCTTATTGGTCTAAAGCTTGGATTAAGGGTCTTACCCCCAAAATTAATTTTTTCTACTGGACCATCCTTCAAAATAAGATCTTGACCCTAGACAACCTAAAGGGTAGAGGCTTTGCCTTCCCTAATAGATGTGCTCTGTGTCTTTAGGAGGAAGAGTCTGTGGACCATCTAGCCATCCACTGTTCCTATTCTGCCTCAGTCTGGGAAAGATTTCTTAAAAGTTTTAGCATTGATTGGGTGTTTCCTAACACTATCAGTGAACTATTTTCCTCCTCGAATTTTTATTGGACTAACTCCTTTTTGAGATCTCTGTGGTAGCTATCCCTTCCTCACATCCTATGGGGACTATGGAAACAAAGAAACAATCGTATCTTCAGGGATGTATCCCTCAATTAGGATATTATGTTCCAGAAAATTCAATGGGCGATTGTTGAAAATATTGGGATCATTGAGGGTCCCTATTTCTCGAACAACCCCCTAGAATCAAATATTTTAAGCTCATGGAATTTGAAGATTGCTGACAGTTCTGACCCCAACCAAAATAAAAGACTTGAAGCTAGATGGAAAACCCCCCCTTATGGTTGGTTCAAAGTTAATTTTGATGGTGCTGCAAAAGGTAACCTGAGACTTGCAGGTTGTGGAGCTATTCTTAGAGAAGATAAATGAATTTGCAAGGAAATGGTTGCTATCCCAATTGGAAGCCAAACAAACCATAAAGCTGAAGCAATGCCAGCTCTCCAAGGTATTCTCCTTGCTAAAAAATGGAATTACCCCTACTTATGGATTGAAGGGGACTCAAACAATATGATAAAATGTCTTAAGGGGACCTCAAAGCCCTCATGGTTGATCAACAATATCATTAATGCCGCTAAAGACCGTATTAACACTTTTAAAAAAAGTTAAATATCCCACATCTACCATGAGCCCAATGGCTCTGCTAACTAGGTTGCCAATGCGGTGGTTAACAAAGATGAAATGATTACATGGACGGGAGAACAAGGACTCCCTGAAAATGTCAGACTAATCATTTTTAAGGACCGATATAGAAGCACTCCAAATATTTTTGATGGACAGAATAATAATGAAAAGGACTAATTGGAGTACTTCAAGTTATTATAATAATGAGAGCCTCATTTATTATAATACTTATTTCATAACTTCCCATGCTTTCTGGGTAAATTTGATAGTTTCGACAAGCTTTCTGGCTAAATCATTCTGCAAGTTTCAAAATTTGGCTTTGAACAACAAAAATATGGGTGGTAACAAGCGGCGATATGAACCAAGCAGTTGCAAAGAATGGAAACAGAAGGAGGAGGTCTAGAGCATCCTACAGAAGGGTGGTTTTTTGAAATTCATGGAGAGACTCCATGAACGGGATGGGACAGTTACCAGTTTTTTCTGCAAAAACAGGAGAAAGGGTATGCTGAAAATGGGAGACCAAATTGTTGAAATTGATGAAGATCTTATTGCCCAAGCCACGGGCCTCAGAAGGGAAGGATGCAACTTCTATAGAGATAGGAAAGTCAGTAAGGAGGCCATTGATAGATATCAGGAAACCAAGAAGGAGAAAAAATGCCTGGTGAAGTTAAGTAAAACTTACTACCCACCTAGGGCTTTTTTTAAACCCTAGCTAGAGGTCCTCTTTATTTTAATGTGCTACATTACATTAGATGGTAGGTTTACAAAAGTTTATAGTTACCATTTCATCTTGCTGAGTCATTTTAGGCATGATGAGAAGGTTAATTTTCCTTATTTTCTTCTCTGCTCGATGAATGCCACTATTAAGGCCTACACAAAAAACCCTATGGGGGACACTACCATGCATCCAGGCTTAATGGTCCTTATTTATGACCATCTCAAGGCCAATCAAATAGCCCGCATCCAGCCCTCTATAGAGTCTGAGGAGGATGGGTCTGACTCTGCCTTTTCAGTGGATGAGGAGTTTGACAGTGACCCATCGAGTGATTCTAAGGAGAGCATGGATGTTTCGGATTATGAAATTGGAAAGAAGAGGAAACACATTAAAACAAGACCTTCTTCCTCTGAGGGTAAAAAACCTAAAGGCAAAATCCTCCAGATTAGCCTTTCCTCAGAGGAGGTCTCTGAAGACTCAGACAAGGAGAACCCTCAAGGGTCACTGGAAAAGAAGACTAAAGTTCACACCCAGACCAGAAATAGGCACAAGAGGAAGGAGGAGAATGTAAAGGAGCTAGAGGTTTTTAAGCAGGAAAGGACCTTGGAAGCCGAATAGAACCCAGAGAAGGTGACCATGGATGAGGCTCTTAGGGTTGAAGACACAACTACTATTTGAGGCACCCCAAAAAAGGAATAGGATATCCCTGGTAAGGTTGATCCTCCCCTAACCCTCCTCCAAAGGGTATGCAAGGTTTCATGGATACTATGGAGTGACTTATAATTGGTTACAAGAAAGCTGTGGACGACAACAAAAAACTTAGTACCATAATTCAGATTTTGGAAACCATCAACACTAAGGAAGGGAAGACCATGGCTGATTACATAGAGGACTTGAAAAATACCATTGCTAAAGCTGAAAACATAAGAGACTCCTTCAACCCCAGATTTGAGAAAATAGAGAAAGATCTATTGGAAAGGAAAAATCTTGCTGACGCTAATGATCAAACTATCTCAGGTACTGCGAGTAAAGTCGGCAAAATTGAGGAGTGTCTAAAGAGTATTGCTAAACATAGTTTAAGAACCCTAAAGATTTTTGCTGGAAACACTAATACTCTCATTAGAAAACTAGATGAAGAGAAGAAGATCCTGGATATTGACCCAGACACTGAAGGTACAGGGGACGCTCAAGGACCCAGAGCCCGAACCAAAGGCAATAAGAAAGAAAAGAAACCTAACAAGGACCTAGAAGATCTCAAAGCTGTTGGGCCACCTATGACTAGTTGGTGAAGAAGGCAGAGGACCTGCTAAAGACTATAGCTGTGTAGCGCTTTCCTTGTTTCTTTGTTGTTTTTATCTTAGCTGTCTTTTTGGTTTGCTGGCTTTTTTGCTAGTTGTTTTGTAAGCTGTTCTTAAGCACTGGACTTTTTAGTGTCTTATCTTAATCTCCTTTGTTAAAGGTTTCAGGTCCTAAAAACCTATTTTTCTAATTAATCAGAACATGGTAGAATGGTAAAGGTAAAGAAAAGGTAAACTATGCTCATACATATGACAATGTGGTAAATGTGATCGCGGTTAAAGAGAAACAACATCAAGAACCTGCTCATGTTATCACACAAAGCAAAGCCAAAGTGGTTTTTTTGGGTCCTACAACAAACACGTCATCCACTACCAAACAATACAATCTAGTGGATCAATTACAAAAAACACCCACACAAATATCCATTTTAGAACTTTTAAAGATTTCACTTGCACACAAAGAAATTCTTGAACGAGCATTAGTAGATACCACAATGTCCAAAAATCTTGATATAGATCAATTACAAACCATGGTGGGACACCTCACAACTCCTCACTACTTATCATTTATCGAAGAAGATGACATGTCCTTGCAACATCCCCACAATGCTCCTTTGCATATTGAAGTCCTCATTCACAAAACATGAGTTAAACGTGTTCTAATAGACGATGGAGCTGGCCTAAATATTTGTTCATTGAGTCTTGTTCATGCCTTATGATATTTAGAAGATGTAGTTGATCCCCACAAAAAGATCGCCATAAAAGCCTATGATGAAGAAGAACATTCGTCCAAGGGAATTGTGATATTACCCATTAGAGTGGGACCTTTGCAGAAAAAAATAGCATGCCAAGTTCTAGACTTGGACTTATCATATAATGTACTCTTGGGAAGACCATGGATACATGACTTGCAAGATGTCCCATAAACATATCATCAGTGTGTCAAATTTCCCTACAATGGACAAGAAATCACAATCTCTGCAGATTCAAATCCCTTTCAATACTGTAGCAATCTAAAAATGGCTCAAGAAGTCATTGTTCCTCATAACATGGAGGCATCATATTCAAACACATAATCCAAATAACAATAATTTGCCTCTATTTTATTAAGTATGGAAACAAAAATGCAAGTAAGAGATCGAGGGAATGGAGAATACTCAATATGACAATTACCACTCTCTCCTAAGTCCTTTGGAAAACCATCAAACTCTAAACAACAACCAATTGTGAAACATCTTCCGATATTTGATGGAGCATTCATTAGTGTTGGAACCTTATCAGAGGAGATAGAAGACAAAGATGTACTACAATGGCTATACAAAGATGAAGAAGTTCAACAAAAGGTCAACAATGTCAGAATACCTACAAAAAAATATGGAAAAGGATTCAACATTCTTCAAAGGATGGGATACACTGGAACAGGTCCTATAGGAAAAAGAAAAGAAGGTATCTTAGAACCTATCCAACCTCATACTCAGCAGGCCACAGACAAAGCAGGCTTAGGGTATGGACAAATTACTCTACCAGAAGACATATTCTCTAATCTGCACCAAGACGAATATGAAAATAGACAAGAACAACTTGCAATTGAAAAGGAAGAAGCATCTGCAAAGCAACAAGCACAAACAAACATGAAATGGAAAATGAAACAATCCTCAAATCAACAAGAGAAACAAACCAATAATACCTCCCAAGGAACATTAACTCTCAATCAAAACAAGCATGAACCTAGTACTAATCAAGGAGAGCTGATAGTAAAGTTGACAGTTTTCAATCTTAGTCCAGAAGATGTTGAATATGAAAGAAGGAAAGATATAGCAAGACAAACAGAAGAAACAGATCAAAAGCTATATGAATAAATTTGTAGATTGCAAGCTACAAGTGAGACAGGTTCTGACGAATGGGAATGGGATTCCTATCATTCTGAAGAATCAGCTGAAAAAAATTACTTTAAAGAAGATGTAGGAGTCGATGTAGTTCACACATATGCAGGGCAAACGTTAGGAACTAGTTCACTTGAATTAGAATCACATTCGGCTGACTTGGACTTAATTGAGAATGATCAAGAACTTCTTGGGCAAGGTCATTCTAATGAGGGTACCATTCTAGACATTGACAAACATATCAAAATTTTTGATATCTCAATCATGACCCTAAATACTCTCAAAACATCTCAACCTGATGATCCCTTACCTCTAATCCACCCCAAACTTATTGAATGGGAAAATGAAGGACATACTGCCATTGATACCTTTCTGAATGACCATGCCATATCTGTATATCTTAATGCAATCGAACCTGCAACAACTTCCACCAAGAATTTTAACAACGCATCTTCCAGTCAAGTGGGTGCCAAATCTCCTAGTCGCAAAAAGGAAAATAAAGAAAACAATATCAGGTCTAATGTTGAAAACCATTTCTTGGCAACATTAGATCAAGAAAAAGTAAAAAGAAAGGATGCATCTAATGGTGAAAACCTCCTCGAGGTGCTAGAAGATTTGAGATTTAACACTTTACTTGAGTACTATCAAGAAAGGTCATTAATTTTGATTGAACCAACAAAAGTAGTTAATATTGGGACAATAGAGCAACCAAAGATCCTACATCTAGCAACTTCTTTGTCAAAAGAAGAAAGGAAAGAATATATGGAATTCTTTAAATGACGACAAATCAATTTCACCTAGTCATATGCAGACATGCTAGGATTGGATTCAGAGCTTATCATGCATCACTTAAATGTCAATCCACGAGCCAAACCAGTCAAACAAAAATTAAGAAAGATGCATCCACATATCGCTCTCCTGGTCAAAGCAGAACTAAAAAAATTACTGGATGTAGGGTTCATCAGACCCATAGCATATCCTCAATGGGTATCAAATATCGATCCTATTTCAAAGCCAGACAAAAGTATCAAAGTATGCACAGACTTCAGAGATCTTAATAATGCATGTCCAAAGGATGAATTTCCTTTGCCTAACATTGACATCATTGTAGATTTAATAGCTGGACACTCCATGTTTTCTCTAATGGATGGTTTCTCTGGATACAATCAGATTAAAATAGCACCTGAAGATCAAGAAAAGACAGCTTTCACATATCTGTGGGGTACTTTCCTCTAGAATGTCATTCCTTTTGGACTAAAGAACGCAGTCACCACATATCAGAGAGCTATGACAATGATATTCCATGACATGATGCATACATTCATGGAAGACTATGTGGATGACATCTTGGCAAAATCATACAATAGAGAAGAACATATCGAGATACTAGAAAAGATCTTTTACCGGTTAGAACAGTACAAGCTACGACTAAATCTTAAGAAATGTGCCTTTGGTGTCACTTCAAGAAATCTATTGGGATACATTGTTTCAGTTAGAGGTATCGAAGTAGATCCAACTAAGGTCAAAGCAATCATAGAAATGACATCTCCCAAGAATATAAGTCAACTCAGATCACTACAAGGAAGACTCCAGTCAATCAGAATATTTGTTGCTCAACTAGCAGATAAATGTCAACCATTTACTCATCTATTGCATAAAAATGTTCATTTCAAGTGGGACCATCAATATGAGGACACATTCAACAAGATCAAGGCATATCTCATACAACCACCCGTTCTAATGTCACCAATTCTAGACAAGCCGTTATTGCTCTATGTATTGACCACTGAAGTATCATTAGGAGTTTTGCTCACACAACAGGATAATGAAGGAAAAGAGCGGGCCATCTACTACATCAGCATAACACTAGTGGGATATGAGCTCAACTATTCCCCAATAGAAAAAGCATGCTTGGCAATAGTTTTTGCTTCTCAAAAATTAAGACACTATCTATTATCTCACTCCATCAAGTTGATAGCTAAAATTGATCCATTGAAGTATTTGCTCAGCAAGGCAACATTGACAGGATGACTAGCAAAATGGATCATGATCCTAAGTGAGTTTGATATTGAGTATGTAGATAGAAAAGCTATCAAGGGACAAGTCATTGTAGACCAACTAGCTGAGGCACCGCTTCAAGATGATCATCCTTTGCAAATTGAATTTCCCGATGTTGATATCCTAATAGTCACCACAAAAACATGGCAATTATACTTTGATGGTTCATATACATAGCATGGATCAGGAGCAGGTATTCTATTCATCACACCACAAGGTCATACTATTCCGAAAGCATACAAATTAAGCTTCCCATGCACCAACAACACTGCAGAGTATGAAGCTTTGCTTACAGGTATCAAAATGGCTGTGAAATGGAACATTACACAACTTCAGGTCTTTGGAGACTCTCAGCTCATCATCAATCAAATCAATGATGACTATCAAACAAAAGACGACAAACTCATGCCTTACAAAAATATGGTGGATGATTTCAAGAAATATTTTGTTGAAATCACTTTTGAACAAATTCCAAGAAATGATAACAAAGTAGTAGATGCCATGGCAACACTTGCTTCTCTATTACAAACACAAGAAAATCAAGAGCGTTATGAATTCCTCGTTGAAGAGTTGTTTTACCCTTCTTATAATTGTCCTGATTCCCAAACCATCTGTCAACTTATTGGACATGATTCCTCCACTCAAGACCCCATTGGCAGAAAGGCCAAGATGTTGCTAAAGCATGAAGTTCTTGTGCCGGTGCATGAATCAAATTCCCCTGGATCTAACATTGTTTGCACGTTCTAGCTATCTGAAAAGAATCTTGTTCCATGGTCGGCCAATAATATCCCAAGTGTATGAGTTTTTTTGAAAGCGTGAGACCACTTGAATGAGTGCCACAAATGCCGTTATGGACTTCATTTAAGGCCTTCTCAGATTCTTCTTGTGCGAGACATCTTAAAAGAGTACCATCTAGACCTCATTTAAATAGGGTATCCACGACAAGAGTATAATGGGAGGATTGGTGAATAAAGTTTCTCTTTTGATTTTTTGATAAGTCAGGAGGTAAGATGTTATCGGAAAAATAAATCCTTCCTCATATAATGGTCACAAATTCATCCTTGTAGCTATAGAATATTTCACAAAATGGATTGAAGCAGTACCTCTCACAAATATCACAGGAAAACAAATTGTTGCATTTATCTTGAACTACATCATCTGTCGCTATGGAATACCAATGACCATTATCACTGTTAATGGATGACCATTCAAGAATTAGGATGTACAAGAGCTATGTGAGAATTTCAAGATCCAGCACAGATTTTCCACACCCTATTATCCACAAGGGAATGGGCAGGCATAAGCATCTAACAAAACTATTCTGAAAATCCTCAAAAAGACAGTGAACGATGATGGAAGAGATTGTCATATTCAACTAAACCTTGCTCTATGGACCTACCATACCAGTATCCGTACACCAATAGGTTCCACACCTTTCTCTCTTGTATATGGATCAGAAGCCATATTGCCAATCAAAGTAGAGATACCCTCTTACGTGTATCACTAAAAGGTCTTATTCTAGATGAAGAACAATGAGTATCTAGACTACAGGAGTTAGAATTGATCCATGAACGAAGACAAAATGTCTTTGATCATTTAAAGGTATATTAGCAAAGAATGCGCCGAAGTTATAATCACAAGGTCAAACCATGAATCTTTCAAGTTGGGGAACTAGTACTAAAGGAAAATCCATGAAATCAGTTAGATTGAGAAAAGAAAGGAAAATTTGAACCAAACTGGTTAGGTCCATTTGTGGTCACAGCAGTATTTGGATCACGAGCATATCAGCTATCAACACAAGATGGGGATTAGCTTGAGGAACCCATCAATAGCATGCCTCTGAAGAAGTTTTATGTCTGAAAAATCCAAAAACAGTGAAAAAGCTGAAAAATCAAAAACAGTGAAAAAAGCAAAATCCAAAAAAATTCAAATATGAGAAAAAGTGCAATAAAAACAGATGGTGAAAACCTGATAAATAGGCGCTATCTGTCAGCTAGCTCTGTCATCTATTGGTTCGCGCATTCTTCCACTTGCATTCTTTTCCATCAACATTGTTCATATCCATCATAAAGTCTTTGTACATATGCAGGCATCCTATGTGATTTCTCGTCATGGTTTGGATCATTGACTATATCATAATAAGGTTTGTTTCTAGGCTGGGGGCAAAATCCTAAACCTGGTTGGGGGAAAAAAGTTGCGATCATTTTGAGCTTAATCAAACAAGTAGAACAGTAGCCAGACAACGCTTGTCAAGCGAAAAACTAAGATACATCCAACATTGAACATAAGACCACATTGTCAACCATTAACTATCACATATCAATCTAAACATGACAAAACACATATCAATGGATGATATATCTTGACTCATGATTTTAACACTTTGGCAATAATGGTTCAACTATTTTATTTTGATTTTCGCTATCATGATTTCTGAGTAACTCCAGGATGTCTTTGACTAGAGGAATGAGGAAGGAACATGATATTTTTCTTATCTATTGTCTGTAAATTAGTCGTTAATATGTGCAAATTTGTCTAAGGACATGATCATCAGAGTATCATGGAAGACATTTCAGACTTGCATATAGAAATGGTTAATACTGCCTATTTACGCAAGCAACACTCTGGTAATCTTGGTTCAATTATACCTCGATGCTTGTGCTAACTTGTAATATCAAAACTTAGAAAAGTAGTGCTCAGGTCATCATGGTTCAATTATACCATTGATGTTTGCACTCACTTCCCACATTTTAAAGGCTCAATGATGAAACGAAGCAATGACTCCATGATCGGTCCGATCACTGCATTGCATTTTGCATTTGCATTTTAAAGTAGATTTGCATTTCATTCTACATGGGATCATAATGCTCATCTTTTCCAAGGCCAAAGACTAACATGGTATTATCTCTCTTATTATGTGATTAAGTACATTGGACAATAAAAAAAATAATCAATTCATTCATCCTGCATGATAAGTTAGTTCATCTCATGTAACCGTTGCATACAAAGGCATCATTCATATAAATCATCAAATCATTCATTCATTTAGTAAGATTATTGCATGACATTCATCTAATCTCAAATCATATAAAATAGCACCATTGCATTGCATTGCATCCATCTCATATTAACATGCATGAGAAAATCATAAAAATTATCATAAACATAGAAAACATTACATTGCACATGCATCACATAACAATTCAAAACATTCCCATACATATTTGCATTTGCATACATCATGTAAATACTGCATCATCATATATCCATCATCTAGAATTCATAAGCATATAGAAATTAAAGTATACATCAAGCATACATCTTAAAAGTAACTGCACATCATAATCATATATGAAATAGAATGCATCCATCATCTCATAGGTCATGTAGAGCGAATATGATCGACTGCATATCATATCATCAAAACAAGATCAATGTCAAAAGTACAATGATATCACAAAATATATAAGATACATCACAAATATACATCGCACGAATCATCAATATCTTATCACAAAAAGTTGTGTACATAAATGGATCAATGTTCCTTATCAATGTGACCACTAGGACGTGGAGCAAAACTTTGTCCTGATGCAGTAGGTAGAGTAACACCAGTTGGTATCCCTGTGCTTGAGTCCCCATTTGGGGGAGCTCTCTGAAGTGGTCCTGTCACTCCTCGACTCTCAGTCTGGCTTTGACCCGATCTCCTCCTCAGCTGTGAAAATCCTGGAGCCCTCCAATCAGGAGGAACAATAGTAAAGTATAAGGTCTTGTAATACTCAACCTCTCGGATCCCCTGGCGCATCATCTTCAGGGAAGTCTTCCTTGAAATAGACTTTCCTGACAATTTTACCTGTGCCTCAGCCTACCGACACCTATCCCTAGCTGCATCTCTCTTGACTAGGAGAGAAGCCATTTGAGTCTCTAGCTCAGCCATTTGAGAGTCCCTCTCTGCTAATCGACTCTCTAGCTACTAAACCTAAGCCTATAGGTCCATAATTTGAGACTGCTACTGATGAGATGACATCCTAATGAGGATCCGTTGAGGTGCCTCTACCTATGGCTGCTCAGCCCGTGATACTGTCATAGGTACCTGCTCAACTGGGGGAACCTCCTACTCTGGAACCTGATGCCCTTGATCCCCTGGACCTGATCTCCTACATCTGACCACCTAGGCCATCCAATCTGTATATACATCTCTGGCAAATCTAGAACTGCTAGCTCCTGGTGTGCCTATCACTGCCACTGCTCGACCATCTCCCCCATCATCATCTCCCCCAACCCCTCAATCATCATCTCCAGCACCATGATCTCCTGCATCTCCTCCATCTCCATCTCCATCTCCGCTATCATCTTGGCCTCCAACTCCTCCCCCCACCATCCCTTCGTCGTCTAGGAGCTCTGTGTCATAGCCTCTCATCATCCTCATCTAAGACTAGCTCTGGCTCATCCAGACGTGTCAGCCTCAGAAACCTGTGTACAGTACAATGCATGGCATACTCATGTGTCATCCCACTATCCATCACACCTGGAAGATAATCCCAATCAAGTGGCCCCAATGATTGATACTTTGCACAAGCTTGATCATATGAAATCGAAGGTCCCCAAGTAGCCACATCCAATCTCCGGTGAGCATAATGAGCCGTACCCTGTGGTATCCCCTATATCCTTCCATACTGTCTCAGCACCCACGTAAAAAGAAATCACTTGATGACATAAGGTGTCAATCCAATCAGATATCGCATCATGAGTACATAGGGTATCTCCAATGCATCCTCAGGCCAAATCTTGCAATCCCTGTATGGCCTCCATATCACAGTATCCAGATCATCCAAAGTCCATCGCCAATACTCCAATTTGCCCAGCTTTCGCTGGATAATGATACCTGGATACCCATCAGCATAAGGCTTGCCTACAGGTCTCTCTCTATTAGGAAATGGTCATGTGATAGGTAAATGCTCCCAGACCCATATCTGAAGCACGGTCACCCCTGCTGATAACACAGCTGATCCCTGATACACAACTCGGTGCAATTCATGATACAAATGCACCAGCATACATGACCCCCATGCAAATCGGGTCCCCTCTGTCACCATCTGCTCAGGTAGATGACCCCATCCAACAGATAATCCCTTTGACCTGTGATCAGGACAAAGGAAGCCTCCAATAAATCTGGCAAGCACAATCAGTAATGTGGCATATCCTAGCTCTAGCATCTCCTGCCGCACAATATCGTACCCGCCTATCTCATCATCCTCAAACACTCGCCAAAGTGCATATGTCCCACCCCGCTCACTGAGATCATAATATACTAGATCGCCCATCACAAGGATGCACAAAATCTAGTAGACATCCTCTGGTGTCACCGTCATCTCTCCCGTCGATAAATGAAAAGTATTATGCTCACTATGCCAGCACTCTGCTAAAGCTGTCAGTAATCCCCAGTTTATCAAAGGTTGGGGCATGTTAAGAAGGGAAGATAAACCACACCTACCAATGTGGTCTCGCTCCGCCTGGCTAAGGTAGGGTATCAACATCCATGTCTTCGAGAAACGCTCCCGAGACTGAAGAACGGTAAAGTGCTCCTGCAATCAAATCATCTCATCATATCAGTTTCTTGATTTATCTATCTATCAATTCAATCTATCTATCGGTCTATTTTGCTCAATTGCGATTTTTATCAAATCTCGTTGGGTCCCTATCAATGATGCTCATCTATCATGAAGTGATTATCAATCCTATCTCATCTCATGCGTACATCGAGATAATCAGAACTGATAATCAAATTTATCAATCAGGAGCATCTAATTTTATCAATTAGATAGCTAATCAAATCTTACCCTATCAAAATCAAAAATAAAATCAAATTGACAACAAAGTCAACCAATCGATAAATGAAATCATTTTCTCAAAATCGCCAAATTTCAAAAATCGAAAAAATTCCAAAAATCGTCAAAATTCCAAAAATCTCAAAAAAAAAAAAAATATAGAAAAAAAAAAAAATAGCTCGAACCCCGCGGTAGCCCCACCCACGGTGCCTCTCGCAGCGCCAACGACATTTGCGGTGGCCGCCGCCAGGGCATCACCGCCCCTTCTTTCCCCCCAAAAATAAAATTTCAAAAAACAATTTTTTTTTTTTTAAATGCATACATAAATAAAATTTTTTGGGATATGAATGAATTTTTTTTTTTTAAAATCCAAAAAAACCCATTTCATGAATCGAAAAACCCATCTCAAAAATATAATTTTTTTCCCAACCCATTTGACAAAAACACTAAAAAATGATTTTTTATGCAAACAGCTAAAATTTTTAAAAATCAACTAAAAATGAACAAAGCTAAGTTTTTTTGAAGTACGTACTAGTGGACCATATGCCGGAGGACACTCATATCGCCGAACTCACTCAAACCTATGCTGGTGGTACGGGATCGCCATTTCCTTCCTCCAGAGCAAATTTTCTCCAACAACTGCAGTGCACAAATGAGGAGTGGTAAAAGGAATTCACCTTTTTAAACTCATAATGGGGCATTTAAGTGGGATTTTTATTCCACTTATTTTTAATCATCTAATCAACTAATCAGCCTAACAGGGCAGCGTTTTCAAATTTTTTATTGGGAAATGAATCGGATTGACTCTAAAAATCTCTAAAAATTAGAAAATCATTAACAATCGCAAAATTTCAAAAATTTCAAACATTTCAAAAATTACAAAAAAATAAAAAAATCCCCAAAAAATTCAAAAACATTAAAAAATTATACGATTCATCTCCCGAGGGGGCATCCTCGCATCAATATCTATCAATCAGTCTGGGGCACTATATCGAGATTTATCATCTCCAAATCAAATCAGTATCATATCGAAACCAAATCCGCATCAAATCAAGATCGAATCTACATCCTATCAAAATCAATATTAGCAACATCATCAATCGAGTTTTCTTTGAACCAATGCGTCATCACACATCACTTCAAAGAGGGGCAAAATGTATACACCTAAAAAATGGTCTGAAGATAGTTAATTAAATACGTAGTTATTTGATTAATTCCCCTTCCCAATTAATTGAATTCACAAGCAATTTAATTAATTTCTCTATTCATCTACTAGTAAATAAATCTAAATGATTTATTTATATAGTTCATCTCACATCCCCCGTTGATTAATTAATTCTAAATTAATTAATGTCTCCCCATATTAATCAATTCTTCTAATCCCTATTTAAGATTAACAAACCCAAGTTTGTTGAGATTAATTGCCATTTTCCAATTATTTGAATTTCTAAATTCAAATGAGCACATGGCTCCTAACTTTTAACCACCTAACCTAACCATCCCCTAACTTAACCCATTCAATCTAATCTTGGGTCTGACTAACCCTATCCTATCTTGCACATTCTAACCTCCTTATCCTAACCTCCCATGGTGTGGATATTCTCTCCTTGAGACACATGGCACTTTTTCCACATGCCTCCTCCCTTGGACACTTGCCCTCTCATGAGCAAGGATCCTTGACACTTGTCACCACAGAGATCAAAAGTGTCCCTTCCTCCATCCTCTTCTCCAACTTTCTCAATCTTGGCCCTTGATATCTTTATATCAGATCTGGATCGTTGATTCCTGCCACCTCAGCTTTGGCCTTGGAATTCCTATAAATATCCCCCATTTTGGAGCAATAAGGATTCCATCTTATATCAATTTAGGTATCATTACTATAGGCAATTTGTATTTCAATTATCTAGCATTTATCTTTTGGATTTATCATAGCATGCTAATCTAGTTTCTTAAATCATGCATTTTATATCATCTCCATAGTCAATCATGATCAAATAGCTACTCAACTCTTGAGTTGTCACTTTGGAGGTCATTGCTCCGCTAAGAGCCCATCAATCCAACACCTTCAAGGTCCTCAAGAATAGAGGAAAATGAGACATTTCAAGGAAGGCTTATGGTTTGCATTTCTACTCTAGTTTTCAATTAAGCTTTTCAATTACATTTTATTGTCTCATTATATGTGTATGTCTCCTATATACCACATTTTTAGCATCACAAATACTTTTGCAACAGTATGTGAAATATTACAATGGGGATTGCACTTGCAATCGGTCGAACCACCTAGAGCTCATTGCTCATCACAAAAGGGAAGTCTCACTAACTTACATAAATATTGGAATATAATTTGGAAGAAATGAACTGTGTAAATAGCATCTCCTAATGCCTAACACAGTTCCGGTTAAGCATAAATGCCTATCTTGCAATACCAAACTCTCATCAAACCTTTGCTGAATGATATAACCTTGTTCACACATAAACCACTATCTGATAATGTAGACATACGCATACCATATAAACTACATGAATATATCACCTATATATACATATCATCAACCTTGATAAACAAGATTGGCTAAACCCTAAACCCATAACTCATAATTACAAAAATTACATCACACGATACCACCATACCAATATTATGACTTACATTACATAGTGATGCTTTGCAAAATGAACAATGTTTAGACAAGAACTTGTGGTCGTATAACACACAAAAACACAAGAAACGAAGATAAATGTTAGTGTTAATCAACCAAAAACAAGTCTAAGAAGGCATATCAAGAGAGACACTAAAAACATGATGAAGTATTTAACTATAAAAGCAAACACAACAAGGCATCTCCAAATGCCCTCTACCATGCTCGTAATTCCTTCTCCCTTGTTCCTCTCCTCTCCAAGCTCCAATTAGTGTAGCTATCAGCAGATTTTTGCACTATGGATGCCTTATGGAGGTTCAAGATTGAAAATGATTAATCTAAATGCTATGCAAGTGTGAAAAAACGCTAAAATGAGAGATTTATCTAATTAGCTAGTGTTGATTTTAAAACAAAAGAGTGAATATGATTGATTATCTAATGCTCTCTAAAAATGGCCATAATGTAAATGCATACAAGTTTTCAGGATCTAGATTATGAAGAAATGGGCTCTATTTATAGGAAAAATGGAGCAATGGATGGTTGAGATTGAGTAATCTCAACAAGGGTCAGGATTGAATGATATTCAATCCATTTGAGGGCTTTCAATCCAATCCCAGGATGACAAGTGTCAATATGAGATGGGTTGAGAGGAGAGGGAATAAGCATTAAATGCTTGACATGACTTGAGAGTTAACTTGGGAGTTAAGGTCAAGGTTGGGTTGAGTGAATAAATTTATTATTCAAAGAATAATGCTTTTATCCAATGGATAAACTCTTGTGCAAAGGTTAAAGGGATAACTATGGTCAAAGCAATAAATGCTTTAAGAGACACATGGGTCACATGAGGGTTAAGTTAGGGGTCAAAGTCTCTAACCATGGGTGCAAGTGGATTTAACCATAAATGGTCATGTAAGAGCCATTAAAGGTCATGTAAGAGCCATTAGTGGTTTGGAAGACTTTAGAGGTTAAATTGTTGAACACATAAAGCAATCAATGCTTTTCAAAGACTTTGGAGTCTTTGAGAAGTGACTCCAAGTTGCTTAGGAATGTGACAATAAATAGGGGATGGTTTAGGCTAATTAGGAAGGGGTTAGAAGAATCTAGAAGGGGGTTAGGATTGCAAGTGGGTTTGATGGGTGAGGGAAAATAGGATTTTTGTTAAAATAAAATTCATTTATTTCAACAAATATGTGCAAGTTGCATTTTTAGGAGAATGCAAGTGGGGGGATTTAATGATTTAAATAAATGTTTTATTTGATTTATTTAAAAGAGGAAAGGGGATTAAATTGAATAAATAGAATTTATTCATTAATTGATTGTGAATTTGGTTTAATGAATTAATTAAAATAAATTGAATAATTTATTTAATTAAAAGGAGAATATTTTTGAAGAAGAATTAATTAAATATTGATTTAATTAACTGTTGGCTAGTGGGTTTTTAATCAAATAAATAACAAATATTTATTTAATTAAAATGGACAGATTTATGTGACTACATTTGCCCCTCTTTGAGACGGTGTGGTTTATCACGTCGTTTCAAAGAAAGAAAAATAGGTGTGAAGAAATATGCCCCATAAAATGTTAATTTAATGGGTGGTATGCCCCCTCGAGAGATGGGCCGATTTTTTTTAAAAAATCGGGCGATCTCTCGAAAAAGAATGAAAATTGGCAAGGTAGAAGAGAAGATTTTAGTAATACTAGTGAAAAAAGGGAGAAAATAGAGTGAATACGAAGAAAAAACAAGCCAGTGAATACCCTTAGGTCATGCAGGAGATACAGTGAAAATGTGGTGGTTGTGCTTTCGAGTGATGCTATATAATTGATTAAAATTGGTTGAACAATCCGGTGCAATTGGTTTAATTGCCCCAGTCGAGTCAAAGAATGACAGTTGATGCCAGGTGTTTGCTTGGACAAGATAAAGTCTAAGTAAGTGAATCAGAGTGACCTGATGTGACTTAGACAATTGATGTAATTACCTGATGAAGTCAAGGTATTTGAAGCAAAATACTCATTGAGACTTAGACAATTGATGTAATTGTCTGTTATGATTGTGTTTGATTGGTTGATCAATTGATAGTGTGTGCATGTGATGGATGGTTGTGGGGAATCATGACAACCCTATTGAGACTAGGTCATTATGATAAATGCCTGATGTAGTCTAGGATTACCATGATTGATTACCTGTTGAGACCCGAAGATACTTGATTAGAGTATTTGTTGATAGTATAGGTGTGTGGGAGTTGATGTATCTATGTAGACAGAGTAACTGGCTTGATTGGGTTGATGGGACATGATGTAGGGTATATGATGTTGATTATCGAGATGGAGAGGGTGCGGGGGGGTTTGATGTTAGATAGAAGAAATGGAGGACCTATGACTCATTCCTATGGAAGAAGAGGAAAATAGAGTATGCACCCATTGTCAGTACTATGTATGAATGATATGTAGCTATTATGAATGTATGGATGGATGGAATGCAACAAAATGCAATATATACAGATGAGATGGAATGATGATCCATAGTGCTTTTATTTTTCATCATTGAGCATGGTAGTATCAATCTTGGATGAGGCAGTAGGAACCAAGGATGGAGCATTGTACCTACAAACAAACAACATAAATAAAGAATAAAGAATATGGACCCTCCATAATGGTTCATGCTCATATGGTCAAGGTATACGCTGTAGTCAACAATCTATAGTGATCCATGATTGTATTTTGCATATGATCACATAGCTTAGTGAACTTCCCACGTAGACACCATTAGTACATGCCCCATAATTTCATCGAAATAATTCACAGAAGACATACAAACAAAATGATGCTTAGGAACCATCCCAACCACTCTAATCACTTGTGGATATCCCGGAGTAGCATAGGAACCTAATATAAATGAATAAATAACCTACAAATCCAACCAAGTAATTGATAGCTTAAACAAAATTTTCTTGTCAAAGAAAATGTTATCATGTCTTTGTTTTGGGTAAGGAAGGATGCATCCTTGTTAAGACAGTTTTGCAGTTTGATGTTGATTGTTTGGTCGATGCAAGAAGTGGTCATCGTTTGAGTATTTTAGAATGTTTGTTTGGTATCTTCTTCAATGAGTATGTATAATGTGTTGCCATGTTTTTGATTTATTTTTGATATTTTATGATGTTTGTTTTGCTTTTGTGAGTGTTTTTGAATGATTTTGGTATTTTGATGATTGCTTTGAATGTTTTTGGATTTTTGATGATTGTTTTGAATGTTTTTGGTATTTTGTGAGACAATTTTGAATGAAGAACTCAATGAATCACAAGTAATGTAGAATCCACTTCCATCAAGCAGATTAAGGGCATTGCCCCCAGTTTAGACATGACTATGAAAAAGCGAGATGCAAGATGCACAAAGTACTATCCTGGATTGCAGATCAATAACAAGCCATGGTTTCGATGGATAAATGAATGAATGAATGAAATGAATGCAATCACAACAAGTCTGAAAGATAGTGGAGCCATAGCCCATACGAGTGGTGCCTGTTTGCCAGGTTTTCACCATCGCACTTACCCAAGGTGCCACAAGAGTGGTTGTTCACCGTTTGGATGCATGATTTTTCTTTACTATTTTGATGTTTTTGTATTTTCTCCATGACATTTTTATGAATGTTTTTGGTGTTTTTCTGGTATGTATGGGAGCCTGATGCTCTGTACAGCTTATGTATAAAACCATTTGAGGTGCATGCTATTGATCAGATCTGCTAGTGGTTCTTCTTCTGAAGTAGCCAACTGATATGCCCCAGACCCAAATACAGCTATGATAACATATGGACCTAGCCAGTTTGATTCAAACTTCCCCTGATGTTCTTTGTTTGGTTGGTTATGAGGATTCTCTCGAAGAACAAGATCGCGTACCTCAAATGTGTGAGGTCTAACTCGATGATTATAGCTTTTTCTCATGTGCTGTTGATAGGCCTTGAGGTGATTGTATGCAGCTTGTCACTTCTCATCAAGTAGTTCTAAATCTTGGAGACGTGAGACTCTGTATGCTTCATCATCTATGAGATTATGCAAGGAAACCTGTAGTGATGGTATCTCAACCTCAATAGGTAAGATAGCTTCTACACCATAGACCAGTGAGTAGGGAGTTGTGCCTGTAGGGGTTCGAATGATAGTTCAGTATGTCTATAGTGTTGGATTCAATTGAACATGCCAATCATGAATGACATCATTGACTGTCTTCTTGAGGATTCTCAATATGTTCTTGTTCGATGCTTTGGCCTGACCATTGCCTTATGGGTAATAGGGAGTGGACAAGTGGTGTTGGATGTGAAACTTCTCACAGAGTTCACAGACATCCTGATTTTTGAAAGGAAGACCGTTATCTATGATGATGGATATGGGTACACCATACCAGTAGATGATGTAATTTAGAATGAATGAGGCAATCTGCTTTTTGGTGACTTGGGTAAGTGGAACAACTTCAATCCACTTGGTGAAGTATTCAATGGCAGTAATGATGAACTTGTGGCCGTTGGATGAAGATGGATGAATTTTACCTACAAGGTCAAGGCCCCATTGACAAAAAGGCCAGGGTGTTGTGATTGGTTCCAATTCTTGTGCTGGTGCATGTATCAGGTCTCCATGAACTTGGCATTTCTTGCATTTTCTGACAAAGTAGTAGGAGTCTTTTTCCATTGATGGCCAATAGTATCCAGCGCATATGATCTTCTTGGCTAGTGAAGGACCACTTGCGTGAGTTCCACAAATTCCTTCATGTACCTCTTCCAAGGCCTTTGTTATCTCATCCTATTCCAAACACCGAAGGAGATTACCATTAAGACTGCATTGGTATAGGGTTTCAGCAATAATGGTATATCGAGCAATTTGGCAAATGAAGGTTTTACGTTGGTTATTCGATTGGTTAGGAGGAAGTGTGTGATCACAGAGGTAGGTGTAGAAATCACCATACCATGGGGATTCAGAACCGATAAGATGACATATCATCTCAGATTTGGGGATATCATAAGCGGGAATCCAAAGCTGTTCGACCAAGAACTCGTAGTGTGTTGAATTCTGTGGAAGATCTAGGAGAGATGTAATGGTAGCCATAGCGTCAGCAGCTCGATTTTGATCTCTAGGTATCTGCTCAAAGGTGATAGTAGTGAATGATGCCTTTAAACTATCCACCATTTGTTTGTATGACATGAGTTTGTCATCCTTGGTCTAAAATTCATTTGTTACTTGTCGAATGACCAGTTGTGAGTCGCCATATATCTGTAACTTTCAATTTCCATTGTATGGCCAGTTGGAGTCCTGTGATTAGGGCCTCATATTCTTCTATGTTGTTTGTGCATGGAAATGTGAGTCTGTAAGACTTCGGGATGCTGTCACCTTGAAGTGTGATAAACAGAATACCTGCCCCCGAGCCATGCCTTGTATATGAACCATCAAAGTATAATTTCCATGGTTGTGCTACTGTGATCATGAATATCTCTTCATCTAGAAAATTGGAAATGAGAGGATGATTGCCTATGAGGGGTGCATCGACCAACTGATCTGCAATAACTTGACCCTTGATAGCCTTACGATCCACATACTCGATGCCAAATTCACTTAGAATCATCACCCATTTGGCTAAGTGGCCTATCAATGCTACTTTGCTGAGTAAGTACTTTAGTGGATCTATCTTAGCAATGAGTTGTACTTTGTGTGTTAACAGATAGTGCCTTAGTTTAGTGGTTGCCAAGATTATTGCTAGGCAAGCTCGCTCAATAGGTGTGTAATTGAGTTCATAGCCAACCAGTGTGCGAGAGATCTAGTAAACAACACACTCTTTCCCTTCTGGATTGTGTTGAGCCAGTAGTACTCCCAATGTTGTATTTGTTGCTGAAATATAGAGTAGTAGAGGTTTATTCGGATCTGGTGGGATCAGCAATGGTGTATTCATGAGATAGTCTTTAAGCATTTGGAATGCTTGCTGGCATCTGGTATCCCATTGAAAGTAGATGTTTTTGTGTAGCATATGTGTAAATGGGTGACACTTATCTGCCAGTTGTGCAATGATCTTCAGATGGATTGTAGTCGCCCTTGTAGTGTCCTTAGCTAACTGATGTTCTCTGGAGGTGGCATGTCCATGATTGCTTTGACCTTTGCAGGATCAACCTCGATGCCTTTGCTTGAGACAATGTATCCTAGAAGCTTCCCCTAGGTTACTCCAAAGACACATTTCTTTGGGTTGAGTCGAACATGATATTGTTCCAGTCTGTCAAAGATTTTCTATAATATTTCTATATGACCTTCTCTTGTTAATGATTTTGCCAGTAAGTCATCAACATAATCTTCCATTATGGTATGCATCATATCATGGAAGATAGTGGTCATTGCTCTTTGATAGGTCACTCCTGCATTCTTTAGACTAAAAGGCATTACATTCCAGTAGTATGTTCCCCATAGACATGTGAAGGCCGCCCTATGTTGATCCTCTGGTGTGATCTTTATTTGGTTGTACCCTGAAAAGCCATCAATGAGAGAAAGCATGGCATGTCTTGCTGTTAGGTCTACTATGATGTCAATTTTTGGTAGAGGGAATTCATCCTTAGGACATACCTTGTTCAGGTCTTTGAAATCAGTACAGATACGAATGCCCCCATTGGGTTTGTTGACAGGAACAATGTTGGATATCCAATCTGCATAATCAATTGGTCTAATGAAACCAACATCCTGGAGTTTCTTAAGTTCTACTTTGACTAGTACCACAATTTGGGGATGCATCTTGTGAAGTTTCTACTTGATAGGCTTGGATCCTTCTACTACAGTGAGGTGATGCATGACTAAATCAGGATCAAGACCAGGCATGTCTGCATATGACCATGCAAAGTTGATCTGACGCTTTTGGAAGAATTTGACAAACTTAGGCTATTCCTCTATAGTTAAAAGAGATGCCATATGTATGTGGTGAGGAGTTTAAGGAGTCCCCATGTTGTATTCTTTGGTTTCCTTGATCAGAATCATTGATTGTTCCTGCTGTGTACTAGAGGGGAGAATGTCAAACCTTTCATCCTCAGGCACCTCAGAGAGGTTTTCACCATTGGATACGCTCTTTCTTTTTGCTTTTGTGGGATCAAACAGTGCCACAGTGTGGTTTTCACTAGAAGATCCATATTTTATTGTTATATTTTTGTAGCTAAAAGGCTTGGCATCCGCCTCGAAGTATGTTGTGCTATTGAGTTCAATGGTGAATCTAGCTTTGTGATCCCCGCTTGGTATGTTATCTCATAGTTCCAAAAAGTTAATGATCACCTCATCATTTTGGAAGTGGTCAAGACATGGGGGATTAGGTTGGTTCCATTCGATGAGTTCAAGATGGATAATGGGCATTACTTCGTCGATTAGGTTAAGTTTGTTAGATGTGTCAGTGAGGGTTAAGACGTTGTGGTGAAGGTCGTTGATGGTACTCTCCCTATCAGAATTAGGCGTAGGATGTGACGTAGGGTCTATGGAAGATGTTTCCAGTTTAGGAATCCAAGAGGTCTTTATCTGTGCTTCTCTGTAAATAGGGATGTCTTTGCAAGGTGGAGGTAGTGATGCGTCTTCCTCATCTGAGATATTGCGCTAGACAGAATCAAATTCCCACTCATGTGAGTCAGTCTCTGAGTCACTTTCCAGTATCCGGTTGCTATACCATACTGGGATATCCTTTGAGTTAAATGCTGCAGGTGTGATCGACTGATGTACCATTGTAGATGAAATGATCAGTGCTACAAGGAGGATTATGGGGATTAGTGAATCCGATATAGGGAATATTGGTAGTGTTGAACCTACTGCTTTTGCTGGAATCACTAGTATTGTCGATATTGTTGGGAATTCTGATATAGTTGCTACTACTAAGGGTTCTATTGATGTTATTGCTACTGCTGATGGGGTTGTTGGTTTGATTGGTGGGATCACTAGTGCTGCAGATGGTTTTGCTAGGATTTTGAGCCTCAATGGGGTAGTTGGTGTGGTGCATGGTGCTGCTGATATAACCAAAGGTAACCTCTTCGTAATAGGCTGATATAGTGGTTTGTTGGCTTTCCTTTTGATTCTGAGTTTAGGAAGGATCTCCTTTTGAAAGCCTATGCTTGTGTTATCTTTGGGCTTTAATTCTAGCTACAACAGCTCATGTCATCCTTACTTGCAAGGTCTCAGTGCACTCTGACCATCATAACCCATTCTTTGCATAATGAGAAGGCCTTTTCCATATTGATCTGTGGGAAGCTTAGTTTGTGGGATTTCTGTGGTGATTGGATCTTTATAGATCCATTCTGCTAAGTCCTCATCTTTGGTCTCTTCCTCTTGACTCTTTCCAAGGATGAAAGGTGTCAAGGTGCATGTTGGCTTGACCAGTGGCATTTGAAGTAACCATTGAGGTTTACCATGAGTTCTAGGAGAAGTAGGCATTTGTCCAACACAACTGAGATTGTACTCCCTAGGACCTTCCTCTGCCATTTTCATTTTGAGCTTCTCTTGCTTGGGTATAATGGTGTTTGAACTGGAAAGAGAGGCTGGACCTATATATGATGTGGATGAGATGTCTTCTCTGTTGTTGGGAATGGTAATCTCTAGTTGATGAATTATATTATGATAATATGCAAAGGAGTTTGCATCTCCCAGGATTGTAATTTCCACACCATTATGAGGGAACTTGATACACTGATGGTAAGTGGATGGAACGACTTGCATGGTGTGTATCCAAGGTCTTCCTAACAACAAATTATATGGCAGAGGAAGGTCCAAAACTTGACATATGATGTGTTTCACCACTGGGCCCACTCGGATTGTAGCACAACTGCTCCTTTGGATGAGCACTCTGCATCATCATAGGCTTTTATAGTTATCTTTTTGTGGGGATCCACTGATTCAACTGCATATCCCAATGCTATGACCAATTGTAATGTATAAATATTTAGGCCTGCTCCATTGTCGATCAAGACTCGCTTGATTCTATATTGGTTGATAAATCCTTCAATATGGAGTGAGGTGTTATGATTTTGCTGGAAGGATGTATTGTCACTTTCAGAGAAAGTGAGACAAGGTGATGATCTTAGGTTTCCAACCATAGCTTGGAACTGATCTGTGTTTAGGTTTGCAGGAACTGACACCTCTTGGAGAGCTTGATCCAAGATTGTTTTATGAGATGGAGATAGGCGCAATAGCTCTAAGATAGATATCAGTGCAGGCGTTTTATCTAATTTTTCTACAAGGTTATAATGCTTTGGGATAGATGTGGTGCCTTGTGGAGCTACTTTAATGGTAATCTTGCTATGACATGTAACAACATTGTAGTTGGAACTGGAATTTTTGATGGTAATAGTTGCAATTTGTTCACTGGCATCATATAGGTGATTCATAGTGTAATTATACGCGGCTTGCGTATAATCAATGGTGTCTGTGTTTCTCCCTGAAGTGGAAGGACCCCTTTGATCTTGTGAGGGAAGTGGATTTTTAAACATGAGATGATCATTATTTGTTGTCTTTGGGTCGTGTCCTTCAATTTTGATTTCACCTCGGTCAATAAGATCCTGAATAAGATCTTTCAATCTGTGACAATTGCTTGTCTTATGCCCTTTCCCTTGATGGAAATCACAATGTTCAGTATCTCTCCACCATGAAGGTTTAACTTGAGGTTTGTAATTTGATGTTTTTGGTAAGGTCACCAGATTTTGAGAAACCAACTGATGTAACACTATTTCAATAGGTTCCCCTAAGGGAGTGTATGTTCATTTTGGTTTAAAATTTTGTTGACGTTGTCTGGGTTCCTCTTGAGATATATTGCGTCCTTGATTTGGAGGAGCAATTGTGTTATTCTTGGGTGGGGGGTTCTGTCCTACAAATCAGACTGTAGGTTGTGCACTTTTGATAGTTCTTGCATCCACAACCCCATCATTGACGATGTTTTTATTTTTGTTCCAGAAGTTAGGCTTGTCACTATTGAAGTGTGGGTGAGGGCCATCCTTTGGCTCATTGTATATCTTGATAAGCCCTTTTTTGATGAGAGCCCGTTCACATTTTAAACCTTTGGTGATCATGTCATTGAAAGAGTCTGTGTCTTTTACGTCTAGGTGAAATTCCATTTCTTCATTTAAGTTGGAAATAAATATTTCCACTAGTTCTTGTTCAGGTAACTGAAGAGAACATCTGCTAGACATTTGACGCCATCGTTGCAAAAAGACTGAAAATAGCTCGCCTAGTTTTTGTTTAGTGTTACGTAGATCAGCCATGGTGATATCACGTTCAATGTTGTGTGAGTAGTGTGCCAAGAACTTTTGGATTAGTTCTTCAAAGGTCCTAATGCCATTGGGTAGTCGGGAAAACCATGATGTGGTTGTTCCTCCCAAACTTTGGGGAAAAAGTCGCATTAGGTATGTGTCCTTGTATGCCACTTTGAGGTAGGCTGAATGGAATTATCTAACATGATCGCAAGGATCTCCTTTTCCTCGGTACTTTTCGAACTTGGGTGTTTCAAACCCTCATGGAAAAGGTGGCATATAAAGATTCCTATCAAAGGGATAGGGACAAATGTCATTAAGTGAAAACTGATTAGTTTTCACACCACTATGAAGTTCTTGGGTGAGATTTTTGACTTGTTGCCGCAATATGTGTATTTCATTTGGAGGAGGAGGAGGTGGGGGATTACCTTGATGAAGGTTGCATCTAATGTGATCTCGACCTCTTTCATCCTCATTACGACTTTGGCATTCTGATTCTTGCCTTAGTTGTGCAATATCAAAGTCAGAGGGTAGTTTAGCCCCTTCTTGAGCAAGTCTTAAAAAGTGAGCATCGGCATTGCTCCTAAGTATTTCATCAAATAGTCGATTAAAGAGAGGGTTGTGTTGTGCCCTTTCTATTGCTACAGGAGTAGGAGTACTTGGATTTTTGTCATTTGCGTTTCCTACAAGGGCTTCTTGGAATTCATTGATATTTTCCTTCTCTTCTTCCTCACTTTCTTGTTGTCTACACCATAATTTGGTATGAGCCATTTTGTTTACAAGTCTTTGTTGAAGTTGGGTGAAAATGATGATGAGTTGTTGATGAAATGAGAGATTTATGTTTGGTGGAGTGTTTTGCATATGAATCTCTAGCACTAAAGGTAGATGTGACCAAAGTCCTTTCTAGAATTGCTTGTTGTGTTTGATTGACAAAGTTTTATGTGATAAGGTTTAGAGAAATCTGAGATGTGTTACAGACTTAACTACCTAGTAATGAGAGGACTCACTCATAGATAGTTTTAACCTGCATAGAAATGTCTCTTAGGATGAGTTTATCCTAGATGTCGAGACACTCTAAAAAAGTGATGTATTGTGTTTGATTCAAGCAATATCGAAATAGAACTTAGGACAAAAACCTCTTGATGTTTTGAGAGTTGAAATGGATTTGATGAGATATGAATGTGATAATGGATGAGATGCTAACTTCAATAAAAAATCTATGTTACATAGGGGAAAAATTATTCCTCTTCTCTTTCGGGAGTTGGTGGTTCTTCCTGAGCTATGTTATATGTGATGCAAATGTCTGGAAAGAAGTCAGGATTGATTTTGCCTCCTTTGCTCTTGTGATAACACAAAGCTCTATATTGAGTAAAAGCTCTGTAGTTTAGAGACTCTTGATCAAATTCATTTGATTTTCCTTGAAGATATAGACGCATGTGACCTAAGAAAGCTCTATGAGAGACAAAGATTTGTCTATTAAAATAGAATAATTTCCTCCTTTTGATAAAAGCCTTTGAGCTCAATGGTCTTTTCTTCAAGTTGACGTGTTGATGAAGATTCTTTTTTCTTAAGATGTGAAGAATGGTCATATAGTGTGATACTTTTGTCGTTTACTCTTTGTTTCTGATCTGTTGTTGGTATTTTGAAAATGGTTATGTTGGATGAATACTTGTTTCTTGGAACTGATTTTTGATTTTTTCTTTGACAAGAAAACAAAGCAAGAACACAAACACAAGAATGTTGCCTTAAAAAGGCCCAAATAGGTGTGGGTCTAGATCAACCCAATCCTTGGAATTTTTATGACTCTTTCTTTCAAATGTATTTTAGGTGTTTTCCAAAGCCTGAAGTCGGCTCAATTTGCATTGGTCTTAACTCAAAAATGAAAACACTTCAAACACTCTTTATCCCTAAGGTCAAATGGCCAGTTGCGATAATTTCAGCCCACATCTTGATATTTATTCAACTTTGGTACTACATCCCTTATGAATCCCACTGTGGCAAGTAAGGATGTGATATACTAAGTCTTGCACAAGCATAACAAATAGATGATCCCTATGATGGGGGAGTCACCACTTTTATCGGGATACAAGTAACCTTTTAAAAAGCTATGTTTCTACTCAAGGAAATATGTATGGTGAGTATCTTGGGAGCAAAACCTTCTATGCTCTTGCACTGAATTTATCACAAATATCCTCAATCAATAGAATGGGTGGGCTACTACTTAAAGATGCTTAGTAATTTTCGATGTTTTTGGACATAAGTTCATTTTGCAGTGACTCACTTAAGAGCCTTGTAACTTGTGGTGGGGCCCATTTGTCCTTTTGAAATGTTACACTATAGGAACAACTATACCCAAGGCTACAGCTTTCGCTCTCACCTGATTTCTATAGCGGCTCGAAGGATTTACCATGTGAGGTCGTTCCCAAGAGTGATGTGTCTCTTGGCAGGCCTCTCTTAAAAAGACAAACTTTGAGTGTTACTAACACTTTTCTCTTGCACCTAGGACCACGAAAGCCAAGGGAGAGGATAGTGTGTGTTAGAAGTAGGACCACTCGACAAACTCTTTTGCACAAGTGTGCCAAACACAAAATACACTTGTTGTTTTTAACTTGTCATCGCAATGGTGATCTAACTATTTGGAGATGTTGCTCCAACAAGCATGGTGTTGTCTTTAACTTCAAAGACAAAATGTTTAAGTAAACTAGGAAATTGAAATCCTGGTCAATTGAATTTGAAACATGTATGCTTTGAAGTAAATCACTATGAAACATGAAAAATTTGACAAGTTGATTGTTATTTTTACTTGCACAAAAATTAAAGTGTTGATTGTGAGTTTCCTTAAGTTTGATGCAAGAAATGAGATTTGTTTGTCTTGTTTTAAGCACCAAAATAAAGTGTATCCTAACTTGCAACGAAAGCAAATTTGTGGGATTTTGAGTTTGTTGTTCTTTTTAATTTGGACAAATGAAGTTCATTTTTAAGCCCAAGCTAAAAAGTGATTTAATTTTAGAACCCAAAATGAAGTGTGAAGTTCAATTTTAAACAAAAATAAAAAGTGAATTCATTTTAAGACCAACTTTGAAAGGAAAGTTAGTAAAACAAATAAATCTACTCTTTAGTCTAATTTAAACCTGCACAACAAAGAAAAATAGTTAGTAAAATCCACCTATTTGGTGGTATTCCACAAGCCTAAAAATAAATTAATTTATTGGTTACAAGGTCTTTTTTACAACGCTCTGTTACAATAGCGCTACTCTGTGTGAAAACAGAAGCGCTACTTTAACACAAAAGCACGAAAGTAAAAACAAAAGTGCTAAAACATAATATTTATGCAACAATACAAAAGCGCTAATGCTGAAACAAAAGCGCTAACTAATGAACAATAGCACTATACTATTAACTAAAGCGCTAATTTTTGGACTAGCGCTATTGTAAAAACAAAAGCGCTAGAAGACCAAAAATGATAGCACTAAAGCGCAAAAAAATGCGCCGAAGCACGATCTGTGTGTCAAGTTAGACAATCAAAAGGTTAGTTGTCTAAAAAGGTTGTTGTTAGATTCAGGTTGGGTTCACCAAATGATGCTGTGCAAAATGAACAATGTTTAGACAAGAACTTGTGGTCGTATAAAACACAAAAACACAAAAACACAAGAAACAAAGACAAATGTTAGTGTTAATCAACCAAAAACAAGTCTAAGCAGGCATATCAAGAGAGACACTAAAAACATGATGAAGTATTTAACTATAAAAGCAAACACAACAAGGCATCTCCAAATGCCTTCTACCATGCTCGTAACTCCTCCCTTTTTCCTCTCCTCTCCAAGTTCCAAATTAGTGTAGCTCTCAGCAACTTTTTGCACTATGGATGCCTTATGGAGGTTCAAGATTGAAAATGATTAATCTAAATGCTATGCAAGTGTGAACAAAAGCTAAAATGAGAGATTTATCTAATTATCTAGTGTTGATTTTAAAACAAAAGAGTGAATATGATTGATTATCTAATGCTCTAAAAATGGCTATAATGTAAATGCATACAAGTTTTTTAGGATATGGATTATGAAGAAATGGGCTCTATTTATAGGAAAAATGGAGCAATGGATGGTTGAGATTGAGTAATCTCAACAAGGGTCAGGATTGAATGATATTCAATCCATGTGAGGGCTTTCAATCCAATCCCAAGATGACAAGTGTCAATATGAGATGGGTTGAGAGGAGAGGGAATAAGCATTAAATTCTTGACATGACCTGAGAGTTAACTTGGGAGTTAAGGTCAAGGTTGGGTTGAATGAATAAATTCATTATTCAAAGAATAATGCTTTTATCCAATGGATAAACTCTTGTGCAAAGGTTAAAGGGATAACCATGGTCAAAGCAATAAATGCTTGAGGAGACACATGGGTCACATGAGGGTTAAGTTAGGGGTCAAAGTCTCTAACTATGGGTGCAAGTGGATTTAACCATAAATGGTCATGTAAGAGCCATTAATGATCATGTAAGAGCCATTAGTGGTTTGGAAGACTTTAGAGGTTAAATTGTTGAACACATAAAGCAATCAATGCTTTTCAAAGACTTTGGAGTCTTTGAGAAGTGACTCCAAGTTGCTTAGGAATGTGACAATAAATAGGGGATGGTTTAGGCTAAATAGGAAGGGGCTATAATAATCTAGAAGGGGGTTAGGATTGCAAGTGGGCTTGATGGGTGAGGGAAAATAGGATTTTTATTAAAATAAAATTCATTTATTTCAACAAATATGTGCAAGTTGCATTTTTAGGAGAATGCAAGTGGGGGGGATTTAGTGATTTAAATAAATATTTTATTTAATTTATTTAAAAGAGGAAAGGGGATTAAATTGAATAAATAGAATTTATTCATTAATTGATTGTGAATTTGGTTTAATGAATTAATTAAAATAAATTGAATAATTTATTTAATTAAAAGGAGAATGTTTTTGAAGAAGAATTAATTAAATATTGATTTAATTAACTGTTGGCTAGTGGGTTTGTAATAAAATAAATAACAAATATTTATTTAATTAAAATGGATAGATTTATGTGACTACACATTGCATGGACCTAATTCAAATTCCCAAATAATTATGGCCATCAAAAATTCTGCCGAGACCAAATGAAACATGTATCACCAACCAATAGAAACCCTTAGTGTCAATAACATAGAATAACCAACGGGATCCAAATAGGATCACCGAATCATCACGCCAACCAATGCAAAGCCTCCAAACAATTAGGACATGATCAAGAAAACCTTCAACATGTTATGAACCATTTATAGAAGCTGAACCAAAACCACTTAGCCATTTCATCAAATAACACCAACTGGTATTGCCAACCAGTACCAAGAATATCAACTGACAAATTGGAATATAAACAATAGCCTTCAGAGCACCAAATCATGAACCAACTAAATATGAAAAGCATATAATCACCCTGAACAACTATCCAAAACTGAATCCAACAATCTAATCATACCAGATCAGAATCTCAGCCAAAACCATGCCCAACCAAAATAGGTCAGCAACCAATTGGGACAGTGTTGACATCAATGACAACACATATTCAATTCCTACATAATGCCAACATGTAGAGTAGTTGATTTTTCACCTCTGAATGTTCGAATGCTTGTAGTGAGATTCCTACGATAAGTTGGCCTTACTTGATTGATCAATGAAATGGAAATGAATTTGGATCTGAATGTTGATGATCTGGGAGTTTCATCTCTTATGGGAAGTCCCAACTTATTTTGTTGTTCTCTATATTGGTTCAACCTTTCTTCGGATTCAACTTGGTTTTGCAACAAAGAAACAAATGCCCTTATTTGTACTTCACCAACAAATATGTTTAGAAAAGACTAGTAGTAATGTCCTAGGAGAAAACCATGCAAGAAAAACTCACACATTTGGCTTTGGTAAATAGGATGGCTTCTATAAAAATCCTCGAGGAAGTCATCATCATTATCACAATCTATTTTTCTTCCTATTACTAGTTGATCTTTATCTTCCATTGGAGAAATATTTCTCAAAGGAACAAAGAATATATCCCAGAAGGTTTTCTCATTGCTAGTAGAGTCGAGGATAGCTCTACTACCTCCTCTAATATTTGGATATCTTTATCCTTCTTATCTTTCATCTCAATATTTTTTGACAACTCAACATTTCCTTTCTTACACTTTTTAACAATTAGAGAAAGATTCCATGGAATAGTTGGTGCAGGAGCACCTAGTTGGTCAGGTGTTTCTATTTGGCCACCATGAGATATTTAAAGTTGCATGAAATATTTATATGGAATAATGTCTTTAAAGACCATTATTTATGTAATAAGGTCCATGAGACCACTATGTCATGTTTACGTTCAATTTGTAGTTATGTTGTCTCAATGTTGTCAAGAAATTGTCAAAATTGTCAATATTGTGCAAGTAGATACCAAGGTGTCAAGTGAAGGGTTTTATCATTTAGGAGGGTCTATTGGAAATCCTTAATCCTAATTATAATTTTATAGAGCCATGTTGGTCTTATTTTAGGTCTATGACTAGTTTTGATCAAAGTTGTCATTATTGACAAAAAGCTGTCAATGCATTATTGTAGCAAAAAGTGCATGAAAGGTGGTTTAATGGTAGTTAAATTTCAAAAAAAAATTATTAATGTTTGAGGGAAGGTAAAATATATATATACCTCTACTTCATTGGCCAAAGGGTTGGTCAGATGATGTAATGAAACACAAACAATCAATTTTGGAGTTTTACCTTGCATTTTCATAGTTTTCAAGCATAACGGTTTGTTCTATTGCATTTTTATTAAGGAAAAATATTAATTTTATTTGGAAATCAATTTGAAATGTTATATGGATTAATGATATGTAATTCCATTTTGGTTTCATTCATTTTCACTTTGTTTTGCGAAAATTATTAAAGTTTTGGTGAAAATTGTCACAAACTCTTGCTAGGGTAACCGGTGACATAAAATTATGCAATTTTTGGTCATCCCATCATGAAAAACCCATAAAATTGGATGGGATAACCATTGTAAATGTATATTTTTTCTTTCCTTTTGATGCATGGTTCCATGCACAAGTTGGCACATGCTAAGAGTGACACAAAATCTGATTTTTGGGTCTCAGACTGAAAATGGCAGCAAGTTGTTGATGTGTGGGTTGATATAAGTGCAAGATTGGGCTCCCAGAGGTTGGTTGAAGGGTTGGAGAGGTGTGAGGGGTTATTTAAGACCATAATAAAGTGTTTTTGACCCTTTATAGGTCAAAATACTCACCATTTTTATGAATGTCCTAAAACTGGGTATGTTGTTGTCCTAATGAACTAGTGGACTGAGATTTTGAGAATATGATGCAATGGATGGGTTTAGTGAGTGGATGAAACTTGGGTAAGGTGTGTGGGAGTCCTTAGTGAAATTTTAAGGTGTTAGGAAACCCTAGAGAGAGGAAATGGCTAAGATTATTATGACTGTCCTAATTGCTTGTGATTGTCACAATGAGACAATGTTGCTACAATAGCTTTTCTTTATGACCTTTGGGGCAGATGGGATGGTGAAGAACAATGTTTTTTCCATGAAGATTATTATACATATATTTTTATTTGATTCCCTTGGGTTTGTGCATATGTAATTGGAATTTTGAGTTGTGCTTATGGACAAGTTGGAGCCCTAGTTGGAGATAGGCTTGTGTGAGTAGGTGTTTGAGGGTTTTGTGTGGTCTAGTTGTGGGAGAGTTCCAAACTGACCTTGAGAAACTTAAATTAAGCTATTCTAATGTATTCCAATGGTTATACAAGTTTTTTAAGACACGAGTTGACTTTTGGGGTTTTGAAGCCATATGAGCACCTAGTAACCATGTGAGGCTCTTGTATCTTTGTGAAGAGTAATCACCTATTTGAATAGGTGAGCTAGGTGAAACATCTTCCTAAGGTTGTGTGTGTTGGATTCTCTGCATCAAATTGGTATCAGAGAAAAGGGAGTAGATTCCTTGAAGGTGGAAGTTGACAGTTGAGATAAGTGTGAAGACAAGATGCCTCCAAAGAGTGCGATTGCAAGAGAGGTTACTAAACTCAAAGAAAAGCATGCTCGGGAGTTGAGATAATTGAAAGAAAGAATGAATGCTAGAATAGAATCTTTAGAAGCCAACCAAAGGAGGGATGAGGTCATAGGGGATGTGAGTGACCAAGAGGAAGAAGGGGAAGCCTAGGGGTAGAAAGAGGAGCAAGTGGACCTTGAAGAAGAGAGAATGGATAGGCTTTTGAAGGTAGTAAAAAGTGAAAGTCATAAGACTAAGGTAGACTTACCCATGTATGGAGGGAAGTTAGATGGAGAAGAGCTCTTGGATTGGATAGGGAATATAGACAATCATTTTGATTGTGAGGATGTACAAGAGGACCAAAAGGTGAAGATAGCAAGTTCAAAACCAAAGGGGAATGCATTGCTTTGGTGGGTGTTTGTACAAACTGAGAGGAGAAAGAGAGGGAAAACCAAGATAGCTTCTTGGGATAGAATGGTGGCAAAACTGAAAGGGAAATTACTTCCTAGTGATTATAGTGTTTAGTTGTTCAAGAGGTTGAATAACCTTAAGCAAAAGGAACTAGATGTTCAATCCTAAACTGAAGAGTTCTACAAATTGAGTATAAGGACAATGCATGAAGAAGATGAAGAGGAGATGGTGGCAAGTTATCTCAATGGCCTAAGATACAATATACAAGATGAGTTGAGTCTATAATTTGGTAATCAAGGCTGAGGAAAAGTTGAAGAGGAAGCAAGACAAGTCCATGAGAGGAAGAGGCAACAATTAGAGGGGTAGACGTTCCTTCGCTACATCCAAACAGTCCCATGAAGACCAAGAAGATGGAAGAAAAGGCAAGGACCAAATTGCTAATCAAAGAGGTGGATTCAAAGGTTCTAGGGGCATATTTGGATGAGGTAGAATTTCCAATGCATTCTTAGGAAGATGCTACAATTGTAATGAGTTTAATCATCCAAAATTCAAGTGCCCTGAAAAACAAGGTTCCAGTTCAAGTGGTGGAGAAAGGAGAAGTGAAAAGAGAGTGCAGTTGGTACAAGAAGATGAGGTGAGAGTGTAAACTCTCCAAGTAAATATGTTGATCCTGAATTATGGGAGTCATTGATGGTTAGAAGACAACTACTTAAAGCATCAAAGGAGAAGGAGATAACACAAAGAAGGAGCCTATTCAAGACCACTTGCAAATGCAAAGACAAGGTATGTAATGTATTGGTAGATTCAAGTAGCACTAATAACATAGTGTGTCAAGAAATGGTAGACAAATTGAATTCGGAAAGAATCCCTCATGATACACCTTATAGGGTATCTTGGTTAAATGACAATCAATCAATTATGGTAAATGAAAAAGAATTTGTGGAGTTTCAGATTGGTACATATAAGAATAGGGTGCTTTGTGACATTCTACCTCTGGATTGTTGTCATCTCCTTCTTGGAAGGCCATGACAATTTGACAAACATGTTGTGTATGATGGGTGGGCCAACACCTATCAGATTGACCATGAAGGAGACTCTTTTACTCTAATTCTATTGAAAGAGGTTGTAGAAGAGCCAAAAAGGGTAGAAAAGGTAATCATGCTGGGTAGGAAGGAGTTTGTGAAGGTGATTGAGAAGGAATCAAGACAATTTGCAGCCATCTCAATGCTTGACCATACTAGGACAACAAGGTTGGATGATGGAGTGTTCATTGGGGTAGTGATTTATCCATTTTTGGAGTATTAAATTAGGAAATCAATAGAGATTCTAAGTACACAGGGTATAATCCACAGTGGGAAGAGTGAAGATGACATGGAAAGAGTGTAAGTTCAAGTGCCAATCGACACCTCTAGGTGTGAAACAAAGATGTCAATGGTTTCTAACCCCATTATGTTTGAAATGTGTTTTTATTCTAGTTTATATCCTTTTTTTAGGTCTTCAAGGAGTCCCATGGTAGCATGGAGTAGGGTGGCACTCATGATACATGAGTTTTCCCTTAGGGGGGTGTATGGTGCAGGAGCACATAGTTGGTCAGGTGTTTCTATTTGGTCACCATGAGATATTTCAAGTTCCATGACATATTTAGATGGAATAACTTGAAAGACCATTCTTTATGTAATAAGGTCCATGAGACCACTATGTCATGTTAAAGTTCAATTTGTAGTTATGTTGTCTCAATGTTGTCAAGAAATTGTCAAAATTGTCAATATTGGGTAAGTAGGTACCAAGGTGTCAAGTGAAGGGTTTCATCATGTAGGAGGGTCTATTGGACCTCCTTAATCCTATTTTTAATGTTCTAGAGTCATGGTGGTCTTATTTTTGGTGTATGACTAGTTTTTTATCAAAGTTGTCATTATTGACAAAAGCTCTCAATGCATTATTGTTGCAAAAAGTGCATGAAAGGTGGTTTAATGGTAGTTAACTTTAAAAAGAAAATTATTAATGTTTGAGAGAATGTAAAATATATATATATATATATATATATATATATATATATATATATATATATGCACCTCTATTTCATCAGCCAAAGGGTCGGTTGGATGATGTAATGAAGCACAAACAATAAATTTTGGAGTTTTACCTTGCATTTTCGTAGTTTTCAACCATAACAGTCTATTCTATTGCATTTTTATTAGGGAAACCTATTAATTTTATTTGGAAACCTATTGAAAATGTTATAGGGATGAATTATTTGTAATTCCCTTTTTGTTTCATTCATTTTCACTTTGTTTTGAGCAAGTTAATAAAGTTTTGGTGAAAACTATCACAAACCCTTGCTAGGATAACCAATGACATAAAATAATGTAATTTCTGGTCATCCATCATCAAAAAACCATGCCATTGGATGGGATGAACCTTGAAAATGTATATTATTTCTTTCCTTTTGATTTAGGGTTCCATGCACAAGTTGGAATGTGCTAGGAGTGACACAAAATCTGATTTTTGTGTGTCAGATTGAAAAATGGCATCAAGTTGGTGATGTGTGAGTTGATATAAGTGCAAGATTGGGCTCCCAGAGGTTTGTTGAAGGATTCAAGATGTGTGAGGGGTTATTTTAGACCCTAATAAAATGTTTGTGACTCTTTATTTGTCAAAATATTCACCATTTTATGATTGTCCTAAAACTGGGTAAGTTGACGTTCTAATGAACTAGTGGAATGAGATTTTGAGGATATGATGCAATGGATGAGTTTGGTGAGTGGATGATACTTGGGGAAGGTGTGTGGGAGTCCTTAGTGACCTTTTAAGGTGCTAGGAAACCATAGAGAGAGGAAATAGCTTAGAATATTATGACTGTCCTAATTGCTTGTGACTGTCACAATGAGACAGTGTTGCCATAGTAGCTTTTCTTTTTTAAATTTAGGGTGGACGAGAGGGTGAAGAATAATGGTTTTTACATGAAAAGGAGTCTCCATAGAGTTTTATTTAAGTCTGTGAGAATTTGCCAAGGTCTAGAGGCAATGTAAAGCACAAATAAGAGAGACAAAATAGATGATAGGAATAAACTATATTCTATCAAGATGAAAATACTGATCAACTGGATCATCAATCGTTGTTGTTCCATACAATGAATATGAGCCTTCTTATATAGGCAAGGCTATATGGATATGTGAGCACACAAACATGACATGTGGCTCAATAAGAAATAAGGGTAGGTAGGGGTAGGTAAGAGAAACAATATAATATTTCACATGAGGTGGACCACCCACTGAAGGTGCAATGTAACAACAAGACCACAAAAGGTGGAAATTATCCTACACACACTATCCCAATGTGGCACAAACACCCAAGTGTCTCATACCCAAACTACTACAAAATGCATTATCCTAAGTAAACTTAAGTAAGGTGTAATAATATCCAACATGAATAACTATTTACACCAACACCCCCCCTTAAGTGCAACTTAGGGGAATTCACTTAAGTCTACAATGCAACTAAGCAATGCAAGATGGGTCCCGACTACTAGGCCATGTTAGGTACCCATGTACAAATGTAATCTCTCACAAACAGAGAAAGAGAGGAAAACCACTGGGAAAAAACTCCCCCCAAAAGAGAGATGAAGAAAGCACACAATGTTCTCAATGATGAATGAGAAGAAGAAAAACTCATGTGAGGAAAAAATCCCCCCATAAGAGAGAAGAAGAGGACCATGAAGCCCCCCCTCAATGTAAAATCTCCTACAAAGATGGTCCAATGATGTTGACCAAAATACCTCCCCATAAGGAAGAAAGAGAGCTAATGCTGCACCAATAATGTCAAAGTGTGACAAAACCAGGTACCAATGTCGACGACGATGAATCACTCGCTGCAACAAAATGAAGATCAGGCATGGTGACAACCTACTTTGAGCATCAACTAGATACTCATAAATAGCAGAAATACCGATACAATCAAAGTCTCATGGGAGCCATGCACAAATGTGTACAATCTAAGTCTCAACTGGAACCATGCACCAAGTCTCACAAGATATTCCTAATCTACGTGTACAAGAGGATTACATCAAAATATGTCATTAATGACAAGATGCAAAGAGGTGTGGCACTTTATGACAGTGCGAGTACAACATTGCTCAAGCAAGAGAATACAACATGATATAGTGCAAATCTAGAAACATGAAGATGATGCCACCAAAGAAGCCCTGTAGAATACTGCAGATGAAGATGCCTCCGATTGGGATGTTGCCAAGAGATATATAGGAGCAATAAGCCCCCCCCAACTGTCGGTTGGAAACGCTGCAAGAGAGGTATGGTAGACAAAAAAAATTGTGTTCCCAATTTGACTTATTCCATGATATTTTTGTTTTTAAAAACTTAATTAAAAGTTTAATAAAAACAATTATTTAATGCCCAAAAAAACTTTATTAAAAAAATAATAAAGAAAAAATCGAAAAAAAGGTGTAAATGATTTTTTAAAAAAAAAATTTGATATTAAAAAAATACTTTATTAAATTTTTTATTTATTTATTGTTAAAAAAATCTATTTAAAAATTAATTTTAAAAAACATAAACAAAGTTTTATTTTTGAAAAAAACTATTTAAAAAAATGGCGGGGGGGAGGGGGGAGCCGCAAAGGTACCCCCTGCATAGGAGGTACCTTGCACAGGTGGTACCCTCGGTACCACTCTACACCCTGCACAGATGGTACCGTGCGGTACCACTATGTAACTTGCACAACTGGTACTAGTGGTACCATTGTGCAATGCTGCATAGGGACCGTGGCACAAGTGGCACAAGTGGCACAAGTGGTACAGTATGGTACCCAATAAAAAGCCCCAATAATATTTAAAACAAATAAAAAAGTTATTAAAAAAACCAAAATAAAACGCCCCCCAATAATTATTAAAATACGATTTTTAATTTTTATTTTCTGAAAAATAAGAAAATTGAATTAAAAAAAAAAAATCAGACCTGTAAATCCGTACAGCTGTCGGGAGGGGGGATTTTTTTTCACTTCAAAGTGATGAGCTCTGATTTGGATGAATAGATAGGCAATCTTGGGGTTTTTGGGCCTTCTAAGCATGATGGCGATGACGGATTTGGCCAAAAATGCTCCAAAATTGCAGATCGCTGTCGGGACAAGTCACCACCCTCCACCTTCAAATGGCTCTAGATTTGGTCTCGGATGTCGGATTTGGATGAAATAAAAGGTAATTCTAACTTTCTCAAACCTCCTCAATCCAAAGGTGACCTCAGATTTGACCCAACAAGCTCCAATAATAACCTACAATAGAAAGCTCCAAAACGCAAAACCCCAAATTTTTCTCAATTGACAAACCAATGGCACTCTAATTGCTCTGATACCATGTGAGAATTTTCCAAGATCTAGAGGCAATGTAAATCACAAATAAGAGAGACAAAATAGATGATAGAAATAAACTGTATTCTATCAAGATGAAATTACTGATCAACTGGATCATCAATCGTTGTTGTTCCATATAATGAATATGAGCCTACTTATATAGGCAAGGCTATATGAATATGTGAGCACACAAACATGACATGTGGCTCAATAAGAAACAAGGGTAGGTAGGGATAAGTAGGGGCAGGTAAGGGAAACAATATAATATTCCACATGAGTTGGATCACCCACCGAAGGTGGAATGTAACAACAACAACACAAAAGGTGGAAATTATCCTACACACACTATCCCAATGTGGCACGAACACCCAAGTGTCTCATACCCAAACTACTATGAAATTCATTATCCAAAGTAAACTTAAGTAAGGTGTAATAATATCCAACATGAATAACTATTTACACCAACAAAGTCCCTATGGTTGGTGCATATTTACTTGGCATTGTGAGCTGTGCTTATGGACAAGTTGTAGCCCTAGTTGGAGATAGGCTTGTGTGAGTAGGCGTTTGAAGGTTTGGTGTGGTCTAGTTGTGGGAGAGTTTAAAAATGACCTTGAGCAAGTTAAACAAACCTATTCTAAAATAATCCAATGTTTCTACAAGGGTTGGGAGGCATGAGTTCACCTTTGAGATGTTGAAGCCATATGAGCACCTAGTAAACTTTTGAGGCTCTTATAGCTTTGTGAAGATTAATCACCTATTTGAATAGGCAAGATGGGTGAAATATCTTCCCTAGGTTGTGTGTCTTGGATGCTGTGCATCAATAACAAAGGAAGTTGAAGTGCTAGGATCACGAGTTTGAATCTTTTGGCTTCTTAATTGTTGTTCTTTCTACTCCATTTCTTCTTTTAACTTCCTTATTATTTCATCATTTTGTAATGCTTGAATAGTTTCTTGGTGCAACATCTCCTCTATTTTGTCCATTTGTTTTCTCAAATTTTCTTCTTTTTCATTTGCTTCTTTTTGGCTTTGTTCAACTTTCAAAGTGGTTTTCTTTATTTCTTCATCTCTTTGTTTGAGACACTCTTCCAGAAACCACATTTTATTTTTAGTTTCATTGAGCTCTATTTATATTATAGATGATATCATGCCTTTCAATAGCTCTTCCTTTTCTTCCTTTCTTTCCTTATCTTTTTCTTGAGGAACCTCTTCTTCAATCAAAATTTCCTTACCTTTCCTTCTGACAAATTGTTGAGGTGAGGAAGGTAGTGGGGTTTCAAAAGGATGAGAAGGAGTTGTTTGACTTTGAGCAATTACAAACTATTTAGGTGATTCAAGTATTTCAGTGTCAACTCCTAAAGGTGTGGAGGACTAAGCAAAATGTTGCATTTCAGAATCATTGGATGAATTATCATCAATGATGATAATATTGGGTGGAGATTATTTAGGAGCCTTCTCTAAAGGCTCATTTTGCTGTACATTATCAATGTCTAGCTGACTAGGTTGAGCTCACATAGGTGGTTGAGCCTTAGTAGGTTGTGAGGCATGATGAGTTTGCACAGGATTTTGTTGGAAAAAATCACTAGGGTTTGAAACAGAGGGATTGTCAGGAGCTTCATGGGTGTCAATAGGAGAGTAAGGTTTTTCTTTTATCTTTTCCACATTGACTCTTCTAGAAGAGCTATGGATAACTCTTGAGGTTTTGAGCTTACCAACTTCTATCTTTCTCTTTTTATTTGACGTATCCCCTTCTACAACCTTAGGCTCCCTAATTGCCCTTTTTGTCTTTTTTTGTGAGGGTTCTCCTTTTTTTATTTTCATACTTTTTGATTGGTGAAGATATAAATTGCAACCATTTCTCCTTTCCAAATACCTTTTTTAAGAAATAATGTTTTACAGTTAGGTGAACCAAACTATGATACTTCATTTGACTACACTTTTCTTTTACCCTAGATATCATGTAAGAAATTTGTGAAAATAAGAAAATAGGAAGATTGAATCTGGCTTGTGGCCTAGAGTTTCCATACCTCAAATGAGTTAATAGCTGCATGTCTGACCCCAATACAATACCATATTGTCCCTAACAGGTGAAAAACTTCATTAGCCAAAGTACAGTCATTTTCCACGGTTCTTCCAAGCTTCTTTGGTTAACACCTTTTGTGCTACCCTTATGAATTTGTAACTTGGGTTATCATTCATTTCCCTTATGAAACACATTAATTACTTCATAAAAATTGATGTGGCCCTTGTTCATCAATTCCCCTTGAGCAGGAATGCCTGAAAGTTCACTAATGACTTGAGTTGTCACTTCTATTACCTCCCCACCAACTCAAGTAACATTTACATTATTTTTTTTTACAAATTCTTCTACTATTCTGAGCTCAAATCCCTCATACATTTTGATGAAATTTAACCATCCCACCTGCTCCAGCAATCTCTTTGTTTGTGGGTCTAAACTGAAATTTTCTAGCTCAGTTGTCCTCTTATTCCCCATTTTCACCTTGACTCAGAGAACTATAACTTCCACACTGCAACTTTGAGCTTAATTTACAAAATAAGTGATGAAAAAATTCTCATTTCAAGATAGAGGATTTATCTTAGATGATAATTAATCACACACATATTTCCTCATTAATTTCATACTTAGGCCACACAATCTACTCGCCATCTCTTGTACTTTGTTCCTTGATTTTTTGGGTTGGCGACAGTCATATCATATGTGATTTATGTTTGTATTATGGATGTGTTGCATTAGTTTTGTCATTGATGTCAACACTTATCCTTCTGGAGATCTATGGTTATGTTAAACTGGCACATTGTTGTTCATTGACATGTTCAGTGACTGATGCACAGTCATCGGTATATTGTTCATCGACAGGTTATATTGTTCACTGACACTAAGGATGACTTGTTATCATCTGGAGATCACTTGGTTATGTCAAAGACATGGTTTGGATACTTGGTTTTGGTATTTTGGTTATTGGTCTAATTGGGTTGACATATTTGCTGTTACCGACAAATTGGTCTAGGTTATGGACCGATATGCATTATCTATTCCAGATCAACATGACACATTATGGAGATGATTTATTGATTGGACATTGTTGTAAATGTATTGAGCTGACATGATACATCACATTTGACATGATACATCACATCTTGACTTATTTGTAATTGATTTTAATTATAATATTCTTAGTAAGCTGACTTACACATTTGGTCTTAGGTTTTGGTATATATGTAAGATCTCAGTTGTGAGATAACATAAGAGAATGTAACAGTACATGGTATATGGTATTGTAACATGGTATGTGCGAATATTGAAGATCATATGAGAAGACCATTGATAAGGTTCAAGGAAGGTTTGGAGGTGATTATTAGAGCTTAACCGGTATTGAATCTAGCATTGGAGATGCTACTTTGAGCAGTACATTATCATTGGATCTAACCATCCAATTGTAGCCAGTGTGACTCCTATTTTATGATTGATCAGTGAGCTCTAGGCGGTTGGCCTTTCTGCATGTGCAAACCCCATTTGTATACACATACTATTTGCAGTAGTATCATCTAATTGTGGGTAAGGTTTCCCACCGTGGTTTTTCCCCTTACAGGGTTTCCACATACAAATCTCTATGTTATGAGTTGTGGATGTTGTTTCTATTTCTATTTTATGCATTAAGTTTTACCGGTATTGATATTAACTGTTAATCTGTTAACCAACATTAAGTTTGGTTTACCGGTATTAAGTACCATGTTTGATTAAGTTATATTTGGGTTGAAATTCATAGTTAACTAATTTAACCCCCCTCTCATTTGCTTCCCAGGTCCTAACAATTGGTATCAGAGCTAAGTCCTCTTTTTGCAGAAGTCTAACAACTTGAGGAGATTCTATGGCAACAAAATTTTTCAAGAAGGACAGTTTGAAACTTGATGGAACTAACTATGGTATATGGAAGATCAGAATAGAGACACATCTGAATTGCATTGGAAGAGACATATGGGAAGTTACAAAGAATGGCTATGTTGGTTTTACACCGAATCAACCTAATACACCAACATTGGGTAAGGATCAAGATAATGATTGCAAAGCAAGAGAAGCACTTTTGAGCACATTGTCATATTTGCAAATCATGGGATTATCAGACCAATCTACTGCTAAAGCTATTTGGGATAAATTGGAGACATTGAATGAAGGAGATACCACTGTCAAAATTGCAAAACTGGAATGCTTCCAGGTCAGGTATGAAAATTTGAAAATGGAAGAAGATGAATTTTTTTTCGCTTTTATGGAAAGGGTTAATGAAATTGTTTTGGGAATACAATGTTGTGGAGGATCCTTAAGTGAAGATGAAATTGTTTCTAAAGTTTTAAGAACTTTTCCATGGCATATAAAATGAAAGTGACTGCTATTAATGAGTTGAGAACAATGCCTAATACATCAGTATCTAGAGACACCTTGGTTGGAAAACTTTCAGCATTTGAGCTTGAGGAATTTGGTCTTGCTGCTACAATTAAGATAGATTTGGCCTTAAAAGCATCATCATCATTTGACAAATCTTATTGGAAAGCACTTTATACAAGAGAACTTGAAGATATCAGGAGGGAAAATGAAGAACTGGAAGAGCTTGAAGCACTATTTGCAAGGAAAATACCTAAAGGTCATATTGGAAGTAAGTATGAAGGTAAAGCACCATTTAAATGTTTTAATTGCAATAAAGTTGGTCATATGGCATCTAGATTTCCTGATAGACATGCAATATTGAGAGAAGAAGCTAAAAGGACATATAAGCCTAACCCTGAATATTAGAGATTTAGATTTAAGAAGGACAAAGATAAATCATGTTACTATGCTAATGAAGGAGTTATCGATGATTCTAATGAAGAACCGACATACAATGGATGAGATTTTGTTGCAATAAAAGAAGATCAACCGACACCTATTGTTCCACCGGTAGAGCAAGCCCTGATAGCTAAAATTGAAGAAAAGGATGAATGGATTATAGATTCTGGATGTTCACATCATATGATTGGTGATAAAAGTAAATTCTTATATTTTCAAGAATATAGTGGAGGTCTAGTAAGATTTGGGGATGATAAAGCTTGTTTGATCAAAGGAAAAGGCACTATATCTTTTGATGGTAAGAAAAATACTGCCAATGTTTATTATGTTGAAGGTTTGAAGCATAATATTTTGAGTGTTGGTCAATTAGTTGAAAAGGGATTTCAGTTACAATTCAAGAATGGTAAATGCAAAATCATGAATAGAACTGGGTTGGAGATTGCAACCGGTAATCACACTAGAGGTAATATCTTTCATTTGAATAACAGTGAAAAGACATACTTGATTGCACATATTGATGAAAGTTGGTTATGGCATAAGAGACTTTGTCATGTAAATTTTGATTGCATTGTAAAGATCAGTTCAACTAAGGCAGTAAGGGATTTACCTAAGATTGTAAAACCTCATAATCCGGTATGTAAGGAATGTCAAATGGGAAAGCAAGTGAGAACAAATTTTAAGAGTATTTATGAGAAATCCAATAATGTTCTTGATTTAATCCATACTGACTTGTGTGGTTCAACAAGAACAAGAAGTCTACAGGGAGATAGATACTTTATGCTAATTATTGATGATTATTATAGAATGTGTTGGGTTACTTTATCAAGGAGAAATCATAAGCTTTTGGAAAATTCAAGTTATTCAAGGCAATGGTAGAGAATGAAATCAGTAAGAAAATCAAATGTTTAAGATCAAATCAAGGAGGAGAATTTACATCTAAGGAGTTCAATACATTCTGTGAAGTGAATGGAATCAAAAGACAACTATCAGCACCTCAAACACCTCAACATAATGGAATTGTGGAAAGGAAGAACAAAACTATTTTGGATGCAGCTAGAAGCATGACATTGGAAGAAAATCTACCTCATGTGTACTAGAGAGAAGTAGTGAATACAACGGTTTACACTTTCAACAGAGTTCACATCAAAGGTGAAACCGGTAAGACCCCTTATAAACTATGGTTTGTTAATACTCCTACTCTTAAATACTTCAGAATATTTGGAAGCAAATGTTATATTAGGAGAGATGAGTATGTTGGTAAATTTGATCCTAGGAGTGATGAAGGAATATTTCTTGGTTATTCATCTAAGAGAAAGGCATATAGATGTTTCAATAAAAGATTGCAAAAGATCATTGAGAGTGCTAATGTGAAGATAAATGAACAATTTAGAGGAAATTCAAGGTTTGTAGATTCTGAACCAATAGTTTAGATGATCATAAATGAACCAATACAGAGTGCACCGATATAGAATGTGGATCCAGTCACACGGGCATCATCAGAGAATTCCATAGTGACTGAAGAATAACAACAAGTGAACAAACCCAGGTATGTAAGACCGAATCACTCCAAAAGCCAGATAATTGGGAATAAGTATCAAGGTGTAATGACAAGAGGAAGACTAGCAAATGAAGAGGCATGCTTAATTTCTCAAATTGAACCAACATTTATTATTGAGGCATGTGAAGATAAACATTGAATTAAAGCAATGGAAGATGAATTAGAACAAATTGAAAAGAACAATACATGGACATTGGTTCCCCAGCCTAAAGACAAAAATGTAATTGGAACTAAATGGGTATTTAGAAATAAACTTAATGAAGATGGTAAGGTAATCAGAAACAAATAAAGATTAGTATGTAAGGGATACTAACAGAAAGAGGGAATTGACTACAATGAAACCTTTGCACTGATAGCTAGAATTGAGGCGGTCAGATTATTTCTTGCATTTGTAGCATATAAGAACTACAAAGTATATCAAATGGATGTAAAATATGCATTTCTGAGGTGATATTGAAGAGGAAATTTACATTGAATAGCCTGATGGATTTTCATTGAAAAATAATAAACATATGGTTTGCAGATTAAGGAAAGCTTTGTATGGATTAAAGCAAGCTCCTAGAGCTTGGTATGCTAGATTGGACAAATATCTTTTGAAGCTTGGTTACACTAAAGGTAATGCTAACAACAACTTATATTTAAAAGTGACTAATGATGACATCTTGGTTATTAAAGTTTTTGTTGATGATATCATTTTTGGAGGAGAAGATTGATTGTGTAAAGACTTTGCTAATAAGATGCAGGAAGAATTTGAAATGTCTATGATTGGGGAGATAAAATTCTTTTTAGGATTGCAGATCTCATAAACTGATAAAGGTATATTCATATGTCAAACAAAATACTTGAAAGAACTACTGAAGAAATTTGGTATGGAAAACTCTAAACCGGTAAGTACTCCTATGACTACAACTGATAAATTGACATTGAAGGATGATTCAACTCCTGTTAATCTAACAAGATAAAAATATATGATTGGAGGTTTATTGTATTTGACACAAACAAGACCTGATATAATGAATGCAGTATGTATTGCTTCAAGATTTCAGAGTAATCCTAAAGAAAATCATGAATCAACAGTGAAAAGGATTTTCCGGTATCTACAAGGCACAACAATTCTTGGTTTATGGTATCCTAAAGATGAAAAATTTGATTTATGTGCATACACCGATGCAAATTGGGCAGGAGATGTAGATGATAGAAAGTGAACCACTGGTGGAACATTCTTTCTTGGTAGTAGATTGATTTCATGGTTGAGCAAGAAACAAAGTTGTACATCATTATCAACAGCAAAATCAAAATATGTTGCAGCAACAACTAATTGTACTCAGGTATTATGGATTAAGCAAATGTTGAAGGACATAAAGGTAAAATGCAAGGAACCTATAATAATTTATTGTGATAATTCAACAACAATTGATATATCAAAGAATACGGTATTTCATTCTAAGACTAAACATTTTTCTATCAAATATAATTTTCTGAAAGAGAATGTTGAAGCAAAAAAAGTGAGATTGGTTTATGTGAATACTAAAGAGCAAATTGCAGATATCTTTACTAAGCCTTTGCCTAAGGAAACTTTTGAATATCTCAGAGAGTAGCTTGGGGTAATACCCTCACCGGTAGAGACTTAGATAGTTGAAGATTGACATCAAACTGATAGAAATAATAGAGAAACCTTTTTCCGCCTTTGATGGAGGAGAGCTACTTCTTAGGGAGAGTAGTTGGTTATAACAATGGGTTATTGTAATTGGTTATTATGAGTTGGTTGTATGTTCTGGTATTTATATTGCTTTGAAATTTGATGGCAAAGGGGGAGAGATATCTATGGAAAAACTTTGTATTTAGGAAACATTATCCTAGGGGGAGAGATTATTCATTAGGGGAGAGATATATACTCTCTGCATTTTTGGTTTTTGATTTCTGGTATTGATCTATTCAGAAGATTGTTGGTTTTTGGTTTTTGGCATTCTATTTTTGGCACTTAGATGTTTTTTCATCTAGTGTTGCCATCAATGCCAAAGGGGGAGATTGTTGGTATTATGGATGTGTTGCATTAGTTTTGTCATTGATGTCAACACTTATCCTTCTGGAGATCTATGGTTATGTTAAACCGGTACATTGTTCCTACTTCCTCTATTAATTAAATAAATCTTTATTTATTTAATTAATTCATTAACCTTTTCTACCCATGACACATGTCATTCATCTCTTAATTCCTACACTACCTACCCTCTCATTATTTTCTTATTTCTTTCACCAACATGTTCACTGACTTATGCACAGTCACCAGTATATTGTTCACCGACACTAAGGATGACTTGTTATCATCTGAAGATCACTTGGTTATATCAAAGACATGGTTTGGATACTTAGTTTTGGTATTTTGGTTATTGGTCTAACCGAGTTGATATATTTGTTGTTACCGGCAAATTGGTCTAGGTTATGGACCGATATGCATTATCTATTCTAGATCAGCACGACACGTTATGGAGATGATTTATTGATTGGATATTGTTGTAAATATATTGAGCCGACATGATACATCGCATCTTGACTTATTTGTAAATGATTTTAATTGTAATATTCTTAGTAAGCCGACCTACACATTTGGTCTTAGGTTTTGGTATATATGTAAGATCTCATTTGTGAGATATCATAAGAGAATGTAACGGTACATGGTATATGGTATTGTAACATGGTATGTGTGAATATTGAAGATCATATGAGCAGACCATTGAGAAGGTTCAGGGAAGGTTTGAAGGTGATTATCAGAGCTTAACTGGTACTGAATCCAACATTGGAGATGCTACTTTGAGCAGTACATTATCATTGGATCTAACCATCCAATTGTACTTAGTGTGACTCCTGTTTTGTGATTGAGCAGTGAGCTCTAGGCAGTTGGCCTTTCTGCATGTGCATACCCCATTTGTATACACATACTATCTGCAGTAGTATCATCTGATTGTGGGTAAGGTTTCCCACTGTGGTTTTTCCCCTTATAGTTTTTCCACATACAAATCTCTGTGTTATGAGTTGTGGATGTTGTTTCTATTTTTGTTTTGATATTAGCTATTAATCTATTAACCAACATTAAGTTTTGTTTTTCAGTATTAAGTATCGAGTTTGATTAAGTTATATTTGGGTTGAAATTCATAGTCAACTGATTCACCCCCCCTCTTAGTTGCCTACCGGGTCCTAACAATTTATCACCATAATTATTACTTTTAAAATTTGAAATGACATATAACGGTAGCCAAATTTATTTCATATTTCTCCATTTAAGACTTCAACTTATAATATCATTGTTAAAAATAAGCTGGCAAAGATTTTTATGCAAGCAAAATTATCACTTTCTACTTTATATCCACAAAATTAGAAAATAATATTTCAAAAATAATACTTGTAACAAATGTATACCTTTTACTTATTTACTGAATATTTGTTAGGAGCTTCCACAAAGAACTAATTAATGCTTGTCAATTAGGAGCTATCATGCAAGATTGACCATTTTGTCGAAAAGACAAAGTGACATATTGATTAGGATCCATCCAGAGCATAAGTATCAACTTCATCGATAATAAACCGACAAGCTGATCAGGAGTTACTTAGAGCTCCACCTGCATGGACTAAATAAACATAGATAATATGAGAATTTTTCTTGAAATTATATTTATGCTTCATGAATAAACGGGAGCTATAGGAACATTAATCCAGCAAAAAGACTTATTTCTGAATAATTGAGAGCCATCAGGAGTCATCAGAAGAAAACTATAGTTGATCTGGAAAAAGCTACCATTTTTGGTTTTCAATTTACCCCTGGGGTAGACCACCATTTCTAGTTTTCAATCATCCTTTTTTTGGGGAGATAAATCACTATTGTTGGTTTTCAATTTTCCTCCTTTATTTTGTCTTCTTGCTAGAATCATTTAAAATTGGATTTCACCACATAAGCGATGTCTTTCACGATGAAATGTTCAATTTTGGACTGCAACTCTAAAATGAGTTCTTCTTTCTCCATCTATAGGCACTAACTGAACTGCAACATTATCAAAAACTTGATCAATCTCATATGGTCCCAACCATCTTGTATGAAATTTTCCTTTGAATTCTTGAAACTGAGAATCAAACAATAGTGCCTAGTCTCGTTTCTTAAATTATCTAGAAACAATATGCTTGTCATGCCATATCTTCCTTTGGTTTTGAATTATCTCTGTATGTTGTAAAGAATCCATCCTAATTTAATCTAATTTGTTTAACTACAAAATCCTTGTCTTTTCTGCTTCAGACATATTAATTCCAACTTCCAATACTGTTCTCCATGTTTGCAATTCAAACTCAATTGGCATAACAAGGATCTTTCCATATACTAATTCATATGGAGAGAATGTTGGCAATTGACACTGATTCAGTGGTCTTCGATGTTTTCTGGTGGTTTCCGGTGGATGATTATTGGTTTAGGGTTGTCATTGATGGAAAATCTTCATAGAGATATGATCTAACGGTCGTAATTCTTCTTATCTAGAAGCCAGTGTTAATCGGTAGTTGATTAACTAGTATTTCATGTAGAACATAGCATTTTTTGGGTCTAGAAGCTTTTCGGTGATTGCGGTGCATTAAATCATGTTCTTTTTGATTGGGTCGACTTAGACACATCATTTTGCTATTGTTTTTATGATCCACACTTATCTTTTTGGATTCGGTCAAGCCAACATGTGACTACACATTACACCTTCAGGCCGACATGATGTATGACCCATTTTATGGTTATCAATATATAAGTTTTATGTGGGTGATCTCTTTGGTAGATGGTGTGATTAAATGTGAGCGAGAGGTGACTGAGAATCCATTTTGGTGCAGTTTCACATGTGCATTCTTGATCTGGTAGTTGACCAAGACAATATACATGGCAGAATAGAGCAGAACATGGAAGGTGTTCCAGTCAGTGTTTTTGCACTCAACCGAAACTCATCCAAGCATAGTAGATGCTATTTAAGAGTTCATACATTGTAATTGAGCAGTGAGCTCTAAGTAGTGTGCTTGAATGTCCGTGCATTCCCATTTTGTAATATTGTTTTGCTACTAGCCATAGTGGAATAATATTGTGGGTTAGAATCCCACCGTGGTTTTTCTCATTTGGGTTTCCACACAAAAATATTAGTTTTATGATCTTGTGGTTGTTTGTTTCATGCTTCTCCATTTTAAGTGTTTGCATCTAGTGGTTGAAAGTTAAGTTAAAAAATTTGCAAACCGGTAGATCACTGATTCACCCCTCCTCTCAATGATCCCCGATTCCAATAATTGGTATTAGATCCTAGTTTCTCCGAGGAAGCTTAACCTCTTGAGGAAGATTCAAGATATTGATTCAATGGATTCCATTTTTTAGAGACAACTCAATATGGCACTTGAGGATCTTGATGAAATTAGGAATGAGATCTATACCTTGAAGAAAAACCTAAATTCTTATGATGATTTCATTAATGACTTGAAGGGTCAAACAAACATCTCTAGAGACAAGAGGAAAGAATTGATGGACAAGTTGAAGGAAAAAGAAGATCAGATCATGGAATAACAAGATAAAGCTGATGAAGTTAACAAGTTTGAAAGAGAGAATGATGCTTTAAAGAATGAGATGCAATCCATTGTGATGAGGCTGACTATGGAGATTGAGGACTGGAAGAAAAATGAAGAAAATCTAGCACAACCATTGAAGGAAAGAGTTGATGAATGCTTCAGGATTACCTATGAGAATGATCAATTGAAGCTTGAGTTGACACAATCAAGAAATAATGATCAAAAACTTGAAAGTGTTCGTATTGTGTTGTCATTGATGTCAATCGATATAGGATGTTATCGGTATCACTGACATTGATGTCAACTAGTAAACAAGAGGTTGTTGGCATTAGAGTTTGATGTCAACATATATAGAAGATGGATTAGTATGGGAGAAGAGCTAATGTGTTGTCATTGGTGACAACCAGGTGACCATCTTCATGCAAAAGGAAGAACCGGTGTGTATCGATATGCTAGAGATGCAGTAAAGTGACCACTCCACTCAGTAAAAGGGTTGTTGATATGGTGGTGCATACAACTGGAATGGAGAGACTACATGATTTCTAGTATAAGGATAACTAGCAAGACTCCTACCAGATGAACAAGATATCATAGGATAGGTGATAGGTTGACAGAGTATGTTGCCTCTGTGTGCAGGATGACATACGGAAATCCACAGGGACATATGTCATATTGAAGATGTATCCTCCCCTCAGTAATGTCACACTTGTACTTGCAGAATGATTCCCTGAGATAGACAGGTGATTGAATGCATAGACCAAATGTACCAGTGGAAGATAAGGAAGCCCCTAGAGCATGAGATCAAAAATACACACTGGATAAGCAAGTGAAAACAAGACGTGCTACCATGACAGTGAAGGAAGAATGAGAAGTTGAGATGGTATGTTTATCATTTTGACAAACCAGTTAAGAGGAGTGCAACAAATTGAAGGTTAAGGAGAGTGTGATTAGAGATACACAATGGACAAGCATTTGAAGAAGGTATGTTGAGTTGCCACCGATGCAGATCTAGTGGAGGATGATGACATCGAGTCATCTAGGTAATTACCGGTAAACAAGGATATCAGTATGCAGTTGAGTGAGAGGAATGTGAAAGAGTGGAAGACCATAATTAGATGGAGTTACACATATTGAGTTACTCCTGATAGCTATTGAGGACCGACATGGTTGATGCCTGGTTTATGTACTACACCAGCAAGATTAAGCTGGTGTTAGCATGAAGGTTTACCGACAAGATGTTATGTGTCGGTAGGGTCTGTTAACTGGTAGATGAAACTGATTATATGTGTGGTTGGTGACTAGACTTGAACCAACATAGCAGTGCGATGTGGTGGATACTGACAGTGATGCCACATGAAGATGAAGTGGAAAACTTGCATGAAGTGGCAGATAAAACATGCACAGGTTGGTGAAGTGAGGTCGGTGAGGTAGTTGAGGTTGGTCCAACATTAATGGTGACTACGAAGATCAAGGTGGATTTGTAGAGGTGTGTGAATCAAGATCACATAGACAATAGAGATTCAAGACATATTGATTGTGTAGATCGAATTTGGTGAAGTAAACTGCTAAGCCATTCATGATGATTAATTGAGCAAAGCCAACAGATTGATTGGAGGTTGCTGAAATAGGAAGGCATATTCTGGAAGGCACAAAAATGGTGAATATGTGCAGGTAGACATCTTGAGTTGCGACCTGATCAGATTTGATGGGATTCGATGTGCCTCGAGATCAGTGGAGAAAACCCTAACTGCCTATGATTTGAATTGATTTTTGGTGGGAATATTGGGATATAAATATTCAAGCTAAAGAGATTGTTAAGGGCTATTGAACAGAAGAAGTTAGGGCTGCTAAATGAGAAAGTAATGCTGCCAAAGAGAGGAAGATAGTGCTATGAAGTGATCAAGTGTTACTTTTGTATGTGAGAGCAGGGCAGTGTGAGGAAGAACCAGGTTGACGTGTTCAACCGGTAGTAGTGCAGAACCAATAGTGTTCATACCGACAAAGCAGAAGTGAAGGAAGCTATAGAAAAGGCAGACATAAAACTTACAGAGCTTAGTATTGGTAAAGTGCAGATAAGAGAGGAGGAGAACCAATAGAGAAGAACAAAGGAGAGGTGAACTAGTAGAGTTTACCGGTAAGGAAGCAGTAAATGAGAGCATTAGAAGAATGTGTCGGTAGAGCTCAGAAGGTGTCTCACTAGCAGAGAGAGTTATATGTGATGGTTACAGGATTCACTTGTAACAGTAGTATTAATTTTGTATTTGAAGATTATCTTTGTGAACACTTAGTTGCAGCTCGGTGGAGGGGTTGTATCTCCTTTGGGTTATAACCCATAAACTAGTTAGGGGTTCATTCTCCTTGGGTTGATGCCCTAAATTAGGGGTTGGTGCTCCTTGGGTTGGTTCCCTAAATCATGGGTTGTAGATCCTTGGGTTGGTGCCCTAAACATTGTAACATATTTCATTGTGAGGCTAGACTGGAGCAATAGACTCCAACAACATTACTCACTGAGGTTTTTCCCATTTTGGGTTTTCCTCGTACATGCTAGTGTTATGTGATGTCCCTTTATGTGTGATTGCATTTGTGATTAGTCTCCCCACTAACCGATATGTCTGCATTGTGTTAGATCCCATAACTGGTATACACACATAAGCTAGTTAAAGAGAAAAAGTTGGGAACCACTGATTCATCCCCCTCTCAGTGGTGCATTGTGTCTAACAATTGGTATTAGAGCATAGGTTCCCAATCAGATGAGCTTTCTCCAGCTTGAGTAGATTCTAGCTTAAGGACACAATGGTCTGTTTAGTGTCAATCCCAGCTCCAGTGTTTAATGGATCAAATTATTCTATTTGGGGTTGTAGAATGGAAGTCTACCTGTCCTCCCTAGGTTATGATGTCTGGATGGTGGTTGTTAATGGTCTCCCTATGAATGTCTATCCTCCCGCTGGTACTAAAGAAGAAAGAAGATGTATATGCAATGAAGAAGCCATGAAGGCTATATTCAGGGGGCTCACCTGTGATGTTCTCTCACAGGTGGATAAGTGTAGATCGAAAAAGAGTCTATGGGATAGGCTGAAGAAGTTTTATGGAAATGAGCCATGCACTACTGAATTGGATTGTGGAAGCATGAAGGACACCAATGTAGACACATGTGGAAGTATTGATAGTAGATCAGTCAGTTGCTGCCATTTTGATGAAGAGGAAACTCATCTCTTCATGGCACAAGAGATAGAAAGTGATGCACACACATCAAAGTGTGACAAGGCAAATAGATCCCACTGGCAAGATGTGTTTGGGAGTGATGATGAAGATGAGGCTGAAGTAGATATTGAAAGTGAACTGGTAAGTGCACTAGATGAGCTGCAAAGTATTAGAAAGGATTTTAAAAATTACAAAGATTCAATTCATGATGAATGCAGCCAGTTGAGAATATGCCTTGAAGAATCAAATAACAATATCTGTATATTGACATCTCAACTTGAAAAGCCAAAAGGATTGACTGGTGAGTTGAAATCAGTCTTTGATGATAAGGAGAGAGGATGTGAGGTTCTCCATCTAGAAGTAGAAACAAAGGACAAAGAGTGTCAGAAGCTGAAAGAGAAAATGGAGAGCATCAGGAAAGACCTTGAGAAATGTCAAAATGAGCTCAAGGTAAGGATCTGATATGATGGTAGTACTGAGGCCTCAGACAAAATGTTAAGTAAACAAAAACACACCAAGGATACCAGAGGATTATGATATGATGTAGGTGAATGCTCCACAAGCAGGGAGACATCCGAAAAGGATATCCGTTTTGTCTCCTCAAATGAAAATGGAAAAAGCCAGACCCTCATAGTTAGAAATGCTCCAAAGAAAAGAATAGATCTGAATACAACTGGTGAGGACATGAAGCTAAGGATGAAGAGGAAAACTAGTGCTACATGGAGAAACAATGCAGTTTTGAAAGGAAAAAGAAAAATAAGGGAAGACAGTATTACCGACAACATGAATAAGAGAAGACCTCCTACTGGAAGAAGACAAGTATGGAAGAAGAGGAGATCAGATGGAAGATCTGCAGAGCATGGACAACCCAGGATCCATCCCCGAAGAAGGAGAAATAGAGAGGCCAAACTAGTGAGATCACCTCATGTTTGGCAAAATAAATTTGTAAGTAATAAGCCTTCTTTCTCATGCTATTATTTTGCTTGTAAAGGTTATGGTCACAAGGAAGGATAATATGAAATGAAGTCTAGGAATAAACAAAGTGTTCTTCCTAGGTATAATAAATCAGATGGCTATAAAGTTAATGCATATAAGAAAAATGTTTCACAAAGTAGAAACATGCATGTTCCCTTTCCTGGGTATGCTATCAAGAATCCATGCATTGCTCCTAAAAATGTAAACATTGTGTGCTATAACTACAATAGATTAGGACATATAAGTTATGAATGTAGGAAGAAGTATAAGCATTCCTATGGCAACCGAAGGATCAATCATGCTCAGTATGAGAGCAGTTACAGGGGATATGAGCAGCATAGACTGACTTGGAACAAGAGGAGAAATGTTCCTACATAGTCAATGAATTCAAGGAAACCAGTAACCAAACAAAATGGAATGATTAGAGGAGGAAGAGCTAACCGATATGTTAGAAGGTTTCGCAATCATGAGGTTGGGATGGATGTTGTGTGCTACTATAACACTACTTCTGGTTGTAATGAAGAATCCAGAAGTATAAGGATCAATCAGTAGGAGAAGAAGAAATCTAATCCCCGAACTGAAAAGGGGAAGAAAAGTGAGACCAAGAAGACATGGAGGAAGAAGTAGGAAAATAGGACCATGGGCCGAAATTGTGCATTAAATGCACATGTTATCTCCTATGGCTTAAAGGAGATGCAAGACTTAGGGGGAGTTACATATTAACCAGATCATTCACCCCTTAGTTGAATGTGGATAAGGAGATGAACAAGCTATTGCCGGTAAGAGGAAGAAAATATGATGGCAGTATTTGTGTAGTTACCGCCTTGACTACACATAGAAAATAGTTTACTACTATAGGTGAAATGAATGCTAGCAGAGGAAATTGGAACCAGGAAACAAAGGTAAAGAGGAAAGTGTCCCGGTAGAAACAAGAGACTGGTGTGTGTAGCATGTTACTGACATGGATGTTGATAAGTGTTGCAGGTTATGTAAGTCAATGAGTTGAGGGATCATTGCAATAACTTTGATAGCCTAGATGGATAAGGTTATGTCTTAGGTGATATTGAAAAGGACCTTAATGACTTATGGTGGTCCGGTAGCCGATATTATGTGCATACATATTAATAGATCAATAGGTTGGATATGTGACTGGCTAGTTGGCATTGTGGTCATCATGATGGATGTCATAGGTATTGATGTCAGTCCCAGTTTGGGATTTGGTAGATGAGAAATAAAGACCAGAGATCTGAGGTTCTGGGGGAGTTCAGAGCTATATCCTTAGATTGATATCAGATATACTGTACATAGAAGTAGATGCTCAATGAAGGAGAGAGACCGGTGTATGTTGTTCAGGGTTGTTTGGTACCCAAGGTTTCCATCTCCAATGTTGATGTTTGAGATGATGTTGTGCATAATCTTCAAAGAGGGAGATGCACCCAGTAAAAAGGGGGAGTAAGATTTCTGTCTGTGCTCGATAGATACAAGGAGAAATGCTATCCTGGTAGTACCCTTTGCTATTGTTGTCAAGGGGGAGAAAGTAAATATAGTATACTAGATACTACATGTGTTGACATCAATGCCAAAGGGGGGGATTGTTGGCATTGTGTTGTCATTGATGTCAACCGGTATAGGATGTTACCGGTATCACTGACATTGATGTCAACTAGTGAACAAGAGGTTGTTAGTATTAGAGTTTGATGTCAACCAGTATAGAAGATGGACCAGTATGGGAGAAGAGTTGATGTGTTGTCATTAATGACAACTAGGTGACCATCTTCATGCAGAAGGAAGAACCGATGTGTACCGGTATGTTGGAGATGCAGTAAAGTGACCACTCCACTGTGTAAAAGGGTTGTTGATATGGTGGTGCATACAACTGGAATGAAGAGACTACATGATTGCTAGTGTAAGGATAACTAGCAGGACTCCCACTAGATGAAGAAGCTATCATAGGATAGGTGATAGGTTGACAAAGTATGTTGCCTCTGTGTGTAGGATGACATACAGAAAACCACAAGGACATATGTCATGTTGAAGATGTATCCTCCCCTTAGTAATGTCACACTTGTACCGGTGGAATGATTCCCTTAGATAGACAGGTGATTGAATGCATAGACTTGATGTACAAGTGGAAGATAAGGAAGCCCCTGGAGCATGAGATCAAAAATACACATTGGATAAGAAAGTGAAAACAAGATGTGCTACCGGGACAGTAAAGGAAGAATGAGAAGTTGAGATGGTGTGTTTTTCATTTTGACAAACCAGTTAAGAGGAGTGCATCAAACTGAAGGTTAAGGAGAGTGTGATCAGAGATACACACCAAACAAGCATTTGAAGAAGGTATGTTGAGTTGCCACCGATGCAGATCTAATGGAGGATGATGACATCGAGCCATCTAGGTAATTAGTGGTAAACAAGGATACCAATATACAACTGAGTGAGAAGAATGTGAAAGAGTGGAAGACCATCATCTAATGGTGTTACACATGTTGAGTTACTCTTGATAGCTGCTGAGGACTAGCATGGTTGATGCCTGGTTGATGTACTACACCAGCAAGATTAAGCTAGTGTTGGCATGAAGGTTTACCGATAAGATGTTATGTGCCAGTAGGGTTTGTTAATCGATAAATGAAATCGGTTATATGTGTGGTAAGTGAGTAGACTTGAATTGATTGAGTAGTGCGATGCAATGGATATGGATAGTGATGCCACATCAAGATAAAGTGGCAAACTTGCATGAAATGGCAGATGAAACATGCACATGTTAGTGAAGTGAGGTTGGTGAGGTAGTTAAGGTTGGTCCAACACTAATGGTGACTGTGAAGCTCGATGTGGAGTTGTAGAGGTGTGCGGCTTGGGATCACATAGACAACAAAGATTCAGGATAGTCTGATTGTGCATATCAGATTGGCGAAGTAAAATACTGAGCCATTTATGGTGATTGACTAAGCAAAGCCAACAAATTGATTGTTGGTTGCTGAAATAGGAAGGCGTATTCTGGAAAGCATGAAAATAGCGGATATGTGAAGGTAGACATCTTGAGTTGCGATCTAATTAGATTTGATTGGATTCAATGTGCTTCATGATCAGTGGAGAAAACCCTAACCGCCTATGATTTGAATTGGTTTTTGGTGGGAAGATTGGGCTATAAATATGCAAGCTAAAGAGATTGTTAAGGGCTGCTAAATGAGAGAGTAGTGCTACCAAAGAGAGGAAGATAGCACTAAGAAGTGATCAAGTGTTACTTTCGTATGTGAAAGAAGAGTAGTGTGAGGGAGAAACAGGTTGAAGTGTTCAACTGATAGTAGTGCAGAACTGAAGGAAGCTATAGAAAAGGAAGACACAGAAATGATAGAGCTTAGTACAAGTAAAGTGCAGAGAAGAGAGCAGGAGATCCAATAGAGTAGAATAGAGGAGAGGTGAACCAGTAGAGTTTACTAGCAAGGAAGCATTAGATGAGAACAGCAGAAGAATGTGTCAGTATATCTGAGAAGGTTGTCTCACCGACAGAGAGAGGTATATGTGATGGTTACAGGATTCACTTGTAACAGTAGTATTAATTTTGTATTTAAAGATTATCTTTGTGAATACTAAGTTGTAGCTCGGTGTAGGGGTTGTAGCTCCTTTGGGTTGTAACCCATAAACTAGTTGGGTTGGTGCTCCTTAGGATGATGCCCTAAATCAGGGGTTGGTGCTCCTTGGGTTGGTACCCTAAATTAGGGGTTGTAGCTCCTTGGGTTGGTGCCCTAAACATTGTAACTGATTTCATTGTGAGGATGGATTGGAGCAGTAGACTCCAACAACATTACTCACCAAGGTTTTTCCATTCTTGGGTTTTCCTCGTACATGCTAGTGTTATGTGATGTCCCTTTATGTGTGATTGAATTTGTGATTATTCTCCTCACTAACCGGTATGTCTGTATTGTGTTAGATCCCATAACTAGTATACACATATAAGTTAGTTAAAGAGAAAAACTTGAGAACCACTGATTCACCCCCCTCTGAGTGGTGCACTATGTCTAACAGAAAGACAGATTGCTACCTTGACGAATGAACTTGCTATTGCTAATGAGTACAAAGACAAATTCAAAGATAGCTCAACAAGGCTTGATGAGATGCTAAAATTTTAGATGCATGGAAAGGACATGCAAGGACTTGGATTTGAGAAAGGTGAATCCTCCAGATATGGACAAGGCAATGCAAAACTTGATAAAATGAAGAACAAGAATCCTCCGGTAAGACAACCTAATTCTCATAAGTTCAATGGTATATGATTTACCTATAATAAATTTGGTCATATAGTGAATCAATGCAGAATTAGGATGAATAATGGAATGAACAACATGAATAATGTTCCTAACTTTACTGGTCAATGTTTCATATGCAATAATTTTGGTCACAAATCAAATATGTGTAGGGAAATAATGAATAATTTACAAAACAAAAGACGCGATGCTTGTGAGATTTTTAGACACATCTCTAATCAGTGCAGGACAAGATCAAATCAGATGAACTTCAGACCTATGCATAACAATTTTGTTTGCCGAGCATGCAAGAAAACTGGTCACATTACAAAGCATTGTAGAAGCAAGAACAATGTTCTGGTAGACAAGAGTAAATCAGATGAGAAGGGGAAAGTGAAAGTAGAATACATCAAGGACAAGCATGAGAAGATGTGGGTAAGAAAATATGAATTTAAAGCTAACAACGGGTCTGCACCCGAATCTGGTGCAGGATCTTCATCCGGTAACTAGGGCTTTATGCCTTAGGGGGAGATTTTTATGCAGATTCCAAGAACCCCCTCTTTGGTGCTTTGCAATCAATTCTGAAAGGTTGCAGAAGGATTGAATCATATGTGTAGATGATATTCGAAAGTTTTAGAGATGATTTGGTGCTTCGATATGTGACTTCATGAAAATCATGGTAACCGGTTGTTGCATTTATTACAATGAAAAATTAGGTTTTTGAAGGATAAAAGTGCATTTCGAAGTTTCATTTGTCACAATGTGATTAAGTGAATAGAGCAGAGAAGAGAGCAAAGTGATTTGGCAATTTCTACAAAGATTTTAGTGACTCCTAAGTGAATTTCAACACCTAGTTGTGAAGCAAGGTATTTATCTGTTCAGGCTTTCTATTTTTCATAAACCCTAGCATTAAAAATATCTTTAATTTATAGTGTTCTACCCCTCTGGTGCTTGAGATTAAGGATAGGGCCTAACTTGTTTTCAAGAAACACCCTTTCAAGTTGGTTGAGGATGATCCAGAAGGTGCATTTTCATCGATGCCCTATGGTGTTGTTCATAATGAAGATATCAGTGGTTACATTTATTGTGATCTTGAGGAGCTTGGAAATGCAGACATGCTGGACCTATACAACAAATATTTGGCTGACGGTTTGGGAAATCTCAAACTCGAGTACAAGGTGCTTGAGGACAAGGGTTTCTCATATTTCATGCATTTTCCATTGTTTGATAAGGCAGAATTGGATCTGATATATTCTTAAATGAGTTCATGATAAGTTTATATGGCTTGATAAGCCACACAAGATCACCAAGTAGGCGATCCATGCCATGACAGGCCTAGGTAAAACCAGTGAGGTACCTCGCTTAAGGAAAGTGTCAAATGACACAGTGATAGCCACCACTGGCTCAAGGTTTGATAGTAGATTGATGACCATTAATGACATTTTGGAGAATGATGTAAAATTTGCATCAATGGTAGTTGGTTACAAGGTTTACCAGTCAAGCAGGTACAACTCTATCTCCAGTACTACTATTTACTCTGCATACTAGATACTCAAGGATGACAAAAGGTATGACTTGTGCACTGCCCTCCTGAATGAGCTATTGATAAATTTAAAGAAGAACAAGTAGGATAAAAAGAACACATTTAAATATGGTACACTTCTTATTTACTTGTCTTTGTACTTCTTAAATGAGATACCTAGTATAAAAGGTAAGGTCCAATGGGCCCATGATAGACCAGTTGCCATGCAGATCAAAGAAGGATTATGGGGAGTTGGAGATGCAACAATGAGGATATCTTCTCTCTTGGGATACTTAAAAAATTTCCAAACAACAATGAAGAACAAAGAGAGGATCCCCCAAGGAGGTTGTTGAAAAGTATGAGAAAACCATTTGCTTCATGGTCGACAAGGATCCGTGCCTAATGGAAGTAGTGAAACTTTGAATAGTGTGGATCATGCCCATGGGGTATGAAGTTAACTCTATTACACTTGAGGAATATTACCAACACCTTCCAAGTCAACTAGTGGATCCCAAGGAAGAGAGATTTGGTAATCTCAAGGAGATGGACCTCAATTTGTACATGCAATTCACTGCACCTGCCCATAAAAGAATAGTTACCGAGATGGCTGAGGAGGTGGTAGTTTAGATGGATTTCACCTAGGAGGTGGTGAAGAAATCAAGGGAGAGTCATGCAAAAAATATGGTCAAAGAGAAAACTAAGAAACCCAAGGTTGATCCAGTTCCCTCCAAGGTCAAACCAAAAGAGACCAAGTCTACTCCTACTCTGGTGGCACAATCTGCAAAAACTAGCCCATTCGAGAAAGGTGTGCTGAAGAAAAAGGAGAAGCCTATAAGAACCTATGTTGCAGTATCTCCAGTAGCCTTAGAAACTAAGTCTGAGGAAGAAGTAGGAAAGGAAAAGAAGAAAGGACAATTTGTCTAAGTGGTGAGGAAGCCACAGTCCAGTGGAGCCCAACAATCCAAGAAGGAAAAATCTAACCTTGCTCCTACCAGAAGATCCAAAAGAGGTAGATAGGTCAAAATTCAACTTGACAAAGACCTTGAGTCTGGTGAATTACAAGGTAAGTACACAATTGTTCCTCCACTATCAATAGATCAGTTGATAGATGAAATAATAGTTGATGGCAATTTGAAGAATAGTGGGGCTTACTATGAGAATTTGGATGAAGTTGATCAATTTTTTTTGAAGAAACAATTGTACTATATTTACATAATTTTAGTAAGACATTAATTGAATTAGAGAAGACCATTCCAAAGGATTTTTATAGGGAGATGAAAGAGAGAGAGAGTTAATAAATGTTTGTACCTATGTTTCACAAAGTGAAGCAAAGAGATTGATTGAAGAGGAAAACAAGAAGGAATTTAAAAGTAAAAACAAGATTAATAGATTGATAATTGGAAATGTAGAGGAGGTGAGGAAAGAAACAATGGATATATGAAAAAAGATAATTCAAAATGACCCTCTGTACAAGGATGCATTCAAGTCATCTCAACTGAAAGAGAAGAAAAGTGTTTCCAGAAGTCAGAAGGTTGAGATTCAGACCAAGGATCATCCAGAAGACAAAGGTAACACTACACTTGATGTTGAGACTGGTGATGATCCTCTGATGGTGGATAGCTCTACAACCCCTAAGATCCAACAGGTTGATACTACACCAAGTGGCAACATTGGTACAATAGATAAAGGGGATAAGGGAGAGAAGAAGAATGCTAAGACTATAGAGGCTAAGGTTTCTAAGGTTGACAAAGGAAAAGGTATAGATGATATAGTAATTGTCACTCCTCTGGTTACATGGAACCCGCCTTAGATCCCTATTAATATTGATGGTTTTGTTGATCTTGGAAAGATGTATCGTGCTGAAAAACTCATGCTCGTAGCTGCTATACAAGCTCATGCTAACCAGGATTTGGTGAAGTCAGAGTATGAGGATAAAAAGATAATTTTGATGTCTATAGATGTTTTGCAGAAGGTGGATCCAAGTGTACAGTTGGATTCCAATAACAACCCCTCAGGTAAATTGTTACAATTAATTAATAGTGTAAATACCAGTTTTGATTCTTTGGAGAAGACTGCTACATAGAAAGTTTTGGATAAATTCAAGGATGTTAGGAAGAAAACATTCCAAAAGATGATAGAGGATGATAGAGTGAGACTGAATAAGAGATTGTAGATTATTTTTGACACATTGTCATAAGTCAAAAAATTGTATAAATCTTGCCTAATTTTTCCTAAGTTCATTGTAGATATTGATAAGAAGATAGGTGTTTGCTAGGGCAAGCTTGCTAGCATTTATCAGTCCTTTTATCCTAATGTAACATTAACCAAAAGTTAATGATATTAAATTTCCACAATCCATGTTGATTTATGTAATTGCTTCTAGATTTGTTTGTGTGATAGTTTTTGCATCAACGTTTTGGATCACACTCTGTGATCCATCATCAAGATGAAAGAGTGCACAAGGAGAATAAAAATGGTTAGTTGCAGGCCTAGACTAACTAAATAAGAGGGGAGGAGGGGAGAGAGGGGAGGCTACACATGGAACCCAAGGTAGCAAGGAGGGAAGAAGGAAAAACAAAAATCCCAAATAAAAAGAGAATATAAAAATTAGAAAGGAAATAAATGAATAACAAGATTATAAGATATAAGAAACAACATATAATTGCTAAAAATATAAAAGCTAAAAAGTTATAAAATAAGAAGAAAGTTATATATATATATAAACACAAAACTAAAAAAACATGAAACTTAGAAAAGATAAAAATGTAAAAATAAATAAATAAGAATCAACAAATGGATAAATAGAGAGAATAAAAAGAAAAGGAATGATACAACAACTAAAAAAGTAATAAGGAAAGATTAAAAAACTAAAATCTAACTGATAGAAATAAATAAACTAAATAATTAAATAAATAGAAAAATAAAAATAATAATAACAAAAGAGATAAAAAACAATGATACAAGAGAAAAATGAAAAACTAAAAGATAAAAAACAAGAAAACGAAACAAAAAAACAAGAGACAACTAAACACCTACAAGAAGAAACAAAAATAAGAAAGAGGTATGAAAAGACAAAAAAAAGTGAAAACCTAGAGGAGTAAGAAGCAAAAGAAAGGAAAAAAAAATGAGAGAGAAAAAGAAAGGGAACGAAGCCAAATAGAGGAAAAATACCAAATCAAATAAAACCAAACCACACAAAAGGGAGGTAGAGGTAGTATAGAGGTGGGTGGGGAGGAGGGGGGGGTGTTTACCACAACAACTAGGAAGGGGGGGAGGAGGGATAGGGGAAGGGTTTAGGGGCCCAAGGTTCAAGGGAGGTGGGGGGGTGACACCTTTTGAGGTTGGACAACAAAGGATGCCAAGAGAGACTGAGGCTCCACGCATCATCTCAGTTAAGGTTAAGGTTGGAAGGATGATTATGGATTACTATGGATTATTTGAGGTTCCTCTTGACAACGTTGTCTTCTTTGAATAAGATTTGGGTGTTTTCAAGACAAATGCGGTGTTTAATCAAAGAGGAGTGCTCAACGAGGGCAAACTTGAGGACACAGTCATGTTTAATGTCAACCCTATGCTCCTTAATTCTAGTATTGAAAGAATGACCCCTTTTACCTATATAAGGTGTGCCACATGAGAAAACCTCCTTGTAGACCCCTGAGTCAAGTAATATGTCTTTGGGGTCTTTGAGGGAGGGGATTCAATTTTTCAACAAAGAATAGGGTTTGAAAGCACATCTAATCCCTTTATTAAGAAGGATCTTGGAAATTTTTTGTGAAATGCCTTCAATATAGGGAAGGGAGGCAAATGAAAGGTCTAAAGATTTGATCAAATTAGAGATGGAGAAGATAGATTTGTCTTGGTTGAGAACTCTAGCAATTTTCTTGCTAGAGTAACCATGTAATCTAAAGACTTTACGAAGATGGTTTAATTCTTGGTTAAGGTGGTCTTCGTCACATATCCTATAGGCTCTAATGGATAGAGTTTTGAGAACATTGATTTTGTTAAATAAGTGGTGATGAGAAGAAGAGGGGAGGTAGAGGTCAGTGTGGGTGGCTTTGTGGTAAACACGTCGACCTAGAGAGCCATATGATTTTCTCATGAGTAAAATGTCAAGGAATGAAAGTTGGTTATCAGATTCAACTCCTTAGTGAAAGAGATGCAATACGCTATGCTATTGAGATGAGCATGGAACTCTTCTAATGTATTTAGGCCATGGGGCCAACAAACATTAGTGTCATCCATATAGCGTTTCCATCATCTAGGCTTAAGTGGGAAAGAGTTGAGGGCAATTTCTTCAAATTGCTCCATGTAGAGGTTAGCTATAATGGGGGAGAGGGGGGAGCCCATGACTATGCCATCTACCTGCTCATAAAAAGAGCCTAGGAAAGAAAAAAAAGTAGATCTTAAACATAATTCAACTAAGGAGGAAATTTCCTCATTAGTTTTAAATATAATGATCTATATATATAACTTTCTTCTTATTTTATAACTTTTTTAGCTTTTATATTTTTAGCAATTATATGTTGTTTCTTATATCTTATAACCTTTGTCCTTTCTTATTTTTATATTATCTTTTTATTTAGGATTTTTATTTTTCCTTCTTCCCTCCTTCCTATCTTAGGTTCCATGTGTAGCCTCCCCTCTCTCCCCTCCTCCCCTCTTTTTCAGTTAGTCTAGGACTGCAACTAACCATTTTTCTTCTCCTTATGAACTCTTTCATCCCGATGATGGATCATGGAGTGTGATCCGAAATGTTTATGCAAAAAATATCACACAATCAAATCCAGAAGCAATTATTGAAATTACCTAGAAGTGTTGAAGGGAAGATTATAACCCTACATGATCATATCTCAAGCCTTCAAGCGGACAAGGATAAAATTTTGAGAAAAGTAGGTGAACTCTAGAACCTGATTGCCACCTAGTTGGACACTGTATTAATTAATAAGGTGGATTGTATGAAGGAGATGGCCCGACCTATATCGTCTGATATAAGAGAGTTAGAAATTCATGCTTCTATATTTAGTGCATTTATCACAGTTTTGGACAACTGGAAGAGTAGGTGGGATACTCACCTATGATTTTTGAAGACTACTTATGCTGACAGCTTCAAGTATTTATAAATATATCTATACATAAATTTTGGACAACGTCCCATCTTTGGCATTGTTGTCAAAGGGGGAGAGGAACGGTGAAAAATGTACTATATTGAAGAGTGGAATTCTTTGTCTAAGGGGGAGCCTTATAAATTCTTTTGATTCTTTTGAAATGGTGTATAGTTCTCAACACTTAGTCATTTTTCACGAGTGTTGCCATAAATGCCAAAGGGGGAGATTGTTGGAAATCGACACTCATCTGATGTTCTCCGATGATTTGTGGTGGTTTTCGGTGGATGATTATTGGTTTAGGGTTGTCATTGATAGAAACTCTTCATAAAGATCTGATCTGGCGGTTGTAATTCTTTTTATCCAAAAATAGGTTTTAAATTGGTAGCTGATTAATTGATATTTTAGATAGAATAGAGCATTTTTGGGGTCTGGAAGCTTTCCGGTGATTGTGGTGCATTGAATTGTGTTTTTGTTGATTGGGACAATTTAGACACATAATTTTTCTATTATTTTGGTGATCCACACTTATCTTTTTGGATCTGGTCAAGCCGACATGTGACTACACATTACACCTTCAGGCCGACATAATGTATGACCTATTTTGTGGTTACCGATATATAAGTTTGATGTGGGTGATCTCTTTGGTAGATGATGCAATTATATGCAAGCGAAAGGTGATTGAGAATTCATTTTGGCACAGTTTCACGTGCACATTCTTGATCCGGTAGCTGATAGAGATAGTGTACAGGGCAGAACAAAGAAAAATAGGGAAGGTCATCCAGTTAATGTTTTTGCACTCAATTACTTATCCAAGCATAGTAGATGCTATTTTGGAGTTCATACATTGTAATTCATCATTGTAACAACTTTGTGAGTCAGTGAGACTTTCTCGAGGGTTATAGATTTCTGGTTTATTGTAATTGAGCAGTGAGCTTTGGGTAGTGTGCTTGAATGCCTGTACATTCCCATTTTATAATATTGTTTTGCTACTGGCCATAGTGGAATAATATTGTGGGTTCAAATCCCACCATGGTTTTTCCCATTTGGGTTTCCACATAAAAATACCCGTGTTATGATCTTGTGGTTGTTTGTTTTGTGTTTCTGCATTTTAAGTGTTTGTATTCGGTGGTTGAAAGTTAAGTTTGAAAATTTGTGAACCTGTAGAACATTGATTCACCCCCCCTCTTAGTGATCCCTGATTCCAATATAGAATCCTGTTGTAGTTTTCCATGTTTTATTGTATGCCCATACAACCTCATCTAATCTATTTGACCAATCTGATTTTCTTAAAGAAACAATCTTAGTTACAATATTCTCCAATTCACGATTGGTGACTTCCACTTGTCCATTTGCTTGTGGGTGGTATGGTGAAGAATTTTGGTGTGTCATTCATTACTTGTATACGAAGGCTTCCATCATGGTGGACATGAACTGAAATCCTTGATCATATACTATATCTGTAGGTGCACCAAATCTTTGAAGAATGTGTTTGTATAGAAAATCAACTACTTTGTCTTCCCTTGCTACTGGTAATGCTTTCACTTCATCCCATTTTGTAACATAGTCTGTGCAAACCAAAATATAGTGACATCCTTTGGAAGGAGGATCAATAGGTCCCACAAAGTCAATTCCCCATTTTTCAAATGGCTCAAGAACTATTTGTTGTTGAAGTGGCATCTCCATTGTTGTTGTCAGTCTCTCCATGTGCTGGCACTCATCACAATGTTTCATATAAAATGAAACATCTTTAGTCATGGAAGGCCAAAACTAGTCATCTCCTAAGATCTTGTGAACTGTTTTGTTCAACAAATAATGTCCTCCTGGATCATTATGAGACATGCATGTATAATGTCATAAACATCAATTTCTTGCACACACTTGCAAAAACTGTGATTATGACACATTTTAAATAAAAGACCATCAATCCATTGAAATCTAGAACTTTCATGAATTAATCTTTTCCTTTGCCTAGGTTTGAAATAATTTGGGCACTTCCTTGTTACAAGATAATCTGCAATATCATCAAACCAAGGTGATTGCACTAAAATAGAAAATAGGCATTCATCTGGAAATGCATCATTAATTGGTTCATTATTCCCTTGCAAAACCATTCTTGAGAGATAATCAACAACAAAATTATCCTTACATGGTTTATCTACAACATGGTAATATCAAATTCTTGCAAAATTAACAACCATCTTATTATTCAACCACCTACAACAACTTTGTTTATTAAATACCAAATGGATGCATGGTCAGTATGGATAAACACTTTGTAACTAGTAATATAATGTCAAAACTCATTGATTTCATATACAACAACTAAAACTTCTTTCTCAATTGTTGTATAATTCCTCCTTGTTGGACTCAAGTTTTTACTGACATAATAGATAGCATGCATTTCTCCATTCTCATTTTTTTGTCCTAAGGCTGCTCCAATGGTAAATTTAGATGCATATGTATGTATGTGAAATGGTTCTTCCCAAACATGTCCTTTGATAATAGGGGAAGTAGTTAAAGCATTCTTAATAGCTTCAAAGGATTTTTGACAATTAGTTGTCCAAAAAAATTCTGCATCCTTTTTGAGCAGTGTAAACAATGGTTCAACAATTTTACTAAATCCCTCAATGAATCTTCTATAATAGCCTATTTGTCCAAGAAAGATTCTGATGTCAGTTTGAGTCTTTGGAATTCCAATTTTTTGAATGACCTAAACCTTCTTTGGATCAACTTTAATGCCTTCCTTAGAGATATGATGTCCCAAAATTATCCCTTCTATCATCATAAGAGCACACTTATCATGATTTAATGATAATATGTGATCTTTGCATCTTTGCAATACTTTATCCAAACTTACAAATGCTTACTCAAATATTTTTCTATGCACTATGAAATCATCCATATATACTTCAACACATGAAGTAGTCAGATCTGCAAAGACAACCAATACAACTCTTTGAAAAGTGTTACAAAGTCCAAATGGTAAGATCCTATATGCATAAGTTCTCCAAGGACATGAAAATATTGTCTTGTCCTAATCTTTAGGAGCCACTTGTATCTGATTGTAACCACTAAATCCTTTTTAGTGACCTTATTTAATTCTCTGGAATCTACACAAACACATCACTTGCCATTTTTATTAGGTACTATAACCAATGGTGAAACCCACTAACTATTTGAAATTGGATAAATAAACCCTACTTGTAATAATTTCTCCATTTCTTATTTAACAACATCCCTTAAAGCTGGATTGATTCTTCTATGTCCTTATCTTATAGGTTTAACATCTTCAGTGTAGATATGATGTGTACAAAAGGAATGGTGTATTCTTCTCATATTTTTATACTCCCAAGAAAATGCTTCAATATGTTTCTCCAAAGTGATTTTTAATTCATCTTCTTGTATTGGTAACAAAGATTAATTAATAAAGAGAGGTTTGTCAGATGAAACTAAATTTACCTTTGTATCTATTTTCCCTTAAGATAGATCTCCTATAAGTGTATTAAGAGGACAAGGATACACTTTATCATTAGGATAAATTTCCTTTAGAATTTCTTTAGTTATATTTTCATGAGAGGAACATTTTCTAAATTCCTGATTAGGTGTATTATTAACATTGATTCTTTCTCCCTATTCCACATACTCTGAGCATATTCCTCAACATGTTCAGATAAGATAACCCAATACTGAGTTTCAAAATGAAATGTTAGCTTTACTAGAGGATAAAGGGTTAATTCCTTTGACCATTTGAAATAGTCATACTTCCAGATCTGTAATCTATCAATGCTATTATAGTTTCTAATCAAGTATCAATGGTAACCAACTTTCTAGCTTTGAGTACCAAAAAGTCGACAGGGTAATCCCAAGTATCAATGGTAATAGTTACATTTTCTAAAACATCTCCAGGTTTGGTAGTTGACTGATCTGCCAACTGGAGTACAATTGTTATGGGTTGAATTCCTATCATTCCCAACATCTCTACAATATCCACAGTAATAACGTTTATGGTTTCTCCTAGATCAATCAACACATTAGGTATCTCAATCCCTCCTATGCATAAAGTAATCATTGAACTCCTTGGGTCACTATATTTCTGAGGAAGCAATCTTCTTGACAATACATCAATAAGTTTGGTTCCTACTTGGATTGTAGAAGGAAACTTTTGTTTTCTTCCATTTGTTTTTATACAGAGTGACTTAACAAGTTGGTTAATTTATGGAATGTCCTTGATATCTTGTAACAAAGAGATCTCTATGTTGTTATTTTTCAACTAATGGAGAAGTGGAGAATATGCCATGCTAATATGATCAGATCAAGAGGAATCATGATCTTTCTCTAATGTTTCAAAATATTCTAGATATGGGGCCTCATTAGTTTCTTCCTTTGTTTTATTAGAGTTCTGATTTTTCTCTTGATATTCTTCAGTTGTCTCCCCCTCCTTGTCCAAAGCAATAGGATTTGAAGGAATGTTGAATTTATTTTTTTTAATATCATCAACTTCTATTACATTCAAGGTAGGAGGATTAGAATCAACATTGAATGTTTGTCGAGGACGATTGTTCTTAGGATTTGGAATAGGTTGAGTTGTTATTTGAGGTTGATTCACTTGTTCATTAGTAGTATTTGGTCCTATGATAAGAGGTGGGGGTTGTCCCCAAGGTCGCCTTGGGCCTTGATTTTTCCTTGGTTGAAATTGAGATTGATTTTGTTGCCATGACTGTGGATTAGGTTGCCATTGTGGCTGATTTTGTTGCCACTGTAGTTGGTTTTGTTGCCATTGTGGTTGATTCCATTGTGGGCTAACCCACTCTGGAGGTCCCCATGATGTAGGAGATGGTTGGATAGCATAAGGAGGAATCCATTGATTAGAATTTTGTCATTGATTTGAATTCCAATTATTTATAGGACAATATTATCCTGAATAGGTATTGAATCCCGATTTCTAAGATCTTTGTCCAACATAATTAATCTCTTCTTCTACCATAGGAAGTTTCTTTAAATGCTTCTTAATTTATACTAAAATATTGCAAGAGCTTGTTGCATGATTGTTTTCACAAATTTCACAAGGGTAAGTGCACCAAGATGTTGAACAAAAAAGTGGCCACATGCAAAACAAAATGAAAATTTTGATAACCCGTGCGTGTTTTGGAAATTCAAAAATGAGCTAGGCTTGGTAACACCAAGCCTAGCCAAAAAAAATTAAAAAAACAAAAAGCGGATTTTGAGGAACATTATATTTTATAATTAAAAATTAAAAGTTCCTCAAAACTTGTACTAGTTTTGACGAACATTATATTTTATAATAAAAAATCAAAAGTTCCTCAAAACCCATATGTGTTTTGAGGAACATTATATTTTTTAGAAACCCGCGGGTTATGTTGAACTAGAAGTTTTGGTCTTAGTTATGCATAACTCGTATGGCTTATGCAGAACTAGGAACCAAATAGGAAGTGAGGAAAGAGATAGAGGGTGAGAACATGATTAAGAGAGAGAGAGAGAGAGAGAGAGAGAGAGAGAGAGAGAGAGAGAGAGATTGGGAAAAGGAGAGGGGGAGATTGTAGAGAGAGAGAGAGAGTAGGGAGTGAGGGGGAGAGAGAGGACGGAGGGAGATTGGGAAAAGGAGAGAGAGAGAGAGAGAGAGAGAGAGAGAGAGAGAGAGAATAGGATAAGATAACGAGAGGGGGAGGGAGAGGGGGGACAGGGAGAGGGAGGGGGAGAGAAAGAGAGAGGAGGGAGAGGGTGAGAATAGGATAGGATAGTGAGAGAGAGAGAGAGAGAGAGAGAGAGAGAGAGAGAGAGAGAGTAGGAGAAGGAGGAGAGGGTGAGAGACATGAGGTAGAGAGAGAACGAGAAGGAGAAAAGGGTGAGAGAATCGACATAGAGAGAAGTGTGAGGGGGAGAGAGGTGAGATATAACTCAAGAAAGATAATTAGGGCTCAGAATAGACATATATGGTGATGGGGGAAGGAAGACGAGAGAGAGAGGAAAAGAAGAGATATATATATATATATATATGTGTGTGTGTGTGTGTGTGTGTGTGTGTGTGTGTAGTAAATGCTAAGTTTACAAACATACATTATTATGTCTTCATAACCCGTACGGGTTTTGTGAAACACAAAATAATGGTTTTAGTTTTACATAACCCGTATGGGTTATGTAGAGTTCTGTGAATAGTACTTTTTGTCTTTCAAAACCCATGTGGGTTTTGGCTTGGTAAGAGGGTTGGAAAATAACCCTAAGGCTTGCAAGCCCATTTTCCCCCCATTTTTGTCCCTTTACATGTTTTTTCATCTTCCAACATGATTTCTTGAATTTGTTGTCATCAGGTTTACAAATGATCAAGTGGGTATCTCTAAAATTACCACCATAATCTCACACATCTTCTCAGTTTTTTGACCATATAAATATTTCTATTTTTGGACAATATTAGCATAGTAAACTTTAATTTTCTTTACCAGTGTCTTGACAGTCCTCAAACATATGTCTACCATTTTTTTAATAAATTTTGATAAACTTGACCAAATTCAAAATAAATTACATATTATTGTTCTACACTAGATTCTATACACTTTTTAAAAAAGAAGTTTGCATTTTCAATTATTTTGATGCGAGTTATGCCCTATGCATGAACAGGTACCAAATTTTCAGGATGCAGTCTCTTAAAAAAATCATTAAAAATAAAATACTCAATGGAAAATTACAAAAAAATACACAAATTCTAGATCTCACTCTTACCTATCATCCTAACAAAGGGTTTTGAAAAAACTAAATCTAACTATATATTTTGTGTAGTGCACACAAATAGCTATGTTATGTTTTTCTGAAAAAATCAGGAACAATTTTTCGTGCGCGAGAGGTTTGACCCTCTTAATCTTATCCAAATTTAAAAAACTTTAGTTCACAAAATCTGAAATAAGCATACATTAGATCTGTTGCTAGGCATATTAGTTCACAAAATATTAAAAGTTTTAAGGAGAAAGTATAATTAAAAATAACATGGTTTGAGCTCATTAATCAGCTAGGGCATGAACATATATATAGAGCTCAACACAAAGATGTAGGCGCCCATGGTTTCAAACACCATCTTCAATGCCTAAGACATAAGTTGTGTCATAAAAAACATGTTGCTAATCCCATGACACGTTGCTCAGAGCAACTTCCAAGGCAACAACACCTATCTTATCCATAATGGTCATCTTGTCAAATACAATGTAAAGGCAACATAGAAATTACAATGACTAGGAATAGGTGCCTTCCTTACCTCACACCACTTGTCAAAAGTGAACTCCACCATAAATGCCAATAGCTAAAATACAACTCAAATACATAATAGAAATAAAAAATCAAGACCCTTTAGTTAACATAAGAAATTGCCAACTCCTACATAACATCTTCTAAGTGGATGCCAACTTCCTAAAAAAAAATGGAATATACCATCTCATTAATTTTTGTTGGGAAAAACTGCTTGTAACAAAGACTAGTCAAGCTTTTAATAGAAAATCTGTAAGAGAAAGGGGGTCCACCAGCTTGAAGTATGAGCAAAACTCTTCCTAATTTGCCCACTTTTTCTAGAAAGGCTTAGAAGTCCATCTTTGCATGCACGTGAAAGAATATGAAGGAAATTAACATACAGTAAAGTCCACCTTTGCATGCACATGAAAGAATATGAAGGGAAATTAACAGAGTAAAGTCAGTCAAGTCTTTTTTTATTATTTTTTTTTGTTTTGAAGGTATATTTTTTTATTGAGATTATGATTTGAGCTTGGTTTTATATTCAAAAGAATTGATCTATAATGGTTTCGTTAGAATCGACAATATCATTTTTAACTAGGATTCTGATCGCAGTATTATCTTTATATTATTGGGGTCTTATATTCAAAAGAATTGATTTATAATAGATTCATTCAACTTTACAAATGAATCAAAAATCTGTCCAGTCAAATCAATCCACAGAAATGATTGTCAAAACTTAGTGTTATCTTTATATTGTTAGAATCTTATATTCAAAAGAACTGATCCATGATGAATTCATTCAACTTTAATGAATAAACCAAAAATCTATCGAGTCAAATCAATAAGCAGAAATGATGGTCAAACTTAATCAAATTTTTAATAAATAAACTAAAGGAAAAAGGATGGAATACGGGCTATATTTCATTTCATAGTTCTATCTTATATCTTTCTTGGTGTTGCAGGTATATCCAAATCCAAAGGCTATGGCTTCTTCTTCTTCATCCAAATCCAAAGCCATTTTAACTTTAATTCTCTGCATTTTTCTTATCATTGCTCTCTCCTTTCCCCTGCAAGCGCAAGGTATTATTCACTGGTATTATTCAAGGAGGATTTTTGCGAGGATTAAAGGAGGCCAATGGAAGGCCATGGAAAGAGACTGATTACCTGCTCAGTTTAATACTTAAATAAAACCATAAGACTAATTACGTACTTAGCTTAGTACTTAAATAAAATTGATTAAGCACTGCTTAGTCATCTGCTGTCATAATAATGGGATTGTTTCCTTAAACTGGATATGGATGCTTATATATTATTTACTTTACAATATAACGAAAATTTAAAATTATATCTTTATTGTCTGGTTACTTATATAGATTTTTGCAATTTTAAAAAAATGATATAAATTGTTATAGAATGTTTTTTATGTAATAGTTTTTGTATAGACATTGAGAGATGTTAAAAAGAGGAAAGATTGATACAAAAACTGTTTTATCAATAAACACTTTATCAATTTTATGGGTTATGAAAAGATTATGATTTTTAATATAATATAAGACTGATGATTCATTTAAATGTTTCTTTTGTTTGTTTTATTTTGAAAAGTTTAGTAATTTATTTTATTTTTTATGTTTTGTTTTCATTGTTGTTTTTGATACTTTAGAAACAAAATGTTGAGGGTGTTGTTTTTGGATGTTGCTAATCTCCACAGAAAACATTTTGTACAATTTTTAAAATCTGTAAAACACAATAGATTTTTGTGAAATTTTCAGTAGCTAAATCTTCATGATTTGAATTCTCATTGCTGTAAAACCATAAAAAATCGAAAGAAAAAACACTGTGATTTGCAGATCTGAATTTTTTTTTACAGTGCCATTTTATGTCAAGATTAGCTAACAGTAAAAAGCCCCAACAATTCCCCTTGGGGTGGCCTTGGTTGGTTACGCGAGAACGGAGAGGGGACCCGCAACTACTAACTTGAGGGAGGAGAATTGCAGACCGGGTGTAGTCCAAGGGTTGACTGAAAGGGCTACGGTGGAATTGAGGCATGGTCACTACAGTACGAGAATGGAAAGGGCCTGACTATTAATGTCTTCTAAGGCCGGTAGGGCCACATGCAAGCTAGGCGAGCTAGGTCGGCCCTAGAAGGAGTTCAACCTAGCTACACACATCAACACTCCCTCTTAGCTAGGGAGGAGACCTTCTCAAGATCTGAGATACATGGCTTCTCCCATGGAAAATGAAGTGAATACAACCACCATGGCTACTCCCATGGATGATGAACATCACCATAGCTTCTCTCAAAGGGTGAACAAGCACGTCATGGAATTTCTTCCATGATACCCACCATACCTACTCACAGAGGGTGGGCTCACCATGCCTACTCGTAGAGGGTGGAAAAGAGCTTTTGCCTCAACCTTTTCCTAGAGAAGGGTGCATTACCACCATGCCTACTTGCAGAGGGTAGATTCTTTTAAATGTTATGAATATTTTGTATCTAAATCCAATCTATAATAAATTAAATTAATTTATATTTATGAAATTCTTTTATTTATTTTGGTTTGTAGAAAGAAGTGATTTGCAATTAATGTTTTGTTTCTTAAATCTCTAACTTAAGAATTTTGATTAGGCTATCCAATATATGTTTTCCTTTTTTATAGTTATTCAATTTCATGAATTATAAATTGAATGCGATTAGAATTAAGTTGAAAAAATAATATGTATGCCATATTAAATAGGAATATTATGAAACTTATTTTATTCAGATGTGTTTATTATACATTTATATTAGACACGTTGATGTGGATTTTTGGAATGAAAAATTGTTTCGTAAAATCTTAAGTCAACACAACAATTCAATAGATACAAATTCAACAATCAATATAAATAAACCTATAAACATGATAATTTATTGTAATCCAAAAATAGTTTAGATGAAAAAACTCTTGAAAATTCATTTCTTTCAATATTGTCTCATTTTATGCTTTTATTTGATTGACATTATTAGTTTTCTTTTAATTGTTTGTTACTTATTTTTGTAGACACCACACTTTAATCAAAACTTATCTAAATATACATTTAAAAAATATTAGTGCAGATGATTGATTTTATTGATTTTTTAGAAGCCTCATTTAGTTTTGTATTTCTAAAAATTCTTGTTCTCAATAGACCGGTTACATGAAGAAGCCTTACAATTTTATTTTGTATAAAAGGCCACTCAAAATTAATTGAAGTATGTTTAAGAATATATCACCACACAACTACTGATCTAATGGCATATGGGTCTTTCAATGAAAATTCAATTAATATTTTATCTCAAGCCTTGTCATTGGTCTAGGTAATCTAGTTGGTGTATTGTTTTGTATCTTGAGAATGTTGGAAACAATAGGACTCATCAAGTACACTTTTGTGCTTCTTATTTAGTAGATTGCCTATGAATAATCAAGTGGCATGCCCACAAGGATGGAAGAGAAAACAGGTTGTATACCCCTTCCCACTAGGTAGTGATTTGTTCATTATAATTTAGAAGGAAATGATCTCCCAATGGATGTACAATTATTCTATATATTGTGGCTTGCATACCATTTCTACATTTAAAAGTTATTTTTCATATTTGAACTATAAATTTTGATGTATAGAAATTTCCCATTCATATATTTGAAACCATGGATCTTATATAATTATGTTAAACAATAATATATGATCTGTATTAGTTTATGAAGTTTCTACTCTTAATTCTAAATCATTTTTGTTATGTATGTAATCTGGTGATGGGTATATATGATGGTTTCTTAAATTTCTATTTACTATAGTGCCATGAGTTGCAAAGTTCTATTAGGGTATATAAAGATCTTTTGTCTACATTATATACCTTAGTTTTATTATTTATTATTATCACTTATTTCCTTCTATCTTCAAATGGATTAGTTATAGGATATATATGTTGATTAGGACAAGTTTTCTATGGTTTGGTCAGCATCTTATAATATTATTTCATTCATGATAGTTTTCAATACGAACATATGTGTATCCACTAATCTTCTTGTATGGATTTACTTGGATGTTATATTATTCAAGAATTCATTGGTCATTGTATTATTTCAATGAATAATAAGAAAACTTGCATAGATTATGTAAGGCCTTAATAAGAACATTTTCTTAATTATCATGAAAGGAAAAAATGTATCTTTTATGTTTTTAAATGTTTTAAGTTAGTCTACCAATTTCTATACTAAAAGTATAAACATAATTTGAATCATATATATATATATATATATATATATATATATATATATATATATATTTTAAATTCTATAATTTGTGAAAAGTTTAATTTATTAAGTTTTAGTTTGTTGATTTATTATCAAATATAATTACTATTATAAATGGAAATTAAATATTTTTTTGGTGCTCATGACCCAAATCTCCCACCAAGACCCTTGGCCAAACCTATGGTGGAGCATGTTATTATTCCTTCCATTATGAAGGAGAGTATTGAGGTCAAAACTCTAGACTCGATTAGCTCACTCACTCAGACCCTTATACAGTATGCTAGGCCTCTAGTAGAGGGTGATGCGAGTGATGATGTTGATTCTTCTAGGCATTGAGTTTCAGCTCATTTTTGTCGATCTTGTGGTTCTCTTTGCACTTATGATCCTAATAGTTCTGAGAATGCATGTGCACGAGTGGAGTTTGCTACAGAGAACATTGTCATGACAGAATCCTTGTTGAACAAAACATTTGGCATTGATACCCAGGTGAATTTCATTACAAGTTCATTTCATTCTTTTTATTAAATCTTATATGTAAATTTGAGAATATATCTAAATTAGTAAATTATTATGATAAAAAATCAGGGTCAAAGTGTTCACAATACTAGCAACATTTCTGCAACACCCTTTTTCATGACTTTGTCGACTCCACAGGTATACAACGAGTGAAGAAATATAATTATTATATGTAGATAGTTGAACCTTATGTGAATGATTTTCTAATTACTCATTTTGGATGTCAAATAGTTCGATGCTAGAGCTTCAACATCAACACCTTGCAGTGTATTTCATCGACAATCTTTCACCCAGGTAAACAATTTATCTTTAATGTTGTTATTAAATAATATAGATAGTTTTGGCGATTAATCAATATACTTTGTTTAATTTTCAGATGTTGACATCAGAGACTCCTCCTGCTGTCCGCGCGTCAATGGAGCGTGGTGTTGCTGCAATAGTAGCAAGTTCAACCGCTTTAATAGAAGTATGAGACATATTTGTAAATTTAGTAAATTTAGCATTACATTTGTTATCTGAATAATATGTTATTAAACATTTTAACGACACTTGTATTTAGTTTAATTTATATTGTGATGCTTACAGGAGGGGCTTGTCACTCCAGATCATGAACGTGCACCTGTTGTGGATGAACATCATGATTATTTGTATGTGGTAAGTGACTATTCTATTATATGTCATTCTAAAATTCAATTTTTGTATATGCTAACATCAGTCTTTTCATTGTATCAGGTGGAGTTACAAAAAAGTCTAGAGAGGAGGTCGAGTGGACGAACTCAAAAGACACCTGCATCATATACATCTCCATCCCCTCGATAGGCAAAGATATCTCGTGATCCGTTTCCTTCCCCTAGAGGGAAATGAATAGAATAGGGTCCTATGTTGTATGCCTATATGGAAATTTTGAACATATGTTTTGTATTACGAATGTGTGACATTCTATCTCCATATGGCTTTTGGCAAGCTCCTTTGACTTTAGTGGATACCATGTTGTATGCCTATATGGAAAATTTGAACATATGTTTTGTATTATGAATATGTGACATTCTTTGTCCATATGGCTTTCGGCAAGCCCCTATTTGACTTTATTGGATATCATGTTATATGCCTTTATAGCAATTTTGAACATATATTTTGTTTTATGAATATGTGAAATTCTATGTCCATATGGCTTTTGGCAAGCCTATTTGTTTGTATTGGATATATTTGATAGTTTTAACGGTATACAATGTTGCATGGATTTGTAGCTTTTTGGTTAATGCAAATCATTTATCATGGTTATCCATAATTGCAGTAAAAATGATTAAATGAATAATTGCACAAAGTTTATTGTTGACTTAAGCTTTGAACCTAAATATGTGTTTGTAATCCAAGACACAAGCTTATGGAGATCAGCACAAATTCAATAGTTATAGTTGAAATAAGACTATATAAAGGAAACATGGAAAGAACCAAAATTAGACAATGCAAGACACCATTGTACCAATACCCATTCTAAAAAAATTGCATAGCCCATAAACTTATATTCATCTAATGCATGCACTTAGGTGATTTCGTTGCTAGGCTGTGGCCCGCAATGATCGGGCCAGTTGGAGAGAAAAAAGAAGGCATTCCTAGCGTAAACCCAACCACCCCAATGCGTACGAGCTGATGGTTCGGTGCTGCAATGAGCATGTTGAAAGATGGGGCATTGTGCAACTTTTCATTGAACTCATCTAACGCTTTTTGTCGCAACCGAGAAAGTGTCACCATGAGCAACTGGATCCGAGTCTACCAAAAGTGAGAGAGGCTCTTTTAGAGTGGAAAAACACGACCCCACAGGATTAGACGGCTTGTTCTTATGATTAACAAGCACCAAGAAACATGATGCCAAATATTGACAACTTTGAGCAACTTGAGCACTTAGGTGATTTCGTTGCAAGGGTGTGGCCCGCAATGATCAAGCGAGTTGGAGAGTAAAAAGAAGGCATTCCTAGCGTAAACCCGACCACCCTGATTCATACAAGTTGACGGTTTGGTGCCGTGACGAGCGGATTGAAAGATGGGGCATTGTGCAACTTTTCATTGAACTCATCTGACGCTTTTTATCGCAACCGAGAAAGTGTCGTCACAAGCAACTAGATCCAAGTCTACCGAAACTGAGAGAGGATTTCTTAGAGTGCCATAACATGACCCCATAGGATTAGATGACTTGTTCTTATAATTAACGGGCACCAAGAAACGTGATGTTGAATATTGACAACTTTGAGCAACTTGAGCACTTAGGCGATTTTGCTGCCATGGTGTGGCTCGCAATGATCGGGCGAGTTGGAGAGAAAAAAGAAGGAATTCCTAGCGTAAACCTGACCACCCTGATGTGTACAAGCTGACGGTTCGGTGCCGCGATGAGCGGATTGAAATATGAGGCATTGTGCAACTTTTCATTGAGCTCATCTGACTCTTTTTGTCGCAACTGAGAAAGTGTCACCACGAGCAACTGGATCCGAGTCTACCAAAACCGAGAGATGATTTTTTAGAGTTTCAAAACATGACCCCATAGGATTAGATGGCTCATTCTTTTGATTAAAAACACAATGCCGAATATTGACAACTTTGAGCAACTTGAGTACTTAGGCGATTTCACTACTAGGGTGTGGCCCACAACGATCAGGCAAGTTGGAGAGAAAAAAGAAAGTATTCCTAACATAAACCTAGCCACCCCAATGCGTACGAGCTGATGGTTTGGTGCCACGATGAGCGGATTGAAAGATGGGGCATTGTGCAACTTTTCATTAAACTCATCTAACGCTTTTTGTCGCAACCGAGAAAGTGTTGCCACGAGCAACTGGATCTGAGTTTACTGAAACCAAGAGAGGCTTTTTTAGAGTGCCATAACACGACCCTACAGGATTAGATGACTCATTCTTATGATTAACAGGTGTCGAGAAATGTGATGCCGAATATTGACAACTTTGAGCAACTTAAGCACTTAGGCGATTTCGCTGCCAGGGTGTGGCCCACAATGATCAGGTGAGTTGGAGAGAAAAAAGAAGGCATTCCTAGCGTAAACCCAACCACTGCAACACGTACGAGCTGATGGTTTGGTGCCACAACGAGAAGATAGAAAGATGGGGCATTGTGCAACTTTTCATTGAACTCATCTGACGTTTTTTTATGCAACCGAGAAAGTGTCACCATAAGCAACTGGATCCCAGTCTCCCAAAACTAAGAGAGCCTTTTTTAGAGTGTCATAACATGACCCCGCAAGATCAGATGAATCATTCTTATGATTAACGGGCATCGATAAACGTGATGCTAAATATTGACAACTTTGAGCAACTTGAGCCCTTAGGTGATTTCGCTGCTAGGGTGTGGCCCGCAACGATCGGGCAAGTTGGAGAGAAAAATGAAAGAATTCCTAATGTAAACCTGCCACCTCGATGCATAAGAGGTGACAGTTTGGTGCCATGATGAGTGGATTGAAAGATGGGGCATTGTGCAACTTTTCATTGAACTCATTTGACGCTTTTTGTCACAACCGAGAAAGTGTCACCACGAGCAACTGGATCCGAGTCTACCGAAACTGAGAGAATCTTTTTTAGAGTGCCATAACACAACCCTGTAGGATCAGATGGATTGTTCTTATGATTAACAGGTGCTAACAAACGCGATGCCAAATATTGACAACTTTGAGCAACTTGAGCACTTAGGCGATTTCGCTGCCAGGGTGTGGCCCGCAACGATCGGGCGAGTTGGAGAGAAAAAAGAAGGAATTCCTAGCTTAAACCCAGCCACCCCAACATGTAAGAGCTGACAGTTCGGTTCCATGATGAGCGGATTGAAAGATGGGGCATTGTGCAACTTTTCATTGAACTCATCTGACGCTTTTTTACACAACCGAGAAAGTGTCGCCATGAGCAACTAGATCTAAGTCTATCAAAACCAAAAGACGATTTTTTAGAGTGCCATAACATGACCCCGCAGGATCAGACGACTCATTCTTATGATTAATGGGTGTTGAGAAACGTGATGCCGAATATTGACAACTTTGAGCAACTTGAGCACTTATTTTTGTAGACACCACACTTTAAATAAAACTTATCTAAATATACATTTAAAAAATATTAGTGGAGATGATTGATTTTTTAGAAGCCTCATTTAGTTTTGTATTTCTAAGAATTCTTGTTATCAATAGACCGGTTACATGAAGAAGCCTTACAATTTTGCTTTGTATAGAAGGCCACTAGAAATTAATTGAAGCATGTTTAAGAATATATCACCACACAACCACTGATCTAATGGCATATGGGTGTTTCAATGAAAATTCAATTAAGATTTTATCTCAAGCCTTGCCATTGGTCTAGGTAATCTAGTTGGTGTATCATTTTGTATCTTGAGAATGTTGGAAACAATAGGACTGATCAAGTACACTTTTGTGCTTCGTATTTAGTAGATTGCCTATGAATAATCAAGTGGCATGCCCACAAGGATGGAAGAGAAAATAGGTTGTATACCCCTTCCCACTAGTGATTTGTTCATTATAATTTAGAGGGAAATGATCTCCCAATGGACGTACAAATATTCTATATATTGTGGCGTGCATACCATTTCTACATTTAAAAGTTATTTTTCATATTTGAACTATAAATTTTGATGTATAGAAATTTCCCATTCATATATTTCAAACCATGAATCTTATATATTAAACATTAGACAATGTTAAACCATAATATATGATCTATATTAGTTTATGAAGTTTCTACTCTTAATTCTAAATCATTTTTGTTATGTATGTAATCTGGTGATGGGTATATATGATCTGTATTAGTTTATGAAGTTTCTACTCTTAATTCTAAATCATTTTTGTTCTGTATGTAATCTTGTGATAGGTATATATGATGGTTTCTTAAATTTCTATTTACTACAGTGCCATGAGTTGCAAAGTTCTATTAGGGTATATAAAGATCTTTTGTCTACATTATATCCCTTAGTTTTATTATTTATTATTATCACTTATTTCTTTCTATCTTCAAATGGATTAGTTATAGGATATATATGTTGATTAGGGCAAGTTTTCTATGGTTTGGTCAGCGTCTTATAATATTATTTCATTCATGATAGTTTTCAATACGAACATATGTGTATCCACTAATCTTCTTGTATGGATTTACTTGGATGTTATATTATTCAAGAATTCATTGGTCATTGTATTATTTCAATGAATAATAAGCAAACTTGCATAGATTATGTGAGGCCCTAATAAGAACATTTTCTTAATTATCATGAAAGGAAAAAATGTATCTTTTATTTTTTTAAATGTTTTAAGTTAGTCTACCAATTTCTATACTAAAAGTATAAACATAATTTGAATCATTTTTTTTTTTTAAATTCTATAATTTGTGAAAAGTTTAATTTATTAAGTTTTAGTTTTGTGTTTTATTATCAAATATAATTACTATTATAAATGGAAATTAAATATTTTTTTGGTTGTATAGTTTGCGAGTATGAATTATTGACAATGTTTTATCTTGATGTTTTAAAAATAGCTACTTGTATTTATCTAAACATGTAAGGTATAAATTAATTCCAATGAACCTAAAAATGTGTTGCATAAATCTTTGAGATGCTAAATATTTTGGCATGGTCACACATTGAATTGTGGGCTCTCAAATTCAATAGCACCTTGAGACAAAATAGCTTAATGTTTTTTTGAGGTAGCTTGTCAATAACACCTAAATTGTAAGGAGATTGTTGGAATCTATGAGATGAAGTCTTAATTTATTATAATTCATATTTTCATGTATCCTACTCTGAGAGAGTGAATCACTTTAGTATTTCCTTTGTATCTTTCCTTGAATTGGTGAAATTCTTTAGTAAGTCCTTTTAGGATTAGTGAACTTCCTTTGGCAGTGAGCCTTAAAAAATTTGTAATGATTGTTCATATTGCAGACACTTAAATTAATGATTTTAATTAATTTAACCTTACTACATAATTAATTAATCAGTTATATTACCCTTTATTCTTCTTAGAATTAAATTAGATTTAATTTAATTAATCCTGTCACTATAGTCCAATAATTGATTTATTAAATAAATTGATTATTCCCTATTCTTATAAAGTTTCTCATTATGTTATATGGAGCCTAATCAGACTTGGAGGCTAAATTTTCCCTACTTCTATCGGCACGGTTTCACCTCACATTTTTTGATGGGGATTTGGGGGCAATGCCCCCAAGATGGGGTCAAGGGGCAATGCCCCTTGCGGGGCCTAGGGGTAGCACCCCGTGAGAACAAAAAGTCTTATTATTTTATAAAGGTGTTGGGTGTTGTTTTTCTATTGGTTGACATGTTGTAACCCTATTTTTTTGTAACCGACATAAGCCTGGACGAAAAAGGTTAAGGGTTAGGTTTTTCTGTAGAGAGTTTTGTAGTATTTTGCAGCGGTATTGAGTTGCAAGGAGATTGCTAATTGTAATTATTTTTTATTTATTTACTCGATAATAAGATTGGACTCTCTATTTGGTGGATGTAGCACGAGATTGGGTAAACCATGTTAAATATTATCTCTTTGTTGTTATTATTTCTATTTTTTTATTCTCGTGTTTAATATTTATGCATATATAATTGATATTTTTTGCATGAGATTCCTAACAAGTGGTATCAGAGCAAGTTGTGTTCGATTACGTCTATAGGAAGATCTCACGATTGAGTGGGAGAAATGGCAGATGATGGAAGATTGAAGGTAGATAAATTCCATGGACATGACTATCAATTATGGAAGATGTAGATGGAGGACTATCTGTATCAGAAGGATTTATGGAGGCCGTTGGAAGGAAAATCCAAGAAGCCATCAACAATAAGTGATGAGGATTGGAATATTTTGGACATAAAGGCACTGGGAACCATTCAGTTGTGCCTAGCACCATCTATGGCATTCAATATAACAGAAGTGAAGATAACAAAAGATCTAATGAAAGCTTTCGCCATTTTTTATGAAAAACCCTCAACCTCAAATAAGGTATTTCTCATGAAATATTTATTTAATCTAAAAATGATTGAAGGTGGATCTGTGATAGATCATTTAAATGAGTTTAATACAATTATCAGTCAATTGATTTTTGTAAAGATAAATTTCAATGAAAAAGTTAGGGCTCTCCTATTATAATGTTCTTTGCCTGAAAGTGGAATAGTTTGGTAATAGCGGTTAGTAACTTTGCTTCCAGTTCAAATACCCTAAAATTTGTTTGTGTTGTTGGTATGATTCTGAGTGAGGAAATTCATAAGAAAAGCTCATGTGGATCCACATTAGGTAGTGTTTTGAATGCAAAAAGCAGGGATAGACCAAAGGAGAGAGGAAAAGGTTCTAGAGGTTGTGGGAAGTCACGAGGAAATCAAAGGACCAAAAGACCAAAATATTACTGGTACTGTTGAAAACCAGGTCACTGAAGAAAGATTGGTGGTCTTAGAAGAATAAAGGAGACAAACAAGAGGGTAATAAGGAGACAAATGTGGTAAGTAATAAATCTGGAGAAGATGCCTTGATTCTTTCCCTAGATAATGATGATGATTCATGGGTTTTAGATTCATGGGCTTCATTTCATGCTACGCCCCATAGAAGTTATTTTCTTGATTATGTCCAAGGGGATTTTGGGCTGGTTTATTTGGGAGATAATGAACCCTGTGAGATTGTTGGAAAGGGAAGAATTAAGATTAAGTTGTAGAATGGGAATCATTGGCTACTACAAGAGGTAAGGCACATTCCAAGGATGAGTAGGAGTTTAATTTCAATAGGGCAACTAGGTGATGAAGGTTGCACAGTTACTTTTAATGATATAAATTGGATGGTTTCAAAGGCTGCCTTGATAGTAGAAAAAAGTGTGAAAGTAGGCACCATATATCTTTGTACAGGTCATATTGTTCCTTCTACTTCAGTTGTTGCAGAGAAATCCCAAACACATTCAAGAACAATTGCTATAGGTTCGCAGGAAGAAACTAAAACAGTTATTGTAGGTTCTAAGACAACACTATGGCATAATAGACTTGGGCATATGGGTGAAAAAGGTATGAAGTCACTTCATTCTAAAAGGGTCTTACTAGGTCTAAAATGCATTAATATGGATATCTATGAAATTTTTATGTATGGCAAACAAAAGAGAGTTAGTTTTCTCAAGGATGGGAAGCAAAAGACAGATGAAAAGTTGGAGCTTGTGCATATAAATGTATGGGGATCCGCTCAGGTATCTTCTCTTGGTGGCTCTTGGTATTATGTTACATTCATAGATGATTCAACTAGGAAGGTTTGGATTTATTTCCTTAGGCACAAATCTGATGTATTTGAAACATTTAAGAAATGGTGAAGCTTTGTTGAGAATGAGATAAGTAAAAGATTAAAAATGTCTTAGATTTGATAACAGTGGTGAGTATTGCAGCTAAGGATTTGAGGATTATTGTTCAATTAATAGAATTCGTAGGCAAAAAATAGTTCCAAGAACTCCACAGGACAAAGGAGTGGATGAGCGCATGAATAGGACAATAATGGAGCATGCAAGGAGCATGAGATTACATGTTGGGCTGCCTTTAAACATGTGGGTAGAGGCTGTCAAAACTGTTGTATATTTAATTAATAAAGGTCCCTCAGTTCCTTTGGGTTGTGGTATTATAGAGGAAGCATGGACAGGTAAGAAGGCGAGTTGTTCTTTTCTCAAAACCTTCGGATGTGAAGCATTTGTACATGTAGATTCTAAAAATAGAACCAAGTTGGATGTAAAATCAAAAAAATGTATTTTCATTGGATATGGCATCGATGAATTTGGTTATAGGCTTTGGGATGTTGAAAATATTAAAATTGTGAAAAGCAGGGATGTTGTATTCAATGAGGAAGTATTATACAACGATCAGTTGCAGCGACATGAGAAGAAATAAAATGATTATGTGGTGCTGGATGATACTCCAGATAGTGATGTTCTAGTGGTTCCTCATGCTCCGCAACAACAACAACAACAAAAAAAAATCCCACAAACTCCAGTGAATGTTAGATAGTCAACAAGGCTAAGTAGACCTCTTGAAAGGTTCTCTCCCTGTTTGTATTGTATTTTGTTAATAGATGCTAGTGAACTAGAAGGATATGATGAAGCTATGTAGGTGGATACAAAGCTTCAGTGGGAGCTTGCCATGAAAGAAGAAATGGACTCCTTGTAGAAAAATCAAACTTAAGAATTATGTAAGTTGCCTGCAAGTAAAAAAAATTTACAAAACAAATGGGTTTATAGGGTGAAAAAGGAAGATGGAGGTAAGTAAATATTTAAAGCTAGGATAGTTGTCAAAGGATTTGCATAGAAAAAGGGCATTGATTTTGCTGAAATTTTTTCTCCTGTTGTTAAGATGACTTCTGTTCATATTGTTTTAAGTATTGTTGCTGCTGAATATTTGCATTTGGAACAGTTAGATGTGGAAAATGCCTTTCTCCATGGTAATTTGGAGGATGAGATATATATGGAACAACCCCAAGGATTTCTAGACAAAGGAAAGGAGAAATTGGTGTGCAGATTGCAAAAGAGTTTATATGGCTTGAAACAAGCACCTCGACAATGGTACTTGAAATTTGATAGTTTTATGGCTAAGAAAGGCTACAATAGGTGTAATTTTGACCATTGTGTTTATTTTAAGAGGTTAGATAATGAAAGCTACATTACTTTGTGTTTATATGTTGATGACATGCTTGTAGCTGGGTCTAACATGGATCACATTAGAGAGTTAAAATGTAGTTAGCAAAATCATTTTCTATGAAGGATTTGGGGGCAACAAAACAAATCCTTGTTATGAAAATTTATAGAGATAGGTAGAACAAAAAATTGACTCTATCTTAGGCTAATTATATTGAAAAGGCATTGCAAAGATTCCATATGGAGAATGAAGAAGCTGTTAGAACACCTTTGCCTAGTCATTTGAAATTGACTAAGGAGATGTGTCCAAAGACACAAGAGGAGAAAGAAAAAATGTCCAAGGTACCTTATGCTTTAGTTGTAGGAAGTTTAATGTACGTCATGGTATGCACGAGACCAGATATTGCACATGATGCTGGGGTTGTCAACAGGTATATGAGTAATCTAGGATTGGAGCATTGGAATGCAATAAAATGTCTTAGATATTTGAGAGGTATGTTCAATAAACATTTATGTTTTGGGAGCTCTAATACTAATTTAGTAGGTTATGTAGACTCAGATTTGGTAGGAGATATTGATACCGGGAGGAGCACTATAGGTTATGTCTTTATTGTAGGTGGGATAACAGTGAGTGGGATCTCCAAGTTACAAAAGGTGGTTGCTTTATCCACCACATAGACAGAGTATGTAGCTGCAACAGAGGCAAGAAAAGAGATGATATGGCTACAATATTTCATGGAAGAATTGGGAAAAAGAGACTAATAGTCATTTGTTTACTGGCAGTCAGAGTGCCATCCATCTTGCAATGAATTCTGCCTTGCATTCAAAGACAAAACACATACAGTTGAGGTATTATTCATTCGATCAGTGTTGGATGATGGACAATTAAGGATGGATAAGATACATACAGATAAAAATCCAATAGATATGTTTATAAAGGTAGTGACAAGAGAGAAGCTGAGATCCTCTTTAGCTTCGGTTGGTCTTCAAGAGTGAAAACAATCAAAATAGAATAGTAGAGTCCAAGGTGTTTCATTCCAGTGAAAGCTATAGGGTCAGCGGTGTTATAATTAGTCTCCAAGTGGGAGATGATATGTTATGGAGTCTGATCAGTCTCCAAGTGGAAGATTGTTGTTATATGGAGCCTAATTAGACTCGAAGGTTAAATTTTCTCTACTTCTATCGATGTAGTTTCCCATCATATTTTTTGATGGGGGTTTGGGGGCTGTGTCCCCAAGATGGGGTTAAGGGGTAGCACCCCTTGTGGGATCCAAGGGTAGTGCCCCGCGAGGCCAAAAAGACTTATTATTTTATAAAGGTGTCGGGTGCTATTTTTATATTAGCTGACATGTTGTAACCCTATTTTTTGTAACCGACATGTATGGATGAGAAATGTTAAGGGTTAGAATTTTTTGTAGTATTTTGTGGTGGTATTGAGTTGCAAGGAGATTGTTGGTTATAATCAGTTTTTATTTATTTATTGGATAACAAGATTGGACTCTCTATTTGATGGATGTAGCCCAAGATTGGGTGAACCACATTAAATATTTTCTCTTTGTTGTTATTATTTCTATTTTTCCATTCCCGTGTTTAATATTTATCTGTATATGATTGATATTTTTGTATGCGATTCCTAACACCTCAATTAATTAATTTCTCTAAATTCCCTTTAGTTAATTAATTAATATTAATTAACTAAACCATGTGATTGCTACAAATCACTTTCCTCTAATCCACACTCAGCCTAATTAATTCTTCTAAAAGCCTACTTAAAATTATTTCTTAATTTTTAATTCCTCCACCCATTCTCTCTCCTCTTGTCAAATCCTCCTAACTTTCTCACTTGTCATCTAATATCTCATTATCCCACTTAATCCTCCTCTCTAATCATTTTCTATTGGCTAATCCTCATGATTAGCCACAAAGTCAACCATTTTCCATAAATGGTTTGTCCCCCTCACCTTCCAAACCTTAAATACACCAACTTTGGTCATTTTGAGGATTTCAAATTTCCTTTCTTCCCCATGCACTCTTATCTTCCCAAGGAATTTTTAATTCCTTTTCCCATTTGCTTTCCCCATGCATCTCATTAGTTGGGAATTTTTAATTCATTTTTCCTCTCCCAAAGAATTTTTAATTCCTTTTTGTCTTCCCAATGTACTTGAGGATCTCTTCCCCATTTACATTGTGGAGTGTGGAGACAAGAAATGCCTTTATAGCAAATCTCTTGGTTTCCACACCTTGTCCCGTCAATCCATGTCCCCACCTTCTTTCAATCTCCACCCTTGATCCAATTTCAATCTCAACTTTCCATTTCTCCCGCTTCAAATCTATAAATTGGGGTCTCCTCCCCTTCATTTCATATCTCATCTTTGTGCAATCTCATACTGTTGATTTGGATTTAGAAATCCTTCCTTGTGCATCACCACTATAGGAAAATATCGTCCAAATCCATAGTTATCCACATCCTTCATCCATTTGCAAGTATCCATCCAATTTGTTGTGCATAGGAGAGAAACCCACATTCAATCAAGGAGCACATCAAAATTAAGTGGAGACAAGGGTGAATTCTAGTTCATCCATTGCTCAATCCCAAGGAGAAGGTAAAGGTAACAAGGTATAATGGTTTTACTGTGTGTTTTGAATGCTTTGTTTTGATTACTAACCATTGCATCCTCCTTTCTATATTTCAACCTCTTCATTTTGGCACATCCAGTGGGACCCACATCCCTAGTACTAATTTAAAAATTTGAAATTTTTGTGAATTTTTAGCTTGCAGGTTCCAAAACAATGCCTGCACCTGCAAATCGACACCTGTGCATCACTAGATCAACATCTCTACTAAGGATCAACATCTGCGCTTCAATTTCAAATTTTCTAATCGCCTTTTTGCAGGTTGTTGTCCTTAAATGTCTTCGCATTTCTTTGACACCTGCACATAGTATCTTTTGACACTTGGTTTTAGAGCTTGGTTTTTTATTTTTACAATCTAAAAAGAAGAAAAATATCTAAAAAGGGTCTAAAAGAAAAAAAATAAAATCCTAGGCTAGTTATTTACTTTCTATTTTCTACAAATTAGTTAAATATTTTAGGCAAAAAGTTAGTTTCTCGAGCCTTTTGATGCTTCAGCGTCTGTGCAAATGGTCAATGTCTACGCTCTAGTTCGATGTCGACATCAAACCTAAAAAAGCCCACTTAGATTTGAATTTCAAATTTTCAAATTTCAACTAACTATTTTTTTAGCATTTAATTTCTTGCTTTGATGTCTGCGCAGGTGCTTAACATCTGTGCTTAGGATCCAACATTTGCATTTTAGATAGTTTAAAATTTAAATTTGAAATTTCAAAATTTTTGTTGTTTCTCACTTTCTGTTCTGGTAGCCTGTGCATAGATTGTTGTGGCGTCTATGCAAATGTTTTAACGTTTACTTAGGCATTTCAATGTCTGCACCTGTGGTTCACTGTCTACGCTGTAACATTAGGAGATTTTATTACTGATCTTAATTTCAGTTTTTTCAAGTTTTCTCATGAGTCCAAGATTATATTTTCAGACTACTAACAGTTTTTTGTAGCTTTGCTTGCTAAAGAAGCAAATTTTATCACTAGATTAGCTTGTTTCTTGCATTTGTAGATTAAAAACTCTTACATGTGGGATTAAATTAACAAATGTTTTCCGTGTCTTGTGCGCTTGCATACATGTTTGGGTGGACCCACCATTGCACTAGAGTATCCTCTCCCCTCTTCTTCTCGACTTAATCTAGACCAATGGATTTGATATCAATGGTAACACATAATGTAATGCTAACAATCTCCCCCTTTGTCATTGATGTCAATATCCATCAACAACAAAAACAACAACATGAAATTGTTGGAAGTGAATTGACTCTAAGAGGGGGGGGGTGAATTAGAGTCTAAGAACTTAACTCATACAAGAAGTTTTGAAAGAGAAGTTGAAATTTCAAAAATGAAGTAAATAACATTTAATTTTATAAATGACATAGTAACATGGAACTTGCAGATATAAAAAAAATAATTGTATGAATTAGCACAATGCAAAACAAATGAAATAATCCAACATATCAGAGCATGAAACTAATGGAAAACTTTTGACACATGACACAAAGATTTCATGAGTGGAAAACCCTCTTGGGGTAGAAAAACCACTCGTAAAGATCCTTTTATTATAACAATGAGAACCAACTCTATACACTATCTTCAAGGAGCAACAACCACATCATAATTGCAGAAATATACTTGTGCAACTTTGAGATTATAAGAGTACAACTGAAACAATTTCCTTTTACAAATATACTGCTATAAAGTGCAGAGAAATCACATACTCTATATACTCTTTTATTTGTATGAAATACAATAATCCTTTCTACCCTTGATTTCCAAAATCATATTCACACTGAACTTCTGAAAACAGAGTTTTCACAATATGCAATGAAAAACCCTTTCAATCTTTTTCACTGATCACAGCAAGTAATGCACAATTTTCCCTGCCTTATTTTTTTTCTTCACACTCACACTTTTTTTAAAATGTCACAGCCATGATATGTATAAATGCCCAAAGATGTAGAATCAGTTCCAAAACTGAAATGAACTATTTTTTTTTTAAATCAAAACTATTCGTAAAACAACCTTCCAAATATATCTTCCAAAATAGGGTAATTGTATTAGTTAGGGTTTCTAAACAGAAACATGATTTTTGTATAACATTTAAAAATAGTTATAAATCTGCTCCAGAAAACTGAAATTCGTATGAACAATGAATCTCTTGTTTATAGCATATAAAACCCTTGTAAAACTTTTGTTATCTTAAAAAAATAGTTACATGACCGTAAAAAAAAAACCATCAAACTCTTTATTCCTGCTCATCTCTTTTTACAAAAGAGAAAAACATTTTGCAATTTTTTATTGCTTTGTAAAAATCTGAAATAGAAAAATCATTGTTAAAGCCTTCAAATTACCCATGGCGGCACCTTCTAGGGTTTGTGCAACAAAATTAAACACTGTTGTTTATTCTTTTTCTTTTACCACTTAAGAAACCAAAATATAAAATGGGATTTCAAAACATTTGAAGTCCACAATAGAGTCTCGTGCAAGAATGCCAGGTAAGCTGATGCCAAGTCATTACGTGGTTGTACATATCATAAATTTCACTGAACAATATGCATATGAGGCATGATAGCACTATTAATAAAAATATGCCAATGGTTTATCAACATGCCTTTCAAGATGTCACCCTTTTTTTTTGTCGTCAAGGGCAATCAAGAGTCAACAAACTCCCACTTTGTCCTTGATGGCAAAAAAAAACATGCCATCATTGACCTGAATCTCATAACCAGCATACTCATTGTACCATAAACATCATTGTGTGTCATGTATAAAGAAATCCAAATATAACTATCAATGATGTTTGTTTCTCCCCCTTTTTGTCTCAAGGACAAAGGGCAAAGCAGCAAATGGTTGCTAGAGGAGAAAAGCTCCCCCTCAATTTGTGCATGAAGTGAGAATACCAGATTGAGAGAGAACTCCCAACCTTTCCTGAAGCCTTTCAAATGTTTCTTTGGATAAAGCTTGGTAAAAATATCAGCCACGTGTGCCTAAGAAGGCACATACAAAAGTTGAAACTCATTAGCCAACACTTGGTCTCGTAGAAAATGTAATTTGATAGCAACATGTTTAGTGCGAGAATGCATAACAGGATTTTTGGAAAGACTAATAGCACTTGTATTGTCACAAAAAATTGAAACAGGCTTAGCAACAGAAATACCCATATCAACAATTTGGTGGGACATCCATATTAGTTGTGTACAACATGCAGTGGCAGCAATGTATTTAGATTCTGCAGTGGACAAAGTAACACAGTCTTGCTTTTTGCTATGCCAGGCAACAAGACAGTCACCTAGAAAGAAGGCAGCACCACTGGTGCTCTTATGATCATCTATACAGCCAGCCCAATCAGAATCAGTGAAACCAACAAGAGTGAAATCATTTTTGCGAGGATACCATAAACCATAGTCTAAAGTACCCTGAATATACTTGAAAATTCATTTCACAATATTCAAATGAGATTGTTTTGGTGCAGATTGAAAACGTGAAACCAAACATATTGCAAACATCAAATCTGGTCTAGATGTAGTCAAATATAACAAGATACCTATCATTGATCTATACTCTAATTGATTTACCTCAGGTGAGTCATCAGACTTAGATAATTTACAACCAGTTTCCATTGGAGTGCTAACCGGTTTGCAGTTTGTCATGTTAAACTTCTTAAGCATTTCTTTGGCATATTTAGTTTGTGATAGAAAAATGCCTTGTTTAAGCTGCATTACTTGAAGACCAAGGAAGAAGGTTAATTCACCCAACATGGACATTTCAAATTCAGATTCCATGATTTTAGAAAACTTTTTAGACAAGGAATCATTATTGCAGCCAAAAATAATGTCATCCACATATACTTCAACAACTAGAATGTCATTACCTGCGACCTTAACATAGAAATTGTTGTCCACTCCTCCTTTAGTAAATTCATTTCCTATAAGATGAGCATCCAATATGGAGTACCAAGCTCTTGGAGCTTGTTTGAGGCCATAGAGTGCCTTTTTTAATTTGTACACATATTCAGGTTTATCTGCAGATTCAAAACCTTTCGGTTGTTCCATATAAACTTCTTCATCAAGATAGCCATTGAGAAAAGTAGTTTTGACATCCATCTGGTAAACTTTAAAAATTTTATAGCAAGAGTATGCAAGAAATATTCTGATTGATTCTAATCTAGCTACAGGTGCAAATGTTTCACCAAAGTCTATCCCTTCCTATTGTGCATAACCCTTACAAACAAAACGTGCTTTATTTCTAACAACCTGTCCAAATTCATCGAGCTTATTTCTAAACACCCATTTGCCTCCTATCACATTTTTATCATTTGGCCTAGGCACTAACACCCATGTTTGATTCTTTTCTATTTGATTAATTTCATCTTTCATAGCATTTAACCAGCATTGATCGGATAAAGCATCAGAAACATTTTTAGGTTCAAAATCAGTTACTAGACAATAGTGCTCAGCTATTTGAGCTTGTTCAGTAGTTTTTTCTCTTCTTCTAGTTAAAATCCCTGCATCCATGTTACCAATAACCTGATTTTGAGGATGTCTCTTTGTAATAATCCTTGAAGGAGTATACTGAGGAATTCTTGTTTCTGTATTTGAATCCTCTGCATTTGAATCTTCTGCATTTGAATCCTCTTCATTAGAGATTGATTTTCTCATTTCATTTTTCTTTTCTATTTCCGTAGATTTAGGAACTTGATCAAGCTTCATTGGAGCATCTTCATCAACATCCTGCAAATCATTACTTAACAAAAATTGCTCATCAAATCTCACATTTATTGTTTCAACAATTTTCTTCAACCTATTATTGAAACATCTATAAGATTTGCTCTGAGTAGAGTATCCAAGAAAGACACCCTCATCAGTCTTAGTATCAAAACTTCCTAGATTTTCCTCATCCCTCTTAATATAACATTTGCAACGAAATATTTTGAAATACTTAATGGAAGCTGCTTTACCATACTAGAGTTCATAAGCAGTAAAAGTAGATTTTACTCTGATTTGCACACAATTCAAAATATAGACTGATGTATGAACAACCTCTTTCGAATGTTTATCTGGCAAATTGGCTTCATTTAGCATTTTATGAGCCATCTCCTTCACAGTCCTATTCTTACGCTCAACTACTCCATTTTGTTGAGGTGTTCGTGCAGCTGCATACTACCTTTTGATTCTATGTTTTTCGCAGTAATCCACAAATTCCTGTGATGTAAACTCACCACCTTTGTCAGATCTTAAACATCTTAATTTCAAATCTGATTCATGTTCTACCATTTTCTTGAAAACTTTAAATCTATCAAATGCTTTAGATTTGTGTTTTAGAAAAGTAACCCAAACCATTCTAGTATAATCATCAACAAAGAGCATAAAATATTTATCTCCATTGATTGATTGAGTCCTTGTAGGACCACATAAATCTGTATGTACAAGTTGTAATGGCCTAGTAGAAGAATGCTCTTTTGATTTAAAAGATACCCTTGTCTATTTTCCCTTAAGACACTCTTTACATATCGCATTTGTTGGTTTGCTTAGAATAGGTAGACCTTTGATATTTTGATTCTTACTAATTCTTACAAGATTGCCAAAATTCACATGACCCAGATGTTTATGCCAAAGCCAATTTTCTTCAATCTGACTCACAAGACACATGCTTTTATGATTTTCATAATTAGTGGAATCAAGTAGATTATAAATATTACCAGAGGTTCTCAATCTAGTAGCAACAACCCTTCCAGAACTTTTTGTGATAGTGCAACCTTGAGAACTAAAAGATACATTATACCCACTATCACATATTTGACTGACACTGAGAAGGTTGTGTTTTAAACCCTCAACATAAAATACATCATTAATGGGAGTGTCATCATTTAAGAATAATGTTCCTTTACCTTTGATGTGAATACCTGAATTGTCCCCAAATTTAACAAGTCCACCGTCATAATCTTTCAAATGAAGAAATTTATCCTTATCACCTATCATATGGTGAGAACATCCACTATCCAACACCCACATGGTTCTCCTATTGGAAAGAAGTGTAGTTTGTACCAACATGGATTGCTCGGTACTAGACACAAACTTAGGTTTCCATTGTTTTTCATCACTTTGTTTTGATTTACATTGTCTAGTAGTATGCCCAAAATTGTTGCATTTAAAACATTTTACCATATTTAAAAATCCATAATTTTGTTTGTGTCCAAACACAGGAGTTCTGTTCTTTATAAATCTGCAAGTACTGACCTTGTGACCAAATTTATTGCAATAAAAACAATATCCATTGAAGAAACCAAATCTAAAAGATCTGTTAAGAGAATATGTTGGATTTCTGTTTGCTGTCTTAAAATTCTGATTTTCTGTTTTATCCTTACAAAAACCAACACCAGACAGATCTTTGTGATGTTTTTGTTTATCAAGAATATCATTTAGATGCATAGTACTCTCATATTGACCAACTTGTTTTTGCAAAGAAGAAACTTGTTGTTCTAAAACTTTGATTTTCTTATCTTTATCTTCAAGAAGAGATTTCAGATTTTCATTTGCTAAATTTGAGTCATTCAATTCAACTCGTAGAATCTGATTTGAACTTTCATGTGAGACTACTAATTTTTTTAATCTTTTTATTTCTTTGAGAGCACAGAGTAACTCTCCCTCAAGATCAATTTCACCTTGGTCTAGAACATATTGATTTTCAGATTTGCTAGTTGAAGAAGATTCTATTTCTGCCATAAATAGTGTCTCATCTCCTTCACAAGGTGAATCATCTGATTCTCCTTCAGAGTCTTCTTTTGTGAAGAGACTCTTCTCTTTCTTAAAGGTATTTAATTTCTTTTTAGGATTCCACATTTTCTTTTTGTAGAATTTTTCTGGTTTTTCTTCTTCGCTATTTAGATCACTTAGAGGACATTGAGCAGCAAAGTGCCCAGTTTTCCCACAATTAAAACATTTGAAGGGTAATTTACCCTTATATTTCTTTTTCAATTTTCTAACAAGTAGAGCTTCAATAGCATCTGAAAGTTCAGATTCATTATCAGGTTCTTCTTTCTTTTCTACTCTAAAAGCTATTTCTTTTGAAGTAGAGGAATTGCTGCCAATTCTCATTTCATAGGCAGTAAGAATACCTTGCAGATTATCAAGAGTCATTGTAGAAAAGTTTTTCTTTTCTTCTAAGGTTGAAACCTTAGTTTCAAATTTTGGCAATAAGGTTCTAATGACTTTTCTAACAACATCTTGTTCATCCACTGTTTCACCAAGACCTCTTCTAGAGTTTACTATCTCATCAATTCTTAAAAAATAGCTTGCAATAGTTTCATCATCTTTCATTCTCAATGCCTCAAATTGATTTTTGAGTGTGAGAATCTTTGATTCTTTTAATTTTTTATCTCCTTGATAAACTATTTCTAGTTTATCCCAAATCTCATGGGCAGACTTACAATGTATGACCTTTACAAACACATCCTTTGTAAGACCACATAGGAGTGCATGTTTGGCCCTAGCATTTAATTCATATTTTGTTTTATCATAAGGGTTTGTAGGAATAATATCAGGAACTTTATACTTAGTTGTAACAATATTCCACACATTAAGATCAACAAAGATCAAATATGTTTCCATTTGAATTCTCCAGAACACATAATCAGTGCCATCAAAAAGAGGAGCTTTGGAAAGTGAAGCACCTTCTTGATTTTGAGCCATTTGAACTTCCAAACAACCAGGAACAATCCCTAGGAAAAACCTATATGGATAGATCCTACACTCTGATACCACTTGTTGGAAGTGAATTGACTCTAAGAGGAGGGGGGGGGGGGTGAATTAGAGTCTAAGAACTTAACTCATACAAGAAGTTTTGAAAGAGAAGTTGAAATTTCAGAAATGAAGTAAATAAAATTTAATTTTATAAATGACACAGTAACATGGAACTTGCAGATATAAAAAAATAATTGTATGAATCAGCACAATGCAAAAAAAATGAAATAATCCAACATATCAGAGCATGAAACTAATGGAAAACTTTTGACACATGACACAAAGATTTCATGAGTGGAAAACCCTCTTGGGGTAGAAAAACCATTCATAAAGATCCTTTTATTATAACAATGAGAACCAACTCTATACACTGTCTTCAAGGAGCAACAACCACATCATAATTGTAGAAATATACTTGTGCAACTTTGAGATTATAAGAGTACAACTGAAACAATATCCTTTTACAAATATATTGCTATAAAGTGCAGAGAAATCACATACTTTGCATACTCTGTTATTTGTATGAAATACAATAATCCTTTCTACCCTTGATTTCCAAAATAAAATTCACACTGAACTTCTGAAAACAGAGTTTTCACAATATGCAATGAAAAACCCTTTCAATCTTTTTCACTGATCATAGCAAGTAACGCACAATTTTCCCTGCCTTATTTTTTTCTTCACACTCACACATTTTTTAAAATGTCATGGCCATGATATGTATAAATGCCCAAAGATGTAGAATCAGTTCCAAAACTAAAATGAACTATTTTTATTTTTAAATCAAAACTGTTCGAAAAACAACCTTCCAAATATTTCTTCCAAAATAGGGTAACTATATTAGTTAGGGTTTCTAAACAGAAACATGATTTTTGTATAACATTTAAAAATAGTTATAAATCTGCTCCAGAAAATTGAAATTCGTATGAACAATGAATCTCTTGTTTATAGCATATAAAACCCTTGTAAAAATTTTGTTATCTTAAAAAAATAGTTACATGACCGTAAAAAAAAAACCATCAAACTCTTTATTCTTGCTCATCTCTTTTTACAAAAGAGAAAAACATTTTGCAATTTTTTACTGCTCTGTAAAAATTTGAAATAGAAAAATCATTGTTAAAACCTTCAAATTACCCATGGCGGAACCTTCTAGGGTTTGTGCAACAAAATAAAACACTGTTGTTTATTCTTTTTCTTTTACCACTTAAGAAACCAAAATATAAAATGGGATTTCAAAACATTTGAAGTCCACAATAGAGTCTTGTCCAAGAATGCCAAGTCATTATGTGGTTGTACATATCATAAATTTCACTGAACAATATGCAGATGAGGCACGATAGCATTATTAATAAAAATATGCCAATGGTTTATCAACATGCCTTTCAAGATGTCACCCTTTTTTTTTGTCATCAAGGGCAATCAAGAGTCAACAAAAATATGAAAGATCATCATTATGCACAACTATCTCTCTCTCCCCCTTTGACAACAATGACAAAGGTGGACAAAAACTCTCCCTAAGAAACTCATACTTGCTCCCCCTAAGAGGAAGCATACCAAAATTAGTCTAGAAAAGAATGTACATACTAATCACTAGACCAATGCACATTAGTTCAAATTGGGAAGGGGTAATACCTCTAACTTCTATTAGAGATATTCAAAAGTATCTCTACACAATGCCTTAGTAAATATGTCTACAATCTTCTCTTTTGTAGGTACATACTCAAGTCTGACCTCATTGTCTAGAATTTTTTCCCTCGAGAAGTGATACCTAATAGATATATACTTTGTTCTATAATGTTGTACCAGATTCTTTGAAATATTTATTGCAATAATATTATCACACATCATTGGAATAGGATCATCAAACTTTACACCAATGTCCTTGAAAGTTTGCTTCATCCATAAAATCTAAGTGCAACAAGAAGATGTTGCAATGTACTCTACTTTTGTCATTGTAGATGTATAAATCTAACCACTTTCTTAAATAAATATTTAATATTTATTTAAACCCCATCCCTCCTATTAATTAAATCCCATTTAATTAATTTCTTCATTTTGATCTATTTGATTAAATAAATTATTCAATTAAATTCACCTAAACCTTTTCTAGCCTTTAATTAAATAAATCACTTTATTTAATTAATTCCTCTTTCTTCCTTTTAATTAAATTTACATTTAATTAAATTAACCCTTGCACATCCCCCCACTTGTAAATATGCAAGTTGCATCTATTTTAGTTGAAATAAAATATTTTATTTTAATTAAAATTCTTTTCCCTCACCGACTTGCAAAATCCTACATCTCCCACTTACCTCCTAAACCTCTTCTAGAGCCTTCTAGATTCTTATAAACTATCTTAATTATCCTTAATCCCTCTAATCATGTCCTTTCCCTAAGTTTGAGGAGGTCACTTTTCAATTTTGGAGGAAAGTCTTCTAAATGCATTTAAGGCTATATTTCTTCAACAAGATAACTTGTTGAGTTCCCCCAAATTTAGAAGGACTCTTATAGATTTGTCCCCAAAGTTTTCTTAACCATTAATGGTTAACTCAACCTCCCTTCATGGTTAGAGACTTTCTCTCTAACTTAACCCTCATCTAACCCAAGGGTCTCATCAAGCACTTATGGCTTTGACCATAGTTATCCTATTAACCCTTGTACAAGAGTTTACCCCTTGGGTAAAAGCTTTATCCAATGGATGAACCTAACCTAACCATAGCCTTACCCCCTAAGGCAACCTTCATGTCTTCTCGGGCATTTAATGCCTCTTGCATCTCCTCTCAGGCAACCTCTTGTTGACAATTGTCCCCATTTCATTGGTGAAAATTGTAAACATAGCTTGAGTAACTTTCAATCCTAACCATTGTTAATATTATTCAATCTTAACCCTCCATTGCCTTATTTTCCCTATAAATAGAGCTCTCATTCTTCATTATCCAAAATCCAAGTTTTCATGCATCTACCTTATAGTCTAATTTACTAAGAATTTTTAGCCTCTCTTTGTTTAAATATCATCATAAACATTTAGAAGCATTTCATTTTCATATCAATAGTATATCCATGCTAGTATATCATGATTAGGATAATTTATCAATATCTTTATCATATCACTATCTTCATACTAGCTTAATCATCATAGTTTTAACACATCATATAGATCTTAGAGTGCATTCATGCATATAGATCACAATATCACTCGTTCTTGGAGTTGTCATTCCTAAGTCATTTTCTCAATGATTTGAGAGCAAAATATTGGCTTTAGGGATCCTGTGAGATAAAGAACAATGGGACACCCATTGGGAAGTTAAAATAATTCATATTAGTTTATATACTTGCACTGAGAGTCTCATTGGTATGTAGGTCATCTGACCTTGATTTATTCATTTTGATCAACCACATTTTACCACGTACATCTTTGGCACCCACCGTGGGGAACGTCCCCAGAAACTAACATCATTTTGTGTGTAGGTAGAAGACAACAATCATGTAATAATTGTAAACTAGCATGCCTAGGACTTTATTTAGCGCATCTGTGGTGAGCTTTAGTGCATGCATGGCAATGTTTAGTGGATGGAGACCATAACTTAGTGCATTATGTTATCTTTCAAGTGCATACCCCTTTCTGCTTGTTTAAATGCATAGGAGCATTGTTTTAGCGTATTCAGGTAGCAAAATAGCACATAGGTTCTCTCTTTTAGTGCTTTTGCAGCATACTTGAGCGCATCTGTGTGAAATTTTAGCGCGTAGCTCTGATAGAGAGAAAATTTGTAACAAAGAGAGTAAATTTAGGCTTCTGAAGCCCACCATCAAGATTTAATTTTTGACTAACTGTGTGCAGGTTCTAACATTTTTTTAGTGCAGGAAAAGGAGGAGTTTTAATTAGTTTTATTTACTTTCTTTTATAAGTTGGTAAAAATAAAGAACTCACTTTTTTTCTATTGCAAAGGCTTAAAATGAATTTCACCTTTCTTTTGGATGCTTAAAAAGAACATCATTTCTTTTTGGTGCCTAAAATAGACTTCATATTTGTTTCTTGCATGATTAAAAAGAACAACAAAATCAAATCTTTCCTTTTATGCAAGATAGGATCATCTTTCTTTGGGCTCTAAAAAGAACAAAACAAAATTTCCCATTTTTGCAAAGGGTTAAAATTGAAATTCATTTTCTTTTGGTGTTAATTAAAATGAACCTCATTTTTCATTTGGAAGTTTAAAAAGAAGCTTCACTTCATTTCAAAAGAGCTTTCAAGATTGCAAAACCGTTGTTATTCATTTGATGAATTTACTTTGATTGACCTGGATTTCTTTAAAGTAAAAAAATTATGCTATCTTCACACATTTCTATATTTGGATAAACATAACATCATGTCTTCTTGGAGCAACATCTCCATCTGGCTTAGACAATTTTGCAATGAAGGTTTAAAAAGAATCCTTGTCTTTTGTGTTTGTGAGGTGATAGGTATATGCTCTCACCTTCAATGGGTGATCAAAAGGCCAGAACCATGTCTTTTATGCTTTCTTTCAGTTTCATGCATTAAAACCTTTAGAAGGCTTTCCTTCCCAAGTTTCCCTTAGGGCGCCATTAAGGTCGGTGAGAGGGGAATGACCTAAGTGGGAAATGACTTTATGCCAAGTATTCCAACCCACTATAATCAAATGTGGAGGCTGATGAAAATCCCCTCCGATGATTTTGCTCAATGATTAGCCTTCCCCCAATATCTTTAATATACGTAAAGCCTTTATTCTAAAGGTTGGGAAGCCTCCCGAGGAAGTTTATCACTGAAGACCGAATGTAAGCCTGATTACAAACCTTAGCATTAGAAAATTTGAGTTGAGTTAGTTACCAAACATTGGCAATATCATAGTGTAAGGGTGGGGAAGAATCCGCCCCCAAGATCACTCACCATATATCTCCCAAGATAATTACTCAATTATGAAGCGATTCAATTTGGGTTAAATTTTGGACAAAGGCAAAAAAATGGGCACCCCCTAGGGAGTGACAAGGTTGTTTGAGTTGACGAAGTATCAAGACTAGTGGGCTATGATATTGTCAATGACCTTTGAATAAAGAGTCTATCTGATATGTCTTTTATTGTATCCAAACCAATGAAAACATTAGGGATTTGAAAACATCCTCAAAAGAACATACACTATTTGTTTAGCATAGACAAACTGTTATTATTTCTATCTGTTGTGTTTTCAAATCATTTTATCAGAAAATCATCCATCAAAGCACAAAAATTATTTCTCAACATCTTAGCAAAATCATCAAAGCAAAGTTATCAGGATAGTTAGCGTGTAGGAACAACATCCTAGCGCATATCGACCATCAGATAGCGCATTCCAACCAACAATTAGCACTTCCATCACTCAAATTAGCGCATGATCAGTATCATATTTGTGAAAAATCAGATAGCTCTTGCCACCATATTTGTAGTGCATAGGAGCATCAACCTAGCACATCTAAAACATATTATAGCACATTTGCACCAAACATTAGCTCCTCAAAGGGACATATTAGCGCATAACCAATTCAACAATTGTGTTATCAAATAGTAGAAAATAGCACATTTGAGAAGAAGCATAGCACATCTAGATCATTCTGTAGTGCTTTGGGGGAATCCTTTAACACATCAAGGCTCTGTTCTAGTGCATGATTAAAATTGGCAAAAAACAGAGAGAAAACCAGTCACCTTGTGAAATTTTCTTTAACAGTTTTAGATTTAGGTCCTCTGACAAATCTAACATAAAAAGGAAAAACATGCAAAAAGGATCATAAGTGAGAAATTTCCAAATTCAACTAAGTACCCTTAGAAAGAGATATCAAATCTTCGACTATCTTGAGATCAGATTTCAGCTAACAAGATTAAGGAGTATCAAGACAGTGATCAAAGGTTCCACCATCCAACAAATTCTATCAAAACAATACCTAGTTAAGATCTCAAGTTGTCAAATTAAGTTTCTACATCGTGAAACTTGACTCATATCATTTGGCACACTTTGTCATAAGGGCGAATCAAACTAAACCTTTACTTGACAAGTAGACTTGAGTATCGAAAATAAAGTATCCATATCCAACATCAACATCAACATTGATTATTGATCATTTGTGTATGAGCACTTCCCATGTTTTGAGAGGAAAAAGTCTTCATCAAAAGACTAAGTTGAAGAAGAGACAACCTAGTTCGAAGACACTTATCAAGAGGAGTAAATTTCTCTATATCAACCATCAACTCTTTAAATCACATCACCTTTTCTTACATCATATACGGTTGTATATCCAAGGAAAACCGAACGAATTTGACAAAGAACCTTTGAGAAGTAGGGATTACGTTCAGAAAGCAACATTCAACCAACGCCTTAATAGAGGATGAAGGATTTATCTTGCTTTGTTTCCAAAGTTTCTTATCACTTATAAAGAAGATGGACCTGAGGCACCAACTCCACCAAGAACCCCAATAGAAGAAGAATAATTCACTACTATAGAGATATATTGATGCCCGTAGTCACTCGATCTTAGAGAAACAAATAGAAGGAATCACAACCAGAATCAAGCATGATTTGTAGGGAGACCAATCCTTTTGATGAATATAAAAATATGGAAGAAACAGTGATCACCGAAGAGATTCTCCAAGAATGTCAAGAGAATGCAACTTTCCAAAAACTTGTAGAAAGACTTATAGAATCGGATAAGAAAAAATATCTACTCATTCTAACTAATAAAGGAGTCAATATTCTTGAGGATTTTGACATAGAAAACTTAAGGAATACGGATGAGAGAATTTAATGAACAAGGGCGAGGAATTATACTTACAATCAAGAACACCTAAGAGGAGAGGAAACACATGATCAAGAAAACATATGCAACTGAGATCACACTCATGAACAAGATAACACTCACAAACAAGACAATACCCGCAATCGAGACAATCTTAATGAATGAGGGGAAACTCCCCATCGAAGGACCAATTCATCCCTAGATATTCTTAAACAAAAACTCCAAACACTTCAAAGAAAAATGCAGGACATGCTACAAGGAACCACAATAAGATACTCATTAGACAACATATGTCCTTATCCTTTTGATAGGAGATTAAACATGGTACCTTTTCCCCCAAATTAAGATATACCAAAGTATGACAAATACGACAGTAAGAGTGATCCCCGTGATCAGATTCGAGAATTTTATACTATGAGCTTAGAGTTTGCTCACAGTGACACATACTTAATGAGACTATTCCCAAGAAGTTTGGGAGGGCAAACAATGGAGTGGTTGTCAAAACTCACACCTCCCATCAGATCATTTGATGAGTTGGTGAATAAATTCATAACACAATACTCCTATAATATCCAACATGTGATCATCATGCTTGACGTATGCAATATGAAGCAAAATAATAATGAAACATTCATGGTGTTTCTACAACGATGGAGGTGCATGATCGCAAGATACCCATGGGATGTGCCTGAAAAGGAAAAGATGAAAATCTTCATAGACAATTTGAATAGTGAAATGAGTTATCATCTCAAACTACAATGTATACCATCTTTGGCAAAATTAAAAGAGAATGGTATCCAAGTAGAGGAAGCATCCATCAAGAAAGGAACCTTGAAGTTCTTTAAAGAAGGTGTTAGTTCATGAAACAATAACACATTTAACAATCAAAACAATAACAACAACTCAGACAAGTCCAGATTTTGGACAAGAAATAAGAACATTGTTAATGATGGGGTAGTCAATACCAACGATGTAAAGTCTAAACAACCAGTGTTGAATTTATCAAGTAACCCACCATCCAATAATGATCAAAGAAGTGCTAATCAAGGAACTAACACTTGTCAACGAAATACCAACCAAGGAGCTTCAACATCAAACAACAACAACAATCACCAAGGCAATAACAATAACAATGTAGGGAACAACACAAACCAAAGAGGCAACGCTAATACTTTCCCATATCGACGAATATACACACCATTAGGACAAACATTGGAATCAGTATTTCAAGAGCTATTGGCAAATAAGATCATCACATTGCTAGCCACAAGCAACTTTGAACCCCAGGTCAAGCCACTATGGGGGAATGACTCGCATTATTGTGATTATCATCAAAACAAGGGGCATAGAACAAATGATTGTGTGAGGTTGAAGAACCTAGTTCAAGATATGATAGACAAGGGAGACTTAATAGTCGATGGTCATAAAACCAATGGTGACCATGAAGATTTCAAAAGTCCTCTTCCTAATTATGACAAGGGAGGAGCGTCAATGTCAAACAACACCAAAGGATCTTGTATAAATCACATACACAAAAACACCATCAATCACATATTGGCATATGACAATCAAGTGAATGTCATAAAAATAAAAGATGAACATGAACATGTGTCGATAAATGTGACAAGAGCTCATAGATATGTCTTGAAGGGGAACACATCAACAACAAATACTCTCTCGAAAACTCAATATAACTTGGTCGACCAACTATGAAGAACACCTACTCAGATATCTATACTTGAGTTGCTCAAACTTTCACCAAAACACAAGGATATCTTGGAGCAAGCTCTTGTCGAAATAACCATTCCAAATAATCTGGATATTGATCGATTCAAAGCCATGGTGGCCCATATGATGGTGCCACACAACATATCTTTTTCTGAACACAATGATGTCTCCTTGAGTCATCTGCATTACACCTCACTACATATCGAGGTCTTAGTCTATAAACATCGGGTAAAAAGAGTATTAATAGATGGAGGAGTTGGTCTCAATATATACCCTCAAGATTATCCGTGCATTGGGCTTCTCTGAGAAAGCTATTGATCCCAAAAAGAAAATCACTATCAAAACCTATGATGATGAAGAAAGATCTGATAGTTCTGATACTTAATATAAGTACAAATCCAATAGCCAACAAGATGAGAGGGGGGGTGGTGAATCATACAGACTTAATCTTCCATAAAAACATCAGATTCAACCTCGGTAACATATATTTCAGTAATATAACCAAAACTGTTAAACATGCAAACTCAAAATCATATGAACATCATAAACCTCATAACACCAGATTTAACGTGGAAACCCAAATAGGGAAAAACAACTATGGGATTTCAGACCCACTAAGAAATATACTCTTCTAGAGTATGCTCAGTTAAAAGAAAATCTTGTTAAAGATTACAAACACATTGCCAGATGTGACCCGGTTAAGGGATTTCCCTCAGATTTGTTAGGATCTTCACCTTGTTAGAAGTGACCTTGTTAAAGGATTTCAAACACTCAATCAGAATGTCACCTTGCTAGAGGGTTTTACAAATAAGACTGTTAAGTCCACTCGGTTAAGAGATTTTCTGTCACTTTCACAAAATAACAGTAATAAAATCTATCTGCAACTTCACATCTAAAATGCTAAAGTAGATTCTTATTTGTTCAATACAATCTAGACATAGAACTAATCTGGTCTATCTACTGGGCTTCTATACTCTGTTATTCAAACAGGTCTTCAAGCTTCTGTGCTCGATAATCACTATGTAGCATCCCTATGCATACACTTGCCCACATACATTGTTTATCAATAGTTTCCTATTTATAAACAATTAGGTAACCGCTTAATCTCCTTGATCACATTTCCCATGATCAATCATAGCCATCAGATCTTCAATCTTGTCCAGGTTCAATGCATCTTTCGATCTGAAAATGTTTTACCTCACCTTGGAACTTGCATATTAGTCTTGGAACTTGTGCCAAGGTATTGCGGTTCAATCTGAGCTGTAGATCTTCATGCCGACTTTTCATTGCCTTAGATTCATTAACAAACTTCATTCACAGCTCACTAATCATTGATCAGTTCCAGCTCATCAGCTTCCTTCATTAAATAATGCATGTAAACATTTAATGCATTATGTTATAGCTTGGTTACAACTTGGTAACAACTCGGTGAATACTAAACTTTACTCGGTAGATATTCCGCCTTCATTAACCAAGAGCGATAACCTTAGGGTTTACCGACTGGGTTCCTTAGGGTTTACCGACTAGGTTCTTTGCTTGATAACATATTATAGTATTAACCTTTACATTTTACAACATATGTATGATGTTAAAACAATCTAAACATCATGATCTCATCATTGTCTGACTCGGTACTAGTTGCCCATTGAATATCTTATTCATCCCCTTATTCATCATATTCTTTCCTGTGTCTTTTACCGACATCTTTATAATCTTCATATCTTACTTCTCAAGACATGGCAACATCATACTGAATTAGAAAATCAATTTCTTGACATCAATGACAAAATAATAATATCAAGACAGTAAACATCTTTAATCAGTTATATCCATAATCATCAACAACCTTCTCAATATCCTTATGAAATGCCAATAATCTTTCATTGTTTGTTATAATGCAATATTGCCAACAAGATCATCTGAAGGAACTATGATACTACCCATTTAGGTAGGTCTTGTACAAAGAGACAATGTTCCAAGTCTTGGACATAGACTTTACATATAATATACTATTCGGTCATCCATGGATCCATGAAATGCAAGCGGTGCCTTCCACGTACCATCAATGTCTCAAGTTCCCCTACAATGGATAGGAAGTTTCAATATCTGCAGATACTAACCCTTTTTAGTATTGTAATGCTATGGGGTCAGCTCAAAATGTCCTGGTTCCACAAAACAGGGAGGCTCAAACTTCCTCATCATCCAACCATCAAGAAGAACTCAAGTCTCTATCCATGAACTTCAAGCAAAAGATGAAAATAAAGGACCAAGGCATGGGGGAATACTCTTTTGAACCCTTGTGTCTATCTAGGTTGCCAACTTCACCAAGGTCTCATGGACAACCTTCCACATAAAGACATCAGACAACACAACCCATCACAAAGTTTGATGGTAAATTTATCCAAATGGGCACACTGGCTGAAGAATCAGAAGATAAAGACATCCTTAGCTGGCTATACAAGGATGAGGAAGAAATCAAAGCCGCTACCCTAGAAGTAGCCGTATCAACATAATAGTATGGAAATGGGTTCCAGATCATGCAACCAAGGGGATACAAAGGAAAAAGACCTATTGGCAAGTGCCAATAAGGCATCATAGAACCCATACAACCCCATTCACAATTTGTAAAAGATAAAATAGGACTTGGGTATGGACAACATGTTATGCCTATGCAAAAGCAAGATCACCATCAAAATTCTCAATGGAAAGAAAAAAAAACACATAACGAAGACTCATGGAAAGAAGCACTAAACCAAGCAGCAGAAAAGACAAGAAAGGAGCAAAAACATGAAGAAAATAAGAGGTGACAAGAAGAACTTGCTATCCAAAGGGAGGAAGCTTCTTATAAGAAAGTACATCATGTACAAGAACCTGATCAAACTAAGGCTGAGCCTCGACCTAAGGAAATTGATACTCAAAGAAAGGAAATGGTGTATGAACAAATTCAAAGAGTACAAGCAAGCACCGATCCCAAATCATAGCAAGCTACCAAACTCGTGTCAATTATCAGTGATCTTTTCTCACCATACAACATACCTATCAGATTCAATGAAGCCACTTGGGATAGTGATTTTGAAACAAATTCCAATGAGTATGAGTGGGACACCTATTCTAATGTTATTGAAGATATTGAAGTGGATACAATCCACACATACAAACCCATTTCTCATGAGGGACAAGGCTCAAGATCTTGACCATTTGAATTCAGACCACAACATATCTATGAGGCTAGTGAGAATGAGTAGCGACAATACAAACAAGGAAATGTCGAGGAGAGTACCATCAAAGACCTCGAGAATATCATAGACCTCATAGAGATCCCAAACAACTATGATGATACTTCCATCATGACACTTACAACAACTAATCTCATCCTGCCAAATGACTCCCTACCACTCATATATCCTAACCTCATAGACTAGAATGAACCTAAACATCATGATATACAAATATTCCTGAATGATGAATCAATTGTCCAATACCTATGCTCAGTCAACCTGAAAGCATGCTCCACTAGTGAACCACATAATGATATCTGCAATCAGGGGAGTGGCAAGTCTCTCAGTCCCAAAAGCAAAATAAAAAATGGATATAATGGTGAAAACCATTTAATGGCAGTGTTAGATCGCAAAAACAAAACAATAAAAATAAAGGATGTATCTGAAGGTGAAAACCTTTTTGAGGCACCTAAAGATGGGAGACTTGACACTCTTCCTGAACATTACCTGGAGAGATAACTAATCTTGATTGAGAAAAATTAATCAATAAATATTGACACTAAAGCAGCAGCTAAAATCATACATTTGGTAGAATCACTCACAGAAAAACAAAAACTAGATTTTGTTAAATTCTTCAAGGGGAAGCAAATCAATTTTTCTTGGTCTTATGCTGACATGCCAGAGGTAGATCCGAATCTAATCATGCATCACTTGTCCATCGCACCAGGAGCTAAACATGTCAAACAAAAATTAATGAATCCAGATGTGGCATTATTATTCAAATCAGAACTGAAGAAGTTATTAGATGTTGGATTCATCCGACCTATAGACTATGCCGAATGGATCTCAAACATTATATCAGTTTCTAAACCAGATAAAAGCATAAGGATTTGTAGAGACTTCAGAGACCTAAACAAAGCATGTCCAAAGGATGACTTTCCTTTGCCAAGCATCAACACCATTGTTGATCTAACAACAGGAGACACAATGTTATCTCTCATGGATGGCTTCTCTGGCTATAACCAAATCAAGATAGCTCTAGAGGATCAAGATAAAAATGCATTCACATGTCCATGGGGAACATATTGCTGGAACGTCATGCCTTTTGGCTTAAAAAATGCTGGTGCAACTTATCAAAGAGCCATGACAATAATTTTCCATGACATGATGCATACTTTCACGGAGGATTATGGGGATGATTTGCTAGCTAAATCATTCACAAGATCTGAACACATGGACATCCTAGATAAAATCTTTCAATGATTGGAGCAATTCAATGTCAGATTAAACCCTAAGAAGTGTGTCTTCGGGGTCATATCTGGCAAACTTTTGGGCTACATTGTATCATAAAAAGGCATCAAAGTGGATCTGACAAAGGTTCGGGCTATCATGGAGATGCCACCTTCTAAAAACATTAGCTAGCTATGATCTCTATAGGGCTGACTACAATCCATCAGATGATTCATTTCTCAGTTAGCAAATAAATGTATTCCATTCAATCATTTGCTTCATAAGAATATACCTTTCAGATGGGAAGAAAAATGTGTAAACTCATTCCACTAGCTCAAACAATATCTGATGAATCCACCAGTTTTGGTACCACCGATAGTAGGCAAGCCACTCATCCTCTATATATCAAAAAAAAAAGTATCATTGGGGGAACTACTATCACAAGAAGATACATCAAGCAAAGAAAGGGCTATTTATTATATCAACAGGACTTTGAACGGATATGAACTCAATTATACATTCATAAAAAATGCTTGCTTAGAAGTGGTGTTTGCTTCTCAAAAGTTCTGCCACTATATGTTAGCCCATACAATCAAGCTGGTAGCAAAGATCAATCCTCTCAAATATCTACTTAGCAAGGCCACTCTCACATGAAGATTAGCTGAATGGGTCATGATTCTAAGCGAGTTTGACATTCACTACACAAAACGATGGGTTATCAAAGGACAAGCAATTGCAGATCAATTGGCAGAAGCACCACTACTAGACCAACACCCACTATGGATGGAATTTACAGATATGGATGTATTCACTATTACACCCAAACAATAGACCCTATACTTTGATGGATCCTATACAAAACATGGATCGAGTATTGGCATCCTGTTCCTCACTATAGAGGGGCACACAATTCCGAGATCTTACAGACTAATGTTTCCATGCACCAACAACATTGTTGAATACGAAGCCCTGGTAACATGAATCAAAGTAGTTGTAGAATGGAGAATCACATAATTAAGAGTCTATGGGGATTATCAATTAGTTATCAATCAGATCAATGATGACTATCAAACGAAAGATGATAAGCTAATGCCTTACAAGAGAATGGTGGATGACTTCAAAAAGTACTTTGTGCACATCACCTTTGAGCAGATTCCAAGATTGGAAAATAGAGCTACCGATGCAATGGACACTATCGCCTGGCTTCTACAAATTCTAGATAAATATAATCATTATGAATTCCTGGTGGAGTGATTGTTTTCCCCAGCCTACGACAATTCTGCATCCCAAGTCATCTGTGCACTGACTGGTTCTGATTCTCCTCTATATGAGAAGATATATGACTATCTTAAAAACAATACCCTCCCACCTGACCTATCTCACAACCAAAAACAAATGTTCATCCGACAAGGCACCCGCTATACCTTAACTATTGACACACTTTACCATTGAGGTCTAGATGGTACTCTTCTAAATGCCTCGATTGTAACAAATCTGACTTCGTCTTACATGAGATTCATGAAGTTATTTGTGGTACACATTCAAGTGGTCCTTCTCTTGTCATGAAACTTTTGAGAATGGGATATTACTGACCAAAAATGGAAAGAGAGTCCTATCAATTTGCTAGGAAATTTCCTAAATGCCAAATTCATGTTAACCTCATACATGCACCAGCATAGGAGCTACAACCATTCACCACATCATGGCCTTTCTGTCAATGGGGACTTGATCTGGTAGGAAAGATTCATCCTTCCTCTTCAAATGGACATATGTTCATTATCACCACCATAGAGTACTTCACCAAGTGGATCAAAGCAGTCCCAATGACCACCGTAACTAGAAAACAGATCTAATCATTCATCCTCAACTATCTCATTTGTAGATATGGTATTCCTAGTTCCATCATCACAGATAATGGGCGTCCTTTCAAGAATCAAGATGTGCAAGAGCTATGCAAACGATTCAAAATCCAACATCACTTTTCCACACCATACTACCCACAAGGGAATGGCCAAGCGAAAGAATCAAATAAAAGAATCCTAAAAAATCCTCAAGAAAATAGTGAATGATGCTGGGAAGGATTGGCATGTACAACTCAATCTGACACTTTAGGCCTATAGAACAAGTATCCGCACACCCATAGGGGCTACACCATATTCATTGGTGTATGGTTTAGAAGAAATTTTGCCTCTTGAGGTAGAAATCCCATCGCTTTGAGTATCATTAAAGGGCATTATACCAGATGAGAAATATCGAGTGAACAGGCTGCAAGAACTAGAACTTCTTGATGAAAAATGACAACATGCCTATGACCATCTCAAGGCATATCAATAACAAATGTGTAGAAGCTATAATCACAAAGTCATCCCAAGGATTTTCAAAATTGGTGATCTAGTTCTAAAAGAAAATCCTAGAAATCAGCAAGATCAAGAAAAGAAGGGGAAATTTGAACCTAACTAGTTGGGACACTTTGTCATCATATCAACCTATGGATCAAGAGCATATCAATTGTCAAATTCAGAAGGGGACGTGCTCAACGAAACAACCAACAACATCCATCTGAAGAAGTTCTACACTTGAGTTGTCCAATGCATGAATCAAGCAAAAAATGTAAAGAAATAAAAAAAAGTATAAAAAATAGTCACTATGGTGAAAACCTAGCAAACAGGCACCTTGTGACACAAAAAAATAAAAAAATTTAAAAAATGCAGAAAAATGAGAAACAAATAAAGAAGTGCAATAAAAAAAAGTGGTGAAAACCTAGCAACATGTGCTATTTGTGAGAGAATAGCTCCTCTATCTATCGATACTCACATCATATCTTTACTCCATCTGATCTGAGCCCATAGCCATCGCAGAGCACTTATACACACAACATTATCCTGAACATACTTAGCATAGTCACTGTCCTTGATTATCTAAATAGTTATCCATATCATATCCCACCATGGCTTGGTGATCAATGTATATATCCACATCAACAAGTGTCCATAACTGGGGGCAACATTCATCTCACTTTAACATTCAGACAACAAACAAGGATCGCAACATACTAAAGAAACCATTGTCAAAACTACTCATCAAACTGGAAAACAAGATCATTATCCAACTACAACTTCAACACACACACGATGGATTATTTATTCTAAATTATGATTTTTTTACATTTGGCATGAAGTTTTGACTATTTGTATCTTGATTTCTGGATCATTAGATCTCCTGAGCTACTCAAGGATGCATTGAGCTAGAGAAGCAATCAAGGAATCCAATTTTTTTCTTTGGTTTTTTGTCTTTGAGGTGATCATTCGTATGATACAAATTTGTCTTGATAGATGATTGGAAACATATCATTAAAGACATTTTCTATTTTGTACATACAAATGGTTAACTCTTGTCTATTTTATGCAAGCAACACTCAGGTTGTTGTGGTTCAATTATACCTCGATGCTTGTATCATCTTGCAATATCAAAAATCATGTAAGTTATAGTCAGGTCATCAAGGTTTAATTATACCATAATGCTTGTATTAACATTCAACATATCAAAAGCTCAATGATGACTAAAGGAGCACAAATAAATGACTAATAGAAATGACAATGACAAAATTAAAGTGATCATTTAGTTGCTTACAATTGCAGTAGGTTGCATATCATCTTAAACTTGCATTAAGTTGCATATCATTTTAATCTTGCATTAGTATCATTTCATTATCATTATCATTTACATCTCATTTTCAAGATACATCTCAAATCATAACATTTTGATAACATCACATCTCATATCAAAGTAAACACAATACATATCACAAACATCTAATCATCTTCATAGTATAATCTAATCATCATTATTATCTAAGTATCTAACCATCCTCATAGTATCATCATATCAAATAATGCGCATCATTAATCAATCATCATCAATAACACATCACATGTGGATCAAATAAAATGAAATGCCATATCATATATATCTCACAAAACTATCAAAATGTACAATGGGTATCATGTCTATCAGTACAACAAAAGTGATCAATACAACAAGACAAGTCTCTCAGGTGTGACTATCTCCTGAGGCAGAGGGTCTAGCAGCAGATGTCCCAGCTCTCGGATCTCCACCAGATAGATCACATCATGTTGGCCCCGTAATACCTCTTCTCTTCATCCTCGCATGAATACATCTGAATTGAGTGGATGTCACTGCAGCGTAGGTACGAGCTTTATGCTCTCGAGGGACCATATCCTTGTACAAATGGCTATAATACTTGGCCTCCTTGGCCAAGTACTATATCTCCCTCAGTGTGTCCTAGAGCGAAGCACCTGTGGTGGCTATATCTAACTTGTCAGCAAGGGCCTTTGTTCATCCCTGATGCTATACTGTTGTATCCCTCTCTACTTGTAGCTGCATAATCTATCACTGTTGGCTAGCACCTGTGCCTGTAGCTGCTGAACCAATACCCGTAGCACCCTAATCTAAGCATCCTACCAGTAGGTCAGCACCCTAATCTGAATAGGTACCTATGTCATGGTCCTAGTTGAACCTGTCCTTGTCTGAGGTGCTAGTGGAGGCAGAATGTTAGATATCCTCCTCTGGGTGGGTCACTGGCCACCCTCCATAATACCCTCCATCTCTCCCACAACAGCTAACACCACACCTATCCCCACACCCCCACCCACACCAAGCATGATACCACCTCTACCGCTTCCACCTCTGTCATGCCCACATCGGCACATCTTGTTGCTGACAAGTATACAAATAGGCTCCCTATGGCATCCCCTATTGTCTACCAACTACCGAGGAACACGACTATGTAGGAATCTCTTGATAATAAAGGGCATCCGTCCAATCAGGTACCTAGACATATATACATAGGGCATCTCTAGCCCACACCTCGCAAACCATATAGGGTTTCCAGATGACCATATTGATGTCATCTAAAGCCCTGCACAAGTGCTCTAGTTTGCCCACCTTACACTAGACAAATACACCTGTATAACCATATGCATATGCACAACCAACTGGCCTATCTCTGTCTACAAGCGGTATCGATATTGGTAAATGCTCATAGGCCCACACCTGTAATAAAGTCACCCCAGCTGATAGACTAGTGTATCCTAGAAATAATACCTGGTGGAGCTCTTTGTATAGGTGGGCCAACATATAGGACCCCCATGCAAACTTGCATCCGTGGATCAACATCTCCTCTAGAGCCAATCCCCATCCAACGGCTAGTCCCTTTGACCTATGGTCGAGACAAAGGAAACCACTAATAAAACCTGCTAGTACTGACGACAATGAAGCATAACCCAAATCCAAAAACTCCTACTATGGGATCTCATAGCTACTAATGTGATCATCTTGGAAAACACGGTGAAGAGCCTCTATGCCACCCTCCTTGGTCTTCGCATAGGGTAGAAAATCACCAACCATAGGAATCCGCAGAATCTAATAACAGTCCTCTGGTGTAACTATAATCTCATCGGTCACCAAATGAAAGGTGTTCATGTTGCTATGCCACCTCTCTGCCACTATTATTGATGGGAGATTTCTAGAGAAGTGCTCAATAAGGTTAATTATGTCTCATGGTTCAACAAATTTCCAAAAGACTTGTTTGTGACTATTTTATATGTTTGCAAAATCAATTTGAGGTTATAATACTAAGCTTCTCATGCATAACTTCTCCAACACCCACCTTTTGTGTAGGCTCATACCCTTTCTCAATTCACTCCTCCTTGTTGAACATACTCCAGCTTAATACCCCACTTCCTAGGCATCCAAACCTATTGCTCTAAGTCAAGGCAAACTCCTCCAAAAGTACCAAGAAGTTAGGCAAAAGTTTGGTCTTTGATCATATACAATTTTGTAGTCACTTAAGCATTTTTGCTCTCCCTACTCAACCCCTTTGCTAGGTTACAATCCCCAAAAGTCTCTGTCATATTGTCAATAAGGTGGAAGGGAATTCTTCAATATCCTTAGATAGTATTCCAAAGGTTCTTCAAGTTCTACCAAACCCCAACAAATCGGGTTCTTGAAAAGTGTAATCTTGCAGTCAAAAAGGCTTGTAGCTTGTGAAGGGATAATTGACAATTTTTTTCTCACCTAGCCCAACGATGGGTAACTCCACTACAAAACTTGTCTTGGATGATGTTCATAAGGTCTATACTCCAATATTTTTCTGGTCTTAGGCTCCAAGAAGAAGGTTTAGTGACTGTCCTCAATTTTGGGCATTTTAGTAGGGTTTGGTAGGGTTTAGACCCAAACCACATTGGGAAGTCATTACAACTCCACTAACCAAGCTTCCAAACTGACATAAACCTTTTTCCATACCATGTAGGCCCTTCCTCTATTACTGTCCTGCAGGCATTAGTCCAAACACATGGTATACAAACTGAAAATTAAATATGTAAGTGACTGTCACAAAACCTTGTCACAGCAACCTCACTGTTACAACTGCATTCTAAGGTGTTATAAATTTATTCCAAACTCCTCCATGGCATTAAGAAACCTCCAAACACTTGTGAAGTTCCTATAGCAATACTTGAGACGTGTTTTCAAAGCTTGAATAGGCTCTTGAAGTACTTTTTGCACATACTGTCATGAAAAAAATAGTGAATTCATTGTCATACAATCAAACTGAGAATGTTTAATAGAAAAAAACCCACTCTAACAAACCAAGGTGACTCTCAACACCCTTGGAAACTTATTCAGACCTCTGTCTCACACATTTGTTCACTCCAATTATTTTTGGGTGCAAATTTTGAGTTTTTGTTCATGATACTAGCCGAGTAATCCATACTTGCCTAGTATTCACTCAAATCCATCCTCCAAGCATAGTTTTGGCTCAAAAAAGAAACATATATACATTGTACATGCACAAACCAACTTGACCAAATCCATTTGGTGGGAGCCCAGACCTCGATTAGTCAAGTTGCTGCATTTTGAAACCCCAAACCCTTGACAGGGCAGTGAGCACACCCAAACTAAAAGGATTTTGTTTAACCAACTTGAAAATGGAAAACCAATACAATGATCACTTGGATATCATTGGGAAACCAATATGAAAACTTCCCAAAAGGTACAGTATGGACCAAATGTGCTACCGTATGAACTGCTGCTCTAAAAGAGAGAAAAACACACTAAAAGCTAGAATTTCATCTTTTTCTTATTATGATAACTTAGTCAATACAATCACCAACATTTTTTAAGGAGAAGGGAGGAATTTTATAGTCCTTCAAGTTATTTATCAAGCCCATTATGGACATGAGCCTTCCATAACTTCATTATACTAAAAATGTCCAAAAATGACAACTTTTTCAAGCCTAAATGACAACATTTGTTGCTCCAATAGGCATTTTTGACAACCTAACCTCATCAAATTATTTGAAAACCTAAGAAATGATTAAAAACACTTAGAAAACATGTTGCAATTCTTTGGAAAGAATTTCTAGACCTTTTAGGAAATTTTCCACATTTTTACCCTTTTTGGCCTAGAAACCCAAAATTGTTAACTCAAATCCTGAAAGACAAAACTTGACCTCTTGAGCACAAAATGAGATCAAAACCACTTGAAAATACACACAAAAACCTAAAACAACATCATAAACTTAACACAAGACATTACAAACATGAAAGCATGAAATACTCAAAAAAAGAGAGTTTTTACTCAACTAGGTGCTCCTGCACCATACTCCCCCAAAGACAAAGAAGTCATGTGACTCCTTGAGGTAGAAAAGAAGAAGGTATTCCAACTTTTTGAAATTTAGTTTCAAGTATCCATGTGGCCTCTAAGATAGGCTTATCCTTTCATTTGACTAGATGCTCCATATAGGTGTGATTCCTTGTCTTCTTGTGATTCCTTTACACCCTCTTTGATTGTGTCTAACTTAGGGGCACAAATCTCACTGAATCCCCTGATGAATTTCCTGTAAAATTGTGCTAAACCATGAAAGCTTATGACATCACTGGTTGTTTTAGGAGATGGCCAACTGGTTATTGCTGCAACTTTAGATTGAACCATTTTCAGACTACCTCCTGATACAACAAAACAAAGATAGACCAATTCTTGCTTCAAGAAATCACACTTTTCTAGATTAATGGTTAGTTGTTCATCAGATAACTTTCTCAAAACATTAGCTAAATGCTTCAAATGCTCTTCCTTATTTTTACTGAAAATAAGAATATCATCTAAATACACAACAACAAACTTGCCAATGAAATCATGTAAAACTTCATTCATGAGTCTCATGAATGTGCTGGGAGCATTAGAGAGTCCAAATGGCATGACAAGCCACTCATAAAGACCCGCATTCATTTTAAAAGTTGTCTTCCATTCATCACCCTCTTTGATTCTTATCTGATGGTAACCACTCTTCAAGTCAATCTTACTGAAATACTGTGCACCCCCCAAGCAATACATCAAATCCTCTATCCTGGGTATGGGAAATCTGTATCTGATGGTGATCTTGTTTATGGCTCTAGAATCTATGCAAAGTGTCCATGTTCCACCCTTCTTAGGTGCCAACACTATAGGAACTGTACAAGGACTAATGCTCTTCCTAATTAGCCCTTGGTCTAAGAGTTCTTGTATTTGTCTTTCTACTTCTTCATTTTGTTCAGGGGTCATATTATAGGCTGCCTTATTGGGTAAAGAGGCTCCAGGTATGAAATCAATTTGATGGCTAATGGCTCTAGGAGGTGGTAAGGCTACAGGTGTACCATCACTGATTATTTCTTTGAAGTTATCAAGGATCTACTGCACCTCATATGGTATCTCAACTTTCTTTTCTATCTTTTCATCCTTGGGTTTCACTATGAGTGCGAATCCCACTCCTTCACCTTCTTCTAGTGTTTTTATGAATTCTTTCTAATCCACTAACAAGATGTTAGGCACTTTGTTGTTGCTGCTCTCTCCTTCTTCATTGAGGGATTGAATCTGATAGGTTACTTCATCTTTCTGAAATGAGTAGGAGTTTCTTTCCCCATCATGTTGTGCTTTCCTATCAAATTGTCGTTGTCTACCCAACAGTAGGTGGCAATCATCCATAGGAAGAATGTCACATAGAATCCTATCCGTGTTCCACCTATGTGGAAATCTACCCAGGCTTGCTCATTTACTAACACATGTTGTCCCTTGTTTAACCATGTTATTTTGTATGGTTCCTTGTGTTGTATCCTAGGTAGTTTTAGTTTGCTTATTGCTTCCTCTGATATGATATTATCTGTGGATCCTGAATCTATGATCACCTTACACACCTTTCACATGATTTTACACTTAATTCTGAATAATTCTCTTCTCTGTGAGATCTCTTTACTGTGTGGCTTCTTCATTAACACTCTCTTGATCATTAAACTCTCACCATCTTCTGAAGCTAGGTTTAATGCTGAAGCTTTGGTATTACTTCCATCTTCCTGAACATAGTTTACCCTCTTCTCACCACCATAGGATGAACTAGGCTTTTCTGGGCATCTGTAGGAAGGGTGGCCCAACTTTTGATAGTTATAACACTTCATGGTTTAGAAGTAGGACCATCTCCCTGGTCCATTAGATCTACCCCTACTCAGGTTGCTTGATCCCCTACCTCTATAGTTGGGTTTGTTATGAGAATCCCCACTTTGCTCTATAAGTTTAGACTCTCCTTCGGATCGTTGATCTATGCTCCTTCCCCCAAAACTTCTTCTATGGCCTCTACCATCTCTTCCCCTACCTCTTCCTCTGTTGCTTTGTTCTTGCTTTCTCCTACTTTTCTCTTCCACTTTAAGTGCTAGTTGATAACACTTGTGTACTGTTCGTGGACATAAAAAACTCATCTCTTCCTTGATGTTCCATCTCAATCCATTCAAGTACCTTGCCACTTTTATACTCTCATCCTCTACTACCTTGGACCTCATGCACAGTTTTTGAAACTCCTTAGTGTAACTACTGATATCTAAGTCTTTTTGTGTCAAATTTTGTCTTTTCCTGTGAAGTTGGACTTCATAGTCTTCAGGAAGATAGGTTTCATTTATCTTGGCTACCATTGCTTTCCAGGTGGCTATTGGTTGCTTACCTTCTTCCAGCCTTTCCTCTTGGATTAACTTCCACCAAGTTAAGGCTGCCCCTCTCAACCTTGATTTTGCTACCTTAACCTTTTGTGCTTCAGTTATTTCATCACATTCAAAATGGTTTTCTAGACCTTCAATCCACTCTATAAGAGAATTTGGATCCATCTTTCCACTGAAAAGAGCCACTCCCTCTAAGGTTTTACCACTCATAGCTCTCAAAGCCTTTAAGAATGGTTCTTTCTCAATAACAGGGTCAGGTATGGGAGCCTCATCTTCCATTGCCATCATTTTGCCCCGATCTCCAACCTTATCATGAACTTCTTTGGTTTTGACTTCTACTTCAGCTAGTTTCATTGCTAACTGGTCCAACCTCTCTCTAAGTGCCCTATTATCTTCTTCTTGGTCTTCGACCTTCTTGGCTAACTCAACATTATTCACCATGTTTTCTTCTAATGATCCTTTTCTCTTGAATCTTTCGATTGCTAGAGAAGTTCTCAATAAGCTTAATTAGGTCTCATGGTTCAACAAATTTCCAAAAGACTTGTTTGTGACTGTTTTATATGTTTGCAAAATCAATTTGAGGTTATAATACTAAGCTTCTCATGCATAACTTCTCCAACACCCACCTTTTGTGTAGGCTCATACCCTTGCTCAGTCCACTCCTCCTTGTTGAACATACTCCAACTCAATACCCTACTTCCTAGGCATCCAGACCTACTACTCTAAGTCAAGGCAAACTCCTCCAAAAGTACCAAGAAGTTAGGAAAAAGTTTTGTCTTTGATCATATACAATTTTGTAGTCACTTAAGCATTTTTTCTCTCCCTACTCAACCCCTTTTCTAGGTTAAAATCCCCAAAAGTCTCTATCATACTGTCAAGAAGGTGGAAGAGTGTTCTTCAATATCCTTAGATATTTTTCCAAAGGTTCTTCAAGTTCTACCAAACCCCAACAAATCGGGTTCTTGAAAAGTGTAATCTTGCAGTCAAAAAGGCTTGTAGCTCGTGAAGGGCTAATTGACACTTTTTTGCTCACCTAGCTGAACGATGGGTAACTCCACCACAAAAATTGTCTTGGATGATGTTCATAAGGTCTATACTCCAAGAAGAAGGTTTAGTGAATGTCCTCAATTTTGGGCATTTTAGTAGGGTTTGGTAGGGTTTAGACCCAAACCACATTGGGAAGTCATTACAACTCCACTAACCAAGCTTCCAAACTGACATAAACCTTCTGTCATACCATGTAGGGACTTCCTCTGATACTATCCTGTAGGCATTAGTCCAAACACATGGTATACAAACTGAAAATTAAATATGTGACTGTCACAAAACCTTGTCAGAACAACATCACTGTTATAACTACATTCTAAGGTATTAGAAATTCATTCCAAACTCCTCCATGGCATTAAGAAACCTCCAAACACTTGTGAAGTTCCTATAGCAATATTTGAGACATGTTTTCAAAGCTTCAATAGGCTCTTGAAGTACTTTTTGCACATACTGTCATAAAAAAAAATAGTGAATTCATTATCATACAATCAAACTGAGAATGTTTAATAGAAAACAACCTTCTCTAACAAACCAAGGTGACTCTCAACACCCTTGGAAATTTATTCAGACCTCTGTCTCACACATTTGTTCACTCCAATTATTTTTGGGTGCAAATTTTGAGTTTTTGTTCATGATACTAGCCGAGTAATCCATACTTGCCTAGTATTCACTCAAATCCATCCTCCAAGCATAGTTATGGCTCAAAAAAGAAACATATATACATTGTACATGCACAAACCAACTTGACCAAATCCATTTGGTGGGAGCCTAGGCCTGGATTAGTCAAGTTGCTACATTTTGAAACCCCAAACCCTTGACAGGGGCAGTGAGCACACCCAAACTGAAAGGATTTTGTTTAACCAACTTGCAAATGGAAAACCAATAAAATTATCACTTGAATATCATTGGGAAACCAATATGAACACTTCCCAAAAGGTACAGTACGGACCAGATGTGCTACCGTATGGACTGCCACTCTAAAAGAGAGAAAAACACATTAAAAGCTAGAATTTCATCTTTTTCTTTTAGGAAAACTTAGTCAATACAATCACCAAACTTTTTCAAGGAGAAGGGAGGCCTTTTTATAGTACTTCAAGTTAGTTATCAAGCCCAGTATGGACATGAGGCTTCCACAGCTTCATTATACTAAAAATGTCCAAAAATGACAACGTTTGTTGCTTCAAGAGGCATTTTTGACAACCTAACCTCATCAACTTATCTAAACACCTAAGAAATTCTTAAAAACACTTAGCAAACATGTTGCAATGCTTTGGAAAGCATTTCTAGACCTTTTAGGCAATTTTCCACATTTTTGCCCTTTTTGGCCTAGAAACCCAAAATTGTCAACTCAAATCTTGAAAGACAAAACTTGACCTCTTGAGCATAAAATGACATCAAAACAACTTGAAAAGACACACAAAAACCTAAAACAACACCATAAACGTAACACAAGACATTACAAACATGAAAGCATGAAATACTCAAAAAAAGAGAGTTTTTACTCAACTAGGTGCTCTTGCACCAGCTGTCAATCTCTCAATCACATCTCAATCAACGTATGATAGGCACGGGATAAGTGTCCATGACTTTAGGAATCACTCCTAGGACTATAGTGCACCAATATCTACCTACAAATCAACACATATCCATCATTAGTTCTTGATTAAATGAAATCTATCAAAAATTAAAAAAAACAAATCAACTTAAAACATGAATCATATCAGAAACACATCGTAAACATATTAGCATCAATCAATGAATCATATTAGTGCATCATATCAAGTCTCATTCAATCAATCAAGAACCATATCGAACTGACGCATCATAGAGATAAAATCTATTAGAGTACCATATCAATGCAATCCATATCAATGCATCATATTGAGACCCATACCGAAATCAAGACCCATAACGAAATTAGGACCCATATCAACTTAAGACTCATAACGAAAATTAGATCCATATCAACTACTTGACCCATAATGAAAATAAGATCCATGTCGACAACTTGATCCATATCGACAGAATGATCCATATTGAAAACTTGACCCATATCAAAAATCAGATTCATATCGACAACTTGACTCATATCGAAAAGAGACTCATATCAAAACAGGACCTATATCGACCACATACTCATATTGCAATCTAGCAGCATATCAGAATCAGACATCATAACAAAATAGGACTCACATCGGATCATGATCCATATTAGACAATCGATGAACCCATTTTGACATCTACATCTGCTATCTTATGCATTTGACTCACGACACATTTCTCAAAACACCTTTTTTTCCAACTTTTTGCCCTACGCGCTAAATCAGAGCTCCAATGCATTAAAATACCCCTTACATGCTAATATTTCACATGAATGCACTAGCAAACACCCCCTACATGCTATTTTGCTATCATGCACTAACACACATCCCCATTGTGCCATACTATTTACCCGATGAGCTAATCTAACACTATGCGTTAACTTATCTACTGGTTGCACTAAAAAAGGTGTCCTATGTGCTAAAAAGACCCTATGTGCTAATCTACCCTCCGATCGTGCTAACATTTGGCACCTAGATACTAAACATACCTAGGGTTTTGGACGTGCTAAAGACTGTTTCGTATGTGCTAAAATACCTACCCTACGCGCTAAAATGACAAATTCCGACCCAAAAAGAAAAATATGACAAAAATCAATGAAATTAATAAAAAACAAGAGAGATTTTGGCTACTTACTGGTGGGCCATATGTCACGGGTCTCCGGTATCGCCTAATGCACTCAAATCGATGAGAAGAGTATGGAATCAACATCGTGGTCAGAGCTCCAAATGTCCCAATCGCAAGAAGACAAGTGTGCAAATGATTTTTAAAAAATCAAATTTTACCTTTTAATAGGGTAAATCAAAGGGTTAATAAATGGGGCATATATTTTACTCCCACTTTTTCATTATTAACCTTATCCACATCATTTTTTTTTTCTCGAGAGATGAATCAATAATGTGTATCCAACGCAGTCAATATTCTCATATCACAATCAATTCAAAAATGATCATAAAATTGTCAAATTTTCACCAAACCCTTGATTCATCTCCCGAGGGGGCATCATCAATATCATTCATCAAATCTACATCTGGGCATCATATCGAACATTTTGGCACACAACATCATATCGATCAAATTTTGGCAAGCATATCCAACGATTTTCTTTGAATCAACATGTGCACACATGTCACTTCTATTGGTGTAAATAATTATTCATCATAGATATTATTAAACTTTACTTAAGTTTACTTAGGTACATGCATTTAATAGTAGTTTGGGTATGAAACACTTGGGTGTTTGAGCCACATTGGGATAGTGTGTGTAAGAGAATTTACACCTTTTATGGTGTTGATCTTATCTTGCTATAACATTCCACTTCATGTGAAATATTATATTGTTTCTCCTACCTACCCACACCTATTTCCTACCTACCCTTGTTTCTTATTGAGCCACATATCATGTTTGTATGGTCACATATCCATAAGCCTTGCCTATATAAGAAGGCTCATCTACATTGTTTGTACGAGCATTCATTGAACATTTTGTAATGATCCAGTTGATCATATTTTTCATCTTAATAGAATACAATTTATTTCTATCATCTATTTTGTCTCTCTTATTTGTGCTTTCCATTGCCTCTTGATCTTGGAAAAATCTCACATTGTATCAGAGCCATTAGAGTGTCATTGGTTTGCCAATTGAGACAAATTTGATGCTATTTGGGGTTTGCATTTTGGAGCTTTCTATTGTAGGTTATTATTGAAGCTTGATGGGTCAAATTTGAGGTGACCATTGGATTGAGGAGATCCAAGAAAGTCAGTTGTGCCTTTTGTTTCATCCAAATCAAACTTTAGAGGCCAAATCTAGAGGCATTTCAAGTTTGAAGCTGGGACGGAAATTTTCCAAAAATTATAATTTTGCAGGCAATTTTCAAATAGTGATATCTCACTCATCCAAACTCCTTTTTTGAGAACTTTTTTTTGGGGGGGGGTAGAATTTCATGATCTATACAGTGGTGTAGGATTTTTTTGATTTTTGGACACGTGTTTCTGAAATCGTGAAATCCCAATTTTTACAACTTTGGAGGCTTCGTTTGGGCTTATATGGACTCCTTTTCAGGTGTCATTTTTTTTAGAGTGCATAATTTTTTGTGTACTTTCATAATCTTCTATTAGTGTGCAATTATTGTCAGTAGAAATTGTACTTTCAATATTTGGTCATTTTTTGGCCTATTTGGTACTCGTATTTTTCTTGGATCTCAATTTAGATCACTAGCAGTATTTGTTGAAGTCTCTTATATCTCATTTTGAGAAGTTGTAATCATTAAAATTAGAAGACAAATTTTCTATTATTTGCAAGTGCCAACATGATCTTTTTATGGGGCTTAGTTGTTCATTTATATCTCTTGGTGAAATTACATTCGGAGGCATCTTAATCTGCAATATTCTACAGGGCTTCTTTGTTGGTGGCATCATTTTTCATGTTTCCACATTTGAATATTTTATCATGATGTATGCTCTTGCATGAGAAATTTTGTACTCGCACTATCATAAAGTGCCACACCTCTTTGTATCTTGTCATTTTTGACTATTTGATGTAATCCTCTTGTACACATAGATTAGGAATATCTTGTGAGACTTGGTGCATGGCTCCAATTGAGACTTAGATTGTACATATTTGTGCATGGCTCCCATGAGACTTGGATTGTACCAGTATTTCTGTCATTTACGAGTATCCAGATGATTCTCAAAGCAGGTTGTCTCCATACCTAATCTTCATTTTGTTGCAACGAGTGATTCATAGTCATCGACTTGGTACCTAGTTTTGTCACACTTTGAGACTTTCTTAAATAAATATTTAATATTTATTTAAACCCCATCCCTCCTATTAATTAAATCTTATTTAATTAATTTCTTGATTTTCATCTATTTGATTAAATAAATTATTCAATTTATTTAATTAAATTCACCTAAACCTTTTCTAGCCTTTAATTAAATAAATCATTTTATTTAATTAATTCCCCTTTCTTCCTTTTAATTAAATTTACATTTAATTGAATTAACCCTTGTATATAAATAAATCTAATTTATTTATAACAATCCCCCCACTTGTATTTATGCAAGTTGCATCTATTTTAGTTGAAAGAAAACATTTTATTTTAATTAAAATTCTTTTCCCTCAACCATTTGCAAAATCCTACATCTTCCACTTGCCTCCTAAACCTCTTCTAGAGCCTTATATATTTTTCTAAACTATCTTAATTAGCCTGAATCCCTCTAATCATATCCTTTCCCTATGTTTGAGGAGGTCACTTCTCAAATTTGGAGGAAAGTCTTCTAAATGTTTTTAAGGCTATATTTCTTCAACAAGATAACTTGTTGAGTTCCCCCAAATTTGGAAGGACTCTTACAAATTTATCCCCAAAGTCTTCTTAACCATTAATGGGTAACTCAACCCTCCCTTCATGGTTAGAGACTTTCTCTCTAGCTTAACCCTCATCTAACCCAAGGGTCTCATCAAGCAGTTATGGCTTTGACCATAGTTATCGTATTAACCCTTGCACAAGAGTTTATCCCTTGGGTAAGATATTTATCCAATGGATGAGCCTAACCTAACCATAACCTTACCTCCTAAAGTAACCTTCATGTCTTCTCAGGCATTTAATGCCTCATTCATCTCCTCTCAAGCCACATCTTATTGGCTATTGTCACCATTTCATTGGTGAAAATTGTAAACGTGGATTGAGTAACTTTCAATCCTAACCATTGTTAAGATTATTCAATCTTAACCCTCCGTTTCCCTATTTTCCCTATAAATAGAGCTCTCATTCTTCATTATCCAAGATCCATTTTTTCATTCATCTACATTATAGTCTAATTTACTAAGCATTTTTAGCCTCTCTTTGTTAAAATATCATCATAAACATTTAGAAACATTTCAATTTCATATCAATAGTATATCCATGCTAGTATATCATGATTAGGATAATTTATCAATATCTTTATCATATCACTATCTTCATACTAGCTTAATCATCATAGTTTTGACACATCATATAGATCTTAGAGTGCATTCATGCATATACATCACAATATCACTTGTTCTTTGAGTTGTCATTCCTAAGTCATTTGCTCAATGATTTGAGAGAAAAACATTGGCTTTAGGGATCCTATGAGATAGAGAACAATGGGACACCCCTTGGGAAGTTAAACTAGTTCAAATTAGTTTATATACTTGCACTGAGAGTCTCATTGGTATGTAGGTCATCTGATCTCTATTTATTCATTTTGATCAACCGCATTTTCCTGCGTACAACCATAGATAAAGACACAAAGTCTTGCTTCTTACTTGACCAAGCAACTAACTAGGAGCCAAGAAAGAATACTCCTCCACTTGTACTTTTTTCTTCCATCGACACTTCTGACCCAGTCTGTATCAGTGTAAGTTGTGATGGTAAAATTTGAGTTCTTGGGATACCACAATCTGAATTCTTGTGTACCTTTGAGATATTTGAAAATCCTTTTCTTTACCACAACATGTGATTCTTTCGGATCTTCCTGAATCCTTTCTGCCAAACATACTGCATACATGATGTTCGGTCTAGTAGCAATTAGATATAACAGTCCTCAAATCATTGACCTGCACCAACTTGCATATTCCTTAGGTAATTTATCATCCTTAGTTAACTTGCATTCAATAGTCAAAGGTGTACATACCGGTTGGAAATTCTCTAGCCCAAACTTCTTCAATAGTTCTTTGACATACTTAGATTGAGAAATGAAAATTCCTTTATCATTCTGATTAACTTGCAATCCAAGAAAGAAATTTAACTCACCAATTATGGACATTTCAAATTATTTTTGCATCTCAACAACAAATCTTCTGCACATGTCTTCACTTCCTCCAAAGATTATATCATCAACATATACGACCACAATTAGAAGTTTACTTGAATCTATCTTGAAGTACAAGTTGATGCCTGTAGTACCCTTCTAAAATCCTTGATCAATTAGATACTTGTCTAATCTCCCATACCAAGCTCTAGGAGCTTGTTAAGGTCCATACAAAGCCTTTTTCAATCTACAAATAATGTTTGGATCATCCGTCAACTTGAAACCTTCTGGATATTCAATGTAGACCTCTTCTTTTAATTCTCATTTAGAAATGTTGATTTTACATCCATCTGATAAATATTGAAATCCTTGAATGCTACAAATGCCAGGAACAATGAGATTGCTTCCATTGTTGTAACCGGGACATAAGTCTCATCAAAGTCATTTCCTTCAATCTGAGTGTATCCTTTGCAAACCAACCTTGCCTTATTCCTTACAACCTTTCCATCTCCATCCAACTTACATTCTGGAATACTCATTTAGTTCCAATTAAATTCTTGTCTTTTGGTTTGCTGACCAATTCCCATGTCTAGTTTTTCTCAATCTGATCTAGTCCCTCTTTCATTACCTTCATCCATTTTTTATCATTACAAGCTTAATCTATTGTTTTTGTCTCAGTTTCAGATAACAAACACAACAAGACCCCTTCTTGTGCTGCTTTACTTCCTCTGATAACTCCTTTGCTCTTATCTTCGATGATCTATTCTTTTGAGTGATTCTTTCTGACATACCTTGGATTCTTGGATGCATATGCCAAAGCATCTTGATCATTCTTTTCTTCACTCCTACTATCTTATTTGATCTTTTCCTTTTCTCCAGACACATCTGATTCATATCCTACTCCTATCTCTAAATCCTTTGAGGTATTCTCATCAACTTTTACACTTGCAATTTCAACAATCTTATTCAATCTTTTGTTGAAAAAATCGGCATGCTTTGCTTTTTGTTGAATAACCCAAGAATATGCCTTCATCTTTTTTGTTGTCAAACTTTCCAAGATTATCCTCACCTCTCCAGATATAGAACTTGCTTCCAAAAACTTTGAAATATTTCACTGTCGGAGTTCTTCCATATCATAGTTCATAAGATGTCTTGCCATAGTTTCTTCGATACAAAATTCTATTAAGTGTGTATGTTATTGTATGAATTGCTTCTTTCCAATAAACTTCGAGTAACTCTACTCCTTTTATCATGGTTCTAGCCATGTCTTGTATAGTCCAATTCATTCTTTCAACAACATTGTTCTGTTGAGGTGTTTGAGAAGTTGATAACTATCTTTTGATGCTACGCTTCTAACAGAAGTAATTGAACTTATTCAAGATGAATTATCCTCCTCTGTCAGACCTTAAACACTTGATTTTCCTATCAACTTCGTTTTCAACTTTTTCCTTGAATACCTTGAAATTTTCTAATGCTTCAGATTTCTCTCTTAGAAATGCAACCCATGTCATTCTAGAATAATCATCAATCAGTAACATGAAATACCTTTCACCTTGTGGTGCACTCATCAGTTAGGAGGGACCTCAAAGAGATCAATTCAAACCGATCAACAATAGTAAGCACAACAGAAACACAATGATATGATGGAGGCAATGCAGAATATAATGAATTATATCATAAAAACTGATTACAATCAACCAGTAACATCCAAATTACAGAAACCAGCTCACTAGCCTGCTACAAACATGCTCAATTATAGAACAGGTCATGATCGGGACCTCAAATCTTAAGATCTAGCTTATATGTTCTATATTTTCTCTAATCTCTATTCTAATGCTCAATTACAATAATTTATATGATCCAAGGGGATCCATTCGGCCCAAAAAGGGATCAAATACCAAAGAACAAGACCTAACGTGTAAAAACAACAAGGTTAGTCTCTGCCAAAGAAATTCCTTTGGAAAATCCAAAGGATGAAGTGTATATCAAAGGGAAGGTTAGAAACTCGCTAAGGAACATCAAAATCAAACCTTAGGGCCCCGCAAGCTATGAAAGGGATCTGGTAGATTACTAATGCAAATAGGTCCAAGCAACCGGTACCAGAAAACTGTCTCATGAACTGGTAGCGATAACTTTTTGGAAAAAAATCCAAATGTTTCGTGGTTTGGGAATAAGGTAGATAATCAAGTCCTCAAGAAAAATCCAATTCCTCAAGATCCAGTGAGCCAATGCTAGAAAATGTAGAATGAAATGCTGAAATTGCAAAACAGAAAGGAAATATTTTTGGTTGATACAATATTGGCACGAGCTGGGGATGCTCCTGCATCACCTTGTAGGCTCCTTGTCTAGGTCAAACCATAGAAATCTGTGAACCAGATCTAGTAATCCAATGGATGAGTACTCCTTTCCTCTGAATGTACTTCTAGTCTACTTTCCTATTTGACATTCCCTGCAGATGTTGTTCTCTGGTTTAGTCAATCTGGGCAGGTCTCTTGCTACACTCCTTGAAATAATCTATGCCAAGTTATCAAAATTGATATGACACATACTTTGGTGCCATAGCCAATTGTCATCAAGTTGTGATATCAAGCAGTGTTTTGTAGCTCCTTCCAATTGGTACATATTTCCATTTGTCCTTCTTCTAGCTGCAATAAGTGTTCCAGACTCCTTTCCAATCTCACATCCATTGTCTTGAAAAATAGTTCATTGCATCCATTTTCACACATCTATCCAACACTCAAGAGATTATGATGCAAACCCTTCATGTAATAAACATTGTCAGTGTTATGTTTTCCAGTAAAAGTAATTGAACCAATCCCAATAATTTGTGTTGTCTAATCATCTCCAAATATAACTAATCCTCCATCATATCTTTCAAGTTTTATGAATTTAATTTTATCACTGGTCATATGATTTGAACATCCACTGTCAATCGACCATTCATTTTTATCTCTTCTAGCATGAAATGCATTAGCAACAGACTTAGAGATATCAAACTTAGAAACATCCTTATCTACCTAAAACAAGCAATCACCATCCTCATATTCTGATTCATCAACTGAAATACCTGATGGACTTGAACATCACTGAGAGGGGGGGTGAATCAGTGACTCCAAAACACACACTACTTTAAATAATAATCTATAGATAAATTTAACCAAGCAATTAAACAACATACATGCTATCCAAAATGAAATAACAACATCCACATAAAGTAGAACATCCACCATAACACAAGTGTTTATACATGGAAAACCCAAATAGGTAAAAACCACAGTGAGATGGAACTCACAAGTTAACTATCTGCAGTAATAGAAAACTGACCGATTAAGGCCTTACAAAGAGCTCTGCTAGGAGAAAATCTTGTTAGAGATTCCAAGCTTGATTAGAAGCTTATACCTTGTTAAGAGTACTACCCTATTAGGAGTAACCTCACTGGAGGATTTGAGAATCCAAACTAATGGATCACCTTGTTAGAGGATTTGTACAATGAAGCTTGTTAGAGCTTACCCAGTTAAGGGATTTGCACCCATTGTAATGATTAGAAAACAACAAGAGTAGCTTGATCTGTTCTGAGTAGCACAAGACTTGCTTGATCTAATCCTTCTAAGTACATTTAATACTGCTCTGTATCTTAACACTTATCACTTCTCAACAAAATCTTTTTCACTCTTTTTACATAACAACTCTCTATCAGTTTTTCCTCATCACATAAAATGATTCTCTTTGATGTATTTAAATAGACATACAACCCTTATGTTGGCTATAGGAACACAATTTCCTAGGTGCAGTGAATCAAGACATATAATCATAACTCATCACAAAAATGACCGCCAAACAAATAGTGCCGGTAACTCATCACAAAAATAGATACCGGTTAGAGAAGTTTAATACCGGTTGAAATAAAACTAGTGAACCGTTGTTATGGACTCTTCCACTTGATCTTCTTCTTCATCTTCATCCTGATTTTGATGCCAATCTGGTGTTATCACATGTTATCTCATAGGTACATACCAGTTGGTAGTGTAAACCAATTGGAGTTACACCGGTAGTCAATGTTATCATATATGTGTGTGAAAGTGTTTCATCAATGACAATAAGTGATGAATACATTACAATCATCATCAAGCCAACAATCTCCCCCTTTGGCATTGATGACAACACTTAGAAAATTTTGAGTAATTTACAATACTACTAAGTGTGCATACACACCATATCTACATATATATGCTCAAGTACTCCCCCTTAATGTATGCATAAATACAAAATTTTCAAAAACACACATACATATTATTACTCCCCCTTTGACAACAATGCCAAAATGATAAAGCAAAAAATATACATATAGAAAGTCTGTATCAAAAAGTTCAGCATATATGACATTTGGAAACAAATTCATGTATGAGTAATTCTCATGAAAATATTGTTGAAAGTTTGTTTCATCTGAGATAGAGCAGTCTGCCATGATTCCAGGATGTGATTCATATACTCAGATGTAGACAATAGCTAAGAATAGAATTCCTCTATTAAATCAAGTGAGCATGTTTCCGAAGTAGCAATAATAGCTTCAGCATGAGAGTAGGCTCTCTGAAGAATGTCAAGCTATGAGGTGAGCTGATTCTTGAGCTCTCTTAGAGATTAGAATCTCTTATCTCTCTCATTATTATTCCTGATCAGTCTGTCATGCAGTTCATCTATAGACCGGTAAAAGACATGAATAGAGTCTTGGAGTGGGACATATGCCTTACATAACCTTTCTATTTCCTACTCAGTTTCAACTTGATTTTTAGAAATATCAAAATAAAAGAAAGTAACATTGGAGGTAGAGGCAAGATACTTTCCTCTAGATTCAATAGATTTCTTCAACAAATTGCTATTATGAGATAAAGTCATTTTTCTATCCTCAATGTGCTTTGCTATCTTATCTCCATATGCCTTCTTGTGGCTCTTCTCAACAGACATTTGAGAAACATCTTCAAGTGTTTTGATTTGATTAGATGCCTCTGCAACTAATTGACCAAGTTTACTGATAGGAGTAGGAAGATGTGCAACAGAGGTTTTTGGTAGTAATCCAGACAAGATTTCTATAGCATTCTGAATTGTCTCTGTCTCAATTCTTTGTTCTTTCATCCTCTGCTTATGTGCACGATTTTCCATCATACGCGCAAACTTCATCATTTCAGAAGTACTCAGGGTATTCATATCAATAGGTCCTAAAATACTTAAAGAGTCCTCATCATCATCATCATCATCAAGCAGCTTTTGCTTTCCCTTTTCAGAGGATATACACTTAATGATGGCTCTTTCTGTATTTGCTTCTATTTTATCTTCTTCTTTCTGTGTAATAGCTTCTTTAGTGGTCTCCTTTTGAGTGATCTCAATGACCGGTGGAGATTGGGGTTTCTCCAGTTGTTCAATTGCCGGTTGGGGTTTCTCTAGTTGTTCAGTTGCCGGTTGATCACCTGTTGTATTCTGTACATCTATGATTGAAGGAGGATCTATATCAGGTGCAGTAATATCTTCAGATAGGTCCACTGAATCCTCAATGTCTTCATCAACATGAATAACCAAGTCATCATTTTTCTTGGTTAAGAAGACTATATTAGCTAGGACAATTTCATCTATGTCCATTTCTGGTAGAGAAACATCATCTGCGGTTTCATCCTTATTGAGAAATTGGAGGCTATCTACCCTTTGTTTGATTTGATAGGCTAGTTGGTGAGTTTTTGTCTCAATAACTACCCTTTTTCCATTAAGAAGCTTCAATCTCCTTATTTTAAAATCAAAATATACTTTGTATTCCTCAGTCAAAGCACTAATTCCATATGATGATAATGCGGGAAAATACTATACAAATATTTCATCAATAATTTTTTTATCTAACTGAGTGGCTTCTTCCCATTTTTCTAACAAAGTATTATACAAGGATACTGAAATATATTTTTCTAATTCATGTGGATATCTACTTTAGTGAATTAACAAGGTTATCACCTGTTGGTGTATTTTCTTTTGCTCATCTACAGTAAAAGAATCATAATGTTCTTTAACATTTTCAAACCTGTTCCTTCCCAACATCTTCATTGTTCTTTCAAAAATTGTTTTAGGTTTGTAGGAGGTAATTTCTAACAGTGTAATTACCTTTGGTACTACCTTTGCTTTCTTAGATGTTCTGCCACTTGCCTTCTCCTTCTTAGGTACACTCTCCTTTTTCTCAATTATTTTGGGTGCTTGTTCCTTTTTTCTTAGGACACTTCGAGTCACCCTTGTAGTCTTCTTCTTAGGAGATTTTTCTTCATTTTTCTTTTTCTTTCCTTTAGCTTTAACTATAGATTCAGTATTGGTTTCAGCAGGTGCATCTTGGATTGCAAGAATATCCAATTTTGCCTTCTTTTTGTCTATAGGCGATGCTAACAAGGTATTAGCATAGCCAACAAGTAAGTCATCATTGACTTCGTAGCTCATTTCTTGCATCTCTTCCTTTCTAGGTTCTCTTGCGTACATTAAGCAAAAATCAGTTGTAACCATGAAGATTATGTCTTTTTCAAAATATCTTACTACATCTTTCGGTAGCCTCATTCTCATGCTCATTTTCTTCTAAAATTCATTGAAGTATCTGTTGGTGGCTTCTGAAAAGGTATTTTTCACATCTTTAATGCTATTTCTTATCTGAGCATTGACTGGTTGTTCTTTGGACCATTCAATGTCACCTATACCAGGTAGAAAGTTTTGGAAATAGAAAAATAACCTAGCTAGCAGCCAATCAAAGTTGAACTTCTGAGTATTGTCCTTTTTGATGGACTTCAAATTTAGAAAAAGCTGGACTCTGATAGCTTCATAGATATCATAATTTTCATCTTCAATAATCATACTATATGTTGTATGAATTGATGCAGACAGAGCACTGTTAAGTCTACTGGAGTAAAATGCTCTATATCCTATCACCATTGCTGCAAGCTTCATCGTAGGATCTCTGATATTGTTAATAGAGAAAGCACGCCCATCAGAGGTGGAACCAGTTAGCTTGAAGACTGTTTCTTTTGTGATTTTCCTTAACTTAGGAAATTTACTGGTTGAGCAATAACCCGTTACAGACCTAATGGCTTCTTTGGTAATTGTATGAGTCCTTTCCAGATACATATTTTCTCCATGTTCTTGACTCAAAATTATTCTTATGTGTTCTTCTTCAAAATCTTCAAGAGGGTAGGCGTCATTATGAAATCCTTTCTCAAAAACCCTAGCATACTTAGCTTTTATCTTTCCTTCATCATCACAGAGTGATTTCAGCTGAGTATAGATGTGAAGAGTTCCCATATCTTCAATTTTGCAATCTATATAGCTGGACAAATCACTTTGGATAACGACTCCATGCGGGACTTGCGATAATGCATTATAAGACATAATTTTCTCTAACTTTATAGCTTCTTCAGGCTCAGTAGTGATCAATAATCTCTCTACAGATTTAGACGTAGATGCCATTCTAGATAAACAAGATTCAAGATGGTGTTTCAAAGGAATACCTAATGTCTTACACGTCACTCTGTTTACTGGTTGAATTATTCAAATGCACTCCTATTCAATTCTCTACAACTACTAATTCAGCTTAATTTCCCTTAATCTCAAAGCAATTTGATAACTCGCACCAAGACTATCTCGCTCTACTTCTGCAATTGCTTCAATTCTTTTCGAAAGGATTAGGGTAGAAAATGATAAGGTAAAACTTGCTTTTATCCTTTTTACCAATCGTAATAAATGCTTGTACTTTTAGGTTAAAAACCCTAATTTCACCGCTTAAGTAAGATACTAGTTGATTGACACGTCAGTACAAAAAATCACCAGAATTCAAAATTCAAAAAGATTCTTTTTCACTTATTCTACAAAAGGGGTCCGAATTATGTTTTACCGTTACACTCCCCTTAGCCGTTTTAGACAGGCTTAAGTCACCGGTGCTGGACTCTCTACACTAGGTGAAGGGGTGATTTCTTCTACAAGCACTTCTTCGCTCTTCTTTTTCTATGTTCGATTCATATCTTCTCTTATTTCCTCAACATCAACCTTCTACTTGCCTTTCTGATCCTTAGAGGGGTTGACCAGTTTATTGTTTCTAGTTTTGCAAAACTTAGCTAGGTGTCCCAGTTTGTTGCAATGATAATAGACCATACCAGATGATCTCCAGGGTCCTTCATTTCCTCTTCCTATTCTTTTTCTATAGTTCATAGCCACATGACCAATTTTATTGCAAAAGGTACACACAACATTTGTTACCTTTTCCATCTTGAATGGACTAAACCTATTGTCATAGGATCTTTGCCAGTTCCTGTTCACCTGGTTATCAAAGTTTCTTGTTCGGTCACCATATGGTTTAGGATGCATGTGTGGTACAAGATTGTTTGCACCATATCTACACTCAATATGTTTATGCCCATACATTCCAAAAGTATAGAAATGTCCTTCAAACTTTCTAGATACATACCTAGCATTGGTATTATAACTTGCATTTCTGATAGGTTTGTTCGTACAAACATTTGTAGTATGACCAAGCTTATGACAAACAAAGTAGACAGGTTTGAAAGCTTTCTTACAGGTAGCCTTATTGATGTTAGACACATTTTTATTCTTTGGATAGTTGCTCTTGGTACCAGAGGATTCATCTTTCTCAGTTGTATAAAAGCCAAGTCCAGAGATATCACCCTTCATTCTTTGTGACTGAATTTGTTCTTCCAGCATGATAGAAATTTTGACAAACTTTTCTAGTTTCTCATTGGCTTCAACAAACTTAGTGACAAGATCTTCATTATGCTTAGACAGATTCTCTTTTAGAGATGATGCTAACTCTAGGTCTAACTTTAAGTTCTCCTTTTCTTCTGTTTTAGCTATTAAATCCTCAGGCGCGGTGTCTTTTTCTCATTTGATTTTTAGGATCTCTTGATCTTTTGCTTTGATAAGATCTTGAACAACTCTTTTGAATTCCAGCTCTTGACTCATGCGAATAGTGAGACCTTCCAGTTCTCTTCTTAGATTTAGTTTCTCACCCTACAACTTTTTAACTTCTTCTAATAAGGCATCAATATTAGCTTCATCTGAAGAACTATTGTCAGATATTTCTAATAGTTTTTCAGATAGCTCTCTCCTCTTGACTTGAGAAGCTTTTAGTTTACCCCTAAGGGTTTCAAATTCATTTCTATTGGCTTCTAGTTCTCTAACCATCTCAAAGTATCTTCTGTCCCCCATGGTGGTTTCAAGATTCTCTTCTAAGCAGTTAGGATTCAAAGAAGTTAGACTCTTATACCAATTGATGGACTTGAACAAAATTGAGAGGGGGGGGGGGTGAATTGGTGACTCCAAAACACACACTACTTTAAATAATAATCTGTAGATGAATTTAACCAAGCAATTAAACATCATACATGCTATCCGAAATGAAATAACAACATCCACCATAACACACGTGTTTATATGTGGAAAACCCAAATAGGTAAAAACCACGGTGAGATGGAACTCACAAGTTAACTATCTACAGTAATAGAAAAATGACCGGTTAAGGCCTTACAAAGAGCTCTGCTAGGAGCGAATCTTGTTAGATATTCCAAGCTTGATTAGAAGCTTATACCCTATTAAGAGTACTACCTTGTTAGGAGTAACCTCGCTGGAGGATTTAAGAATCCAAACTAATGGATCACCTTGTTAGAGGATTTGTACAATGAAGCTTGTTAGAGCTTACCTAGTTAAGGGATTCGCACCCATTGTAATGATTAGAAAACAAAAAGAGTAGCTTGATCTATTCCTAGGTAGCACAAGACTTGCTTGAGCAGATCCTTCTAAGTACATTTAATACTACTCTGCATCTGAATACTTATCACTTCTCAACAAAAGCTTTTTCACTCTTTTTACATAACAACTCTCTATCATTTTTTCCTCATCACATAAAATAATTCTCTTTGATGTCTTTAAATAGAAATACAACCCTTATGTTGGCCATAGGAACACAATTTCCTAGGTGCAGTGAATCTAGACATATAATCATAACTCATCACAAAAATGACCGCCAAACAAACGGTGCTGGTAACTCATCACAAAAATAGATGTTGGTTAGAGTAGTTTAATATCGGTTGAAAGAAAACAAGTGAACCGTTGTTATGGACTCTTCCACTTGATCTTCTTCTTCATCTTCATCCTGATTTTGATGCCGATCTGGTGTTATCATAGGTTATCTCATAGGTACACACTAGTTGGTAGTGTAAATCAATTGAAGTTACACTGGTAGTCAATGTTATCATATATGTGTGTGAGAGTGTTTCATCAATGACAACAAGTGATGAATACATTACAATCATCATCAAGCCAACAATACCAACATCATCCTTAACATAGTATGCCTTCTTATTGAATTTTCCCTTGTTTTCCTTAAAATTTTGTCTATTTACCTTTTCTAGACATCTAGTCACAATATGACCAATCTTATCACATTTAAAATATTTAAAGGGTAACATACCTTTGTATTTGCTAGTGCCTTTCTTCAACTTTCTCACAAAGTTTGCTTCTACCTCATCTGGGCCCTCTTCATCATCCAGACTATCTTCAGATGCCTTGAATGTGGTCTCTGACTTATCTTTGTCCTTTCCAAACTTCCTTACTTTGAATGCTGTCAGGGTACCAAATAGTTGCTCTCTGGTGAATTTATTTGGATTAAAAGTTTCTTCAAGAATTGAGATCTTATCACTGCATCTTATTGGTAATATTAGGATTTTTTCAATCACATCTTCATCACTCAAGGTGCCCCCGAGTTATCTAATCTCATTTATTTCAGTATTAACCTTCTCAAAATATCTCACAATATCTTCTCCTTCTTCCATCTTCAAGTTTTTGTATCTTCTCTTGGTTGTTAACCTCTTTGCTAGCCTGACTCTCTCATTCCCTTCATAGATGTCTTTTAGTTTCTGCCAAACCTCATGAGTAGTATTCAAAGAGATAACCTTAGTCAAATTAGTTTTTGATAATACACTGAAGATAGTATACTGCACCTTTTCATTTTCTTCATAAGCTTTAATCTCATCCAGAGTATTAAGACCATTTATTGATAGAACATACTTAGGATCGAGGTAAGATGGCAGATTAGGATTGGATAAAGGAGTAAGTCCATTTGGTGGTAGAACATACTTAGGATTGAGGTAAGATAGTAGATTAGGATTGGATGAAGTAGAGAGGTAAGATAGATGATTAGGATTAGATGGAGGAGTGAGATAGAATAGGGGATTAAGATTAGCTGGAGGAGTGAGATAGGATGGAGGATTATGATTAGATGGAAGAGTGAGATAAGATGGGGGATTATGATTATGTATTGTGTAATGGATTTGGGGATAATGAGATGATGGATTTGGATTAGGATGTATGTGGTAGTGTTGTGAGGAAAAGATGGTGGTTCAGATAGGACCATGGGAGAAGATGGAGGTATGGATGTTGCATATGAGGGATATGTGGAGGTGATATATGAGGGAGTTGTGGGTGGAAGACGTGATGGATTTCCCTTATCAAAGGTGTGATAAGGATTATGAGTAGATGCACATGGAGGAATGATAGAGTAGATAGGATGAACAATTGGATTTTGGTATCTAACACTTGGTGCAAGCTTGCTAAGGATGAGGGCATCAAGATTTTCAATTTCATAGTCATCTTGATCAACCACACACTCATCATCATCATAATGGGATACAATGAAAGAAAATGAAGGATTACCAAACTCGTCATAATAAAATTGCAACATGATGATTAGTTGATGAATTGGAGAGATGATAGATGAAAAGGGATGATAGAATAAAGATCAAAATACGATGGAGACTGACTCTGAGGAATTCAAAAGTAGGATGAAGTTTGATGTTTGATTGATGACCTAGGAAGAAGGTAATGATGATGAAAATTAGGAGATAAGAAATGATGATGGAAAATAGTGATGCCACAAGAATTGAGATGATGACAACCAAAGTGATGACTAGCAATTGAGATAATAAAAGTGACCATGCAAGTTGAGACCCTAGTAGATGATAATGACGACATAAGCTAGAAGTGATGACCAAGATCTGATTAACAATTGGGATTATCAAACATAATGAGATAAACTATAACCTAGATAGATAATAATAATAATGTCAAATTTGAAATGATGACAAGCAAGGTTATGACTAACAACTGAGATGATAAGAGTGACCATACAAGTGGATACCCTAGTATATAATAATAACGATGTCAAATTTGAAATAATGACAACCAAAGTTATGACTAACAACTGAGATGAAAAGAGTGGCCATACAAGTCAAAAACCTTAGTAGACAATAGTAATGATGTCAAATTTCAAATGATGACAACCAAGGTTATGACTAGTAATTGAGATGGTAAAAGTGACCATACAAGTCAAAAACCTTAGTAGATGATAGTAACAATGCAAGATTTGTAATGATGACCAAGATGAATTGATTTGGCACCTGACTTAGGTAATTTTGACAACATAACGAGATAACTGACGTAAACTCACTAGAATGAGAGGAAAATTCATTGAAGGACAAGACCAAACGAGGACCTAGTGATGTGAGATGTTTGATATTTTGAATTTATTTTTGATAAAGATTATTCTGACACCAAACACAACAAACATGTGAGTATGAAAAATGAAAAGAAATCATGCACTTCCTAGGTTGGTTAAGAGACAATACCCATTGAATCCCCTAGCCCAGAATACCACATTCAACAGGATAGATAGAATCTTGGTAGCACTGGCTCCACTCCAGGACACACACTTCTCGGGAACGCCAAGCTTCAAATTTCTAAAGTTCCTAAGATCTCAAGAAGTTTTCCATCTCAAATTGAAGGGTACATGAGGGGTATCTTTGGCATGTGTGTATCACAATGCCTAAGTCAACAAGTGGAAAATTCTGGCAACTAAAAAAAATTTGGTTCATAGTGGAGGTACTTTCAAGGTAAATTTGGTGGTTATACATGCGGTGGCTATCTCATTTAAGAGATATCCTAGCCTGTAGAACATAGGTTTTTATGCATCTACCAAACAAGCACCAGGGGATTTTGACTTTTGTCAAGATCACAAAGGTATTTGCATGTATATACTGGCGAAAACCATTGACATAACACAACGACACTAGTTAATCATGGATTTTGCCAAAATCATGAATATTTATATAGCGAACTGAAAGAGTAGTTACCACTTGGGTCATTCCTGGTCACCCAAACTTATTGGTTGCTCAGGAGACAAGCTACTCGGGAGACACTTTGTCTTAGAAACTTTTTTAATAAACATGATAATATCTCTTTTGAATCATTTCATATACTCTCTATCTATAAAAAATGGATCCCAGGTAATATTTAACTTGTTCTAAACAGGAACACTATGTTTTCCTTCACTCCCCATCATTCTACATCCTTCTTCACCTTTGTAAAATTTGTGAGTGGATAGGGGTTGAGGCATGAGTCGAGGTTAGCAACAAAGTATGCCACTTTTTAATATGTTATTTAAAAAAAAAAAACTCTCACAAGGTGGGTACAAAATTAAATGAAAGTTAACTACTAAATGATGAAGTTGTGGGAATAAGTGTAAATATGGATCAAAGAATGCAAACAAGGATCAAGAGTATACCAGTTGAAAATATGTATTTATATTAAATTATTTTGTTAAGATGGGCAAAATACTAAATAGAAAATTAGATATGTAAAATTCACCATTACACTAATTTAATTATGTGAAGAGGCCTCACAATAATGGACACAAGAGAGATGTAATGGAATGATAGAATGATATCATCTATTTAATAAAGTTAAGAAACTAGCATATATTTCTTAAACACATCCTATCTGTTGGACTCCAACAATGATCTAATAACTAGGTATACAACCTCAACTTAGAGTTAGGATATCCTTACTAAGTATCTATCATTAACATCATTAGAGCTCATTTATATGTCAACTCAGGAGCGTGTATCTTGAAATGGGTCAACATAGTTTGTGCACTAAGAGATACTTGGAGTTGCACTTAATCCACATTAATCTACTTGGAAGATGTGCTTAAAGAAATTGCTAAAAAGGAAATAGGCTCTCATCAACACCAAAAATGTTCTAATAGCTGAAACACAACTAAAATAGTACTCATTAAAAGAGTTTTCAAAAAGTAGAAAGGAGCTACTCTATTCTACCTTGGCTACAGAAACAATCACAAAATGGGATTTTTGTGGCTGCAGGAACAACCAATTTTCGAAACTGCAACTACTAACTAAATGAAATCCACCTGCTAACAAAATATATGTAATCCTCACCAAGTGGACTCCCTTGGGTGAGTCTCCCACTACTTAATCAAAAACAAAAAAATAGTATATAATTTAACTTATCATTCATCTTCACAAGATAACAATATTGCATAAGAGTAAATTATATTTAGAAAAAATTTATAACTGAAAGACAATAGTTACATATATGTTGCTTCCACCTTTTTATAAGAGGAAGGAATGATGCATTTATAGAAAAGAAACTAACTAACCTAACTACTTAGCCAATCTACACTCAACAATTAGGAGGATGACTTTTATTGAAAGCATAGAATAAGGAAAGGAAATTGTGCTTGAACAAGGCTCTATCCAATTTTAGCGAATCTACCACAACAAACTATCCTATATTTATTCTACCATCAAACATGAGAATTATGAGGCAGCCAGATGTCTCCTAACAAAACTAGAAGTCTTTCATGTTTTGTGCAACCAGTGGACTCCTTCAAGGAGCCACTCTATGAATTATTGGTGTGGTGGCATGAGCTCCTTGCTTTGGATTTAAAATTCTTCAAGAACCTAATTTATGAATTCTCGATGTACTGGCATGAGCTCCTTCCTTTGAATTTGGACTCCTTCATTATGGTTGCATACATAGGTTTAACATGTACAAGACCTTGCATATTTATAACTACTCCAAAATAAATTCATTCACACTGTAATGCAACCATTAATATACATATCAAATAGCACTTGTTGGTAGATTAAGATATCACAAGCAAGTTCATGATTCATAGATTTTAAGGAAGTTTCAAATTAAAGCATACTCAAAAGCATAAAGTGTCATATCCTTAAACCATAACAACATTCTTAAAAATAACAAAAGCATGTATAAAAAGAGTTAATAATTGGGCTCATCACTACCCAAAAAAGACACAAACATAAATGAATCTTAATATGACTATTAACATATATTGTATATATTGTAAACTTGATATAGATGCCTCTAAAAGTTACATACCTTCAAATATTTTAGGTAGATCTATTTAAGATATATACTAATCTATTGTTAATTAGCAAAAGATTATTCCACATGGTTATACTAAAATATTAAAAAAATTAATGGTCAAATGTAATTTTTTACCAATAAAAGTAGGGAAATTATTCATCTTTTATATATCGATGAAGTGTAAATTTGCAACTATTGAATATTTGATTTTTGAATAGAATGCCTTGACTATAAGAACATTTGATGTTTGAGTAGAATTCTTCCACATACTTATAATATAATTTAACTTTGAAGTCCATTTGAAAGTTGATCTTGAAAGTTAATGGACTCTTTCAAACCAATGGACAAGTAAAAGTTATTTATCCTTAACATAGATTACAAAAAAAACTATGGGTAATATTATCTATAATTGATTATATGTTGAGTTGTTGAGTTGTTTAAAGTCAATGAAAGTAGGGAATGGTATTAACAACCAAAGTTTATATTTCAATCTTACATATAAACATTTATTTTGTGTCAAAAAATACCTCAATTTTAAAACATTAATAATCATATAAATACAATTACAATCCTTCAAATTATATGATGTTCCATAAGAAATATCCCCTTGCATCTAATACAATTTTCTTATAATTTAAATGGTGTTTTAAATTAAAAATTCATAAATACAATTATACAACCATCAAATTTAAATCCTGACAAAAAACACCAGATTTGAGTGATAAATGGTTTACTCAGTCCCCTAGATATCAAATGACTAATTGTTAAATCACAATTCTATAACTACAAATTGGTATAATGTAAGACTATACCACACAACCTCATTAATATTAAATATTACATATATATTTAATTTATGAAAATCTAATCAATTCCATCCACAATGTTTTGGATTTGATCTTAAGTGACATTTTCAAACATCATTCTATATCAATATTTTCTCAAATAAAATCTATTCCTTTCATCATAAATTTTTTAAGAATTTCATCTGCAACATTTTAAATTTGATCCTAAATAACGAGGAATTTGATTCTAAATAACAAGACCACCTATGATCACATTTGTAATGTTTTCAAACATCGCTCCATATCAAATATCTTTTCAAATAAAAATAATTCTTTCAAACATCAATTTTTGTTGGGAAAAAATGCTTGTAACAAAAACAAAAACTAGTCAAGCTTTTCATAAGAGAAAGGGGGCACCAGCTTGAAATATGAGCAAAACTCTTCCTACTTTGCCCACTTTTGATAAGAGAAAGGGGGTCCATCTTTGCATGCACGTGAAAGAATATGAAGGAAAGGGAAATTAACATAGAGTAAAATCCATCTTTGCATGCGCTTGAAAGAATATGAAGGGAAATTAACAATAAAGTAAGTCAAGTCAATTTTTTTTTGGTTTAAAAGTATATTTTTAATTGAGATTATGATTTGAACGTTATTAGTTTTTGTCATGGCATAGAATTACATGGCACACTACATTGTTAACCATCAATTAGTGCTTAAATAATTTTATTTGAACAAAACAAAACATTTTATTATTTATTATACAATCAATTTCAATTTTTAATTTTATGTAAATAAAAAAGCAACAAACTAAAATAATTTATGCAAAGTGACACTTATTTAATCTTATATATAAATTTTAAAACAAAATTAAATACTATATTATCAAAATATATATGAAATTATAAAAAAATTGTATTAAAAATGTAATAAATATTATATATGTGCCTTTTTTAATCTATATTAAATATTTCAAAATTTTCTTTTCTTAATATTATTATTTGTATAAATATTTTTAAAATAAAATAAAAAATTATATTATCAATATTTTAATATAAACATAATGAAACTATAACTATTAAAACATATAATGAAGATATTTGATTAATTTAATCTTTTATTTTTAGGTCCTACAAAAATTTCAAAACTCTCCAAATAATCAATAAAAATAATAAAATAAATGTTCTTCCAACATTGATTTTTAAAGGTTTGAAAATTCAAAGTGAGTGGGAAGAAGTTTGTAAGAGAGAAGAAGAATACTGGAGAGATAAATCAAGAGAGCTCTGGTTGCAGTAGGGAGATAAGAACACAAAATTATTTCATGCATCCACAAAACAAAGAAAAGCTTCAAATGTTATATTCTCAATCAAACATGCAGACACAGGGGTATTGATTAAAAATTTAGCAGACATTCAAGATGAAGGAGTAAAGTTTTTTAAGAATCTTTTAGCCCCTTCACCTTCTAATTTAGATCCTTCTTGGAAGGATAATGCTGAGTTTCTACTGCAAGCTATCCCTCCTCTGATCTCTGACCAGGATAACAGTGTCCTACTGGCCCCTTTCACTCTGGAGGAAGTCCACAAAGTGGTATTCTCCCTTTCCCTAGATAAAGCTATAGGAGTTGAGAAATACAACCCCATAGTAGCCTAAAGATCTTCTGCAAGCCGAATAACCTGTTACAAGGGGAAGCAATAAAGCAAAATCTGAAGAACATACAAAACACAGAAAACTATTCTCAAAAGATGAGAGCTCCAATTCACCAAAAAAGTATTGTGAAAAGATAATACAATGAAAAGAAAAATTAACCTCTAATAGGTCAAGAAACCCTAAAAAGGGAAAACCCTAGGCTTGCACATAATAATTAATAAAATAATTAATTAATATGCACCTAATGTTAGCTTAAGTGTAAAAAGATAATTGGGAACTTAAAGAATTAAACAAATAATGTTTAATTAATCAAGTAAAGACCCAATTACTCTAACACCCCCGCTTAAGCTAGACTTAGGGAGAAGCTAAAACCTAGAACAACTACTGAAAGCATGAAAGATGGGTCCTGACAACAAGGCCTGATCATGTACCCAAATACACAGAAATCTTTATGAAATGGAGACAAAGGAGAAAACCCAATGGGAAAAAACTCCTCCAAAAAGAGATAAAAGAACATGCTGAAAGAAGAAGAAGGAAGGAAGGCCTCATAAAGACCCCCCAAGGACAACTTCCTTCACCCCAAGCATAGAGCGCAACTGAAGATAGCGTGGCAATGCAAAAGGTTTCGTGAAGATGTCTGCAACCTGCTCGGAAGTGGGAATGTACTCCAAAATGAGAACACCATCCTAAATCAACTGACAGATGAAATGCATGTGAAGCTCAATGTGCTTCATCCGTTGATGCTCTACCGGGTTGTGGGAAATATGAATAGAACTCTGATTATCACACCAAAGAATAGTGGGACTATCAGGGGGAAAACCAAATTTAGTCATCAACTGTCGAAGCCATAAGATCTCCTGACTAGCGAGCACAACAGCTCGGTACTCAGCCTCTGTAGATGATAATACATGAGCAGTTTGCTTCTTGCAAGACCATGTGATAGGAATAGAGCCAAGATAGAAAACAAAGCCAGAAGTAGACTTCTGATCAGTGACATCACCAGCCCAATCTGAGTCAGTGTAGCCAACAATGTGAGGGTCCCCTGATGTGTGGTGAATGCCATGAGAACTAGTGCCCTAAATGTACCTCAAAATACGTTTGGCAGCTTGCCAATGACTCTCATGAGGATCATGGGAGAATCGAGAGACAAGACCAACTGCAAAGGAAATATCAGGACGAGTGTGAGTCAGGTACAACAAACTGCCAACCAACTGCCTGTAAAGTGTAGAATCGACTGAAGGAGTGGGAGAAGTTGTAGTCAAAACAACCCCTGACTGAAATGGAGTGGGAACAGGCTTGCAATCAAGCATGCTGAAGCGTTGAAGCATGTCAAGAGCATACTTCTACTGGTAGAGAGAGATCCCATCAGAAGACTGAATCACCTGAAGACCAAGGAAATAGTGCAAAAGACCGAGATTTGTCATCTCAAACTGATCCATCAAGGCACATTGAATATGCTGAATCATAGAGGATGAGCTACCCGTGATGAGAAGATCATCAACATATAGCACAAGAATCAGGATGTCACCCTCAAGAAGTTGAATGTACACTATGTGATTAGAATGACTGCGGGAGAACCCAATGGAGAGCAAGAAAGAGTCCATCTTCTCATACCAAGCCCGAGGGGCCTGTTTGAGACCATACAATGAATGCCAAAGTCTGCAAACCAAAGAACTATCCTGCACAAATCCCTGAGGCTACTCCATGTAGATTTCATCCTGTAGATCCCCATGCAAGAAGGCACTCTTCACATCCATCTGAAAAATAGGCCAACGCCAAGAAACTGCAAGAGATAGTACAAAGTGAATGGAATTCATCTTGGCAACAGGGGCAAATGTCTTGGAGCAATCAATACCCTCAACCTATGAAAACCCCTTCACAACAAGATGTGATTTGTACTTATCAATGGAACCATCAGCAACATACTTAGTGCGATACAACCAGTGACACCTAACCATCTTTCTGCTCTTAGGAAGAGGACAGAGATCCCAAGTATGATTCCTCATCAAAGAAGAATACTCTTCCTCCATAGCACAATCCCACTCAGGGTGACCTGTCACCTCTGAAAACTTCTGAGGATAATTTGAAATAGCATGACTCAAAAGACTAGAACCCACAGTATGAGAACGAGTGTGACGAGTCTCTAAAGGATCACCAGCCATAGGACCTGCCGCCTCAATAGTAAGGCGAGCCCATTTGGGCATCTGAGGTGGAGTAGGTGGAGGTAGGGATGGTGGAGGTGGGGATGGTGGATCATCAGCACCATCATCTGAATCATCCTCAAAGAGATTCAGAAGAGATGCAGTGGTCAGAGTAGGCAAAGGAGTAGACACTGGAGTCGGGGTATCCACTGTGGGAAGGCGCTCATCAAATTGAACATCCCGTCGAAATAGGAACTCTTTGGAATCAGGATCAAACAACCTGTACACCTTAACATTCTCACAGTAGCCAAAAAAAATGAATGGTCGGCTCTTCTACTCCATGGCGTGCCTCTGAGCATCAGGAATAAAAGCCCATGCCTCACTACCAAAAACTCTGAAAAAGGAAACATCAGGCTTGACATGAGACCAAGCCTCCTCAGGAGTCATATGTCGAATAGCCTTGTGAGGCATCCAATTCTGAATATAGTTGGCACAATTGATTGCCTTAGCCCCAAAAAATGAATCCATGGACCTGGACTGAATCATACAATTCGCCATCTCTTGTAAAGTTCTGTTCTTGTGTTCAGCGACACCATTCTGCTGAGGGGTGTAGGGAATAGTAAACTGATGTTGCAAACCATGCTCAATGCAAAAATCTCTGAAAGCCTGATTCACATACTCCCCACCATTATCTATACGTATCTGCTGAATAAAATAGCTAGATTGCTTCTCTACATATGTCTTGAAGATTCAAAATGAATCAAAGACATCAGACTTGTACTTAAGAAAGTACACCCATGTGCTTCTGGAGAAGTCATCAATAAATGTGAGTACATACTTGGCCCTTGAAAAAGGAGTGGGAAATGACATGAGATCACTATGAATCAACTCCAAGGGTGCCAAAGCACGAGAGGCTCTTCCCTTCGGAAAGGGATCTCTGTGATGCTTGCCAAGCACACAACCATGACAAACACCATCAGTGCAGGAAATCCGTGGGAGCCCAAGAACAAGTGCCTGTGTACTCATTTGTTGAAGATATCTATAATTGACATGGCCTAATCGCTCATGCCAAAGCTTACTCACTGAATCTGCATGTGCTATGAGAGATGAACTTGTACCCGAAGAGGGCTCAAATTCATCAAATCTATAGAGACGAGATGCAAAATCCACACTACTAGTAGCCACAACCAAATCAGGGTCATGGAGGTCCCGAATAACCACATCATGTGGTGAGAACTCAACTGTCTTACCAGAGCCAGAGTGGAAAATTTGATAAATGGACAGGAGGTTTTTCGAGATGTCAGGGACAACCAGAACATCCTATAGAGTACCCCCATCCAAAGAGACAGAACCTGAACCCAAGACGGAAAGCTGAACTGAGTCACCCACTGCAATCTATGAAATACCACAAGAGACAAGAGAAGTAACCAATTGCTGAGTGTGTGTCATATGGTGAGAAGCACCAGAATCTAGAATCCATGTGGACCCATAGGTCGAAGCTCTAACAGTGAGAGCATGACCTTTCCCTATGGAAGGAGAAGATGCCTAAGGTGAGGAAATGTGATGCTGCTGCATGGCTTCCTCTAAAGCCTCTAATTGTTTCCAACACTTGGAAACGGGATGTCCTTCCTTTCCACAAAAACTGCAAGTGTTTGATGATTTCTTCTTAGTCTTGGAGGAAGACTCACCAGATTGTGAAGATTTCCCTTGTTTGGGAGGAAATGGTTTTGAATCAGACTTAGGAGTAGGCTTGGAGGAATTCTTAGTACCTGCAGAAGGCTTCTTTAGCTTCAGTTTCTGCTTCTGTTTCTCCTTCTCCTTATAGGACTGAACAAACAATGCTTTGTTCTTGGATCCTGAGAGCATATCCAATTGAGAAAGATGAGATTGCTCACGAGACAATCGCTCACAAAAGACATCAAAGGTAGGCATGTTGAAATGAGCACCCAAGCCATCCATGGTGGAGTAGAAAGTAGGGGCAAAAAACTGAAAGTGACCCCAAAGCTTCGAAAGAATCAAATGAATGCACTCAGTATCAGTCTTGTTCTTTCCACATCCCTGAAGAATAGATCTAGTATTCTTGAATTTGTTCAAAAAATCCTCAATAGTGGGAAAGGAATCAGGTGACAAAGAAGTCAACTCTGCCTCAATCTATAATGCCCGAATCTCATTGACCCTCCCGAAGAGAGAATCAAACTTCAACCACATATCCCGAGGAGTAAGCAACTCATCAAGGTGAAACAGAAGACTGACGGAGACATGCAAAGAGATCAAACCCATGGCCTCATCCAACTTGTTCCAGTGCATAAGAATCTCATAAGGATGCTATAGTACTGGTTGAACCTCATCCAAAGAAGCCCACAACCCTTGTGCCCTGAGAAGCCTCATGATGTGGGGCGTCCAGGTGTGATAGTTGTGTGAAGTCAACAACTCAACTAAAGGATCTGCCATGAGAACAAAAAAAAACTCTGCACCTGCACCTGCTTGTTGGTTGTTTTTATTATGTGATCTTTCAGAATAGACAGAAGATGCAGAAGGGTTTGTTTGGTTTGAGAGTTTAGGTGTTCTTGATTTATGATATAAATGACAGAAAGAGAGAAAAAAAAACACCCCCCCACAATAGAGAAACCCAAACCCTAGTACATAGTAATGAGAAGGAAGTAGTGCATAAGAAAAAAAAATTCAAACTGATATCTCATGTACCTGGTGAAAATTATGAGAAAAAATATCACAAATCTGAATAGAGCATTCTGAGAGCTTTCCAACGCCTATTCATTTTTGAAAAACGGAGTCTGTTTGCCCATTCTATGGCCCTGGAAGCGCAAAAAAGAAGCCCAAATTTGACTGGTAAAACATATAGTCAAATAGAATATTTAGGAAAAAAAATCCACCACCACGAGGTCTAGCTCGAAATCACCTTTCCGACACCTATTCATTCGCCAAAAATCGACTCCGGATGCACAATCTAGGCCCAAAAAACCAACCCCCTCTCAAAAAGACTAGAGAGGAGGAGCTAGTGGTGGTCCGGGTGGAGGTGGGGCTCGGGCCAGGTAAAGGAGGCAGCTTGGCTGAGTGGAGGAGGTAGCTTGGCTGAGTGGAGGTGGCGGTGGCGTGGGCCCAGAGAGGCGGCGAGGGTCGGGGTCAGCAGGGCTGCCGGAAGCCGGGCATCTGCCGGAGTCTGCAGCCAGCAGGGTCGTGGTGACTAGAAACTGCAGCCGGTGGGGGCTCGGGTGGCCGGAGGGCCAGCAGTGCCTATGGGGCCAGCCTGATGGGTCTGCAGGCACCGTACAAAGCTGGACAATCAGGTTCGGTGCCCAACAAAAAACAAACAATTTTTTTTTTCTTTTGCAAATTGCTATTTGATTTTTGATTTTTTTTGTGAATTTAAAAAAAAAAATCAAAAACAATCCAGCCTGCATGCCGTAAAAAGGCAAAATTTGCTTCTTTTTAAATTTTTTTTTTCTTGATTTGCATGCTAGGGTCGTACGACCTGGTTGGGAGAAAACAAAATCACCCAAATGCTCAGGGGTCAAAAATGGACAAATTTTATATGACTATAGGGGTTTTTGGGCCTTCTGAGCACGATGGTGAGGTCTGTTTAGGCCCAAAGTGCTCAGAAAAAAAAACCTTAACCCTAAGCACACGAAAATGCCTGCAACCCCAAATCTGCTTCAAATGCCAAATTCTCAAAAAATAGGAACATGTAGCTACAGATCTGAGCTCTGATACCATATAGGAGTTGAGAAATACAACCCCATAGTAGCCTGAAGATCTTCTGCAAGCCGAATAACCTGTTACAAGGAGAAGCAATGAAGCAAAATCTGAAGAACATACAAAACACAGAAAACTATTCTCAAAAGATGAGAGCTCCAATTCATCAAAAAAATATTGTGAAAAGATAATACAATGAAAAGAAAAATTAACCTCTAATAGGTCAAGAAACCCTAAAAAGGGAAAACCCTAGGCTTGCACATAATAATTAATAAAATAATTAATTAATATGCACCTAATGTTAGCTTAAGTGTAAAAAGATAATTGGGAACTTAAAGAATTAAACAAATAATGTTTAATTAATCAAGTAAAGACCCAATTACTCTAACAAAAGCCCCAGGTCCGGATGGGTTCACCGCCCTCTTTTTCCAAAAGTGTTGGGATGTGATTAGTTTTGACCTCTTAGCAGTAATGGAAGAATCCAAGAAAAGGGGAGCAATGCTAAAAATTTTTTAATGCAACAAATATTGTTCTCATCCCTAAAACACCTTCTCCATCAACATTCATAGAGTATAGACCTATTTCTCTTTGTAACACTATCTACAAGATCGTAACTAAAGCCATTTACCTTAGAATGCATTATCTCATACCTAAGATCATCTCGCCAGAACAAGGGGGTTTTGTCCCAAGTAGGGAGACTATGGAAGGAGCCCTAATAGCACATGAGGTTTTATGCTCCATCCATGAAAACCAACATGCAAATTTTGTTATCAAACTTGATATGATGAAATCATACGACCGAGTTAAGTGGGATTTTCTCTTTAAGGTATTATCAAAATTTGGCTTCTTAGACAAATGGTGCAAATGGATCAAAACTTGTGTCTCAGGTGCGCATTTTTCTATTCTAATAAATGGTTATCCCTCAGGGTTTTTTCAGGGTACACAGGGAATAAGACAAGGCGACCCTTTATCACCTTTTCTCTTCTCATAGTAGATGCCTTTAGCAGATACATCAATCTTTAATCTTCAAAAGGGCTTTGGCTTGGTGCCACTCTTCCGCGTACTTAAATAGTAGTAAGTCACTCTCTTTTTGCTGATGATACATTGTTATTTGGTAAGTCTTCTTTAAAAGAAGCCAGGCTCATCAAGCAAACATTGGAAATCTATTCTTCCACTTCGGGCCAGAAAATTAATGCTGCTAAGTCTAAGATTTTCATTTTCAACACACCTTCAATCTTGTCACTAAGAATATCCAAGACTTTGGGCTTCTTAATGGATCAATTGCCATCTTCTTACCTTGGCATCCCCTTTTTTATGGGAACAAGCAAACCTTCTTATTTGTATGCTGTTATTGGTAGAATCAAGGCACGAATTTCAGCTTGGAAAGTAAGGTGGCTTTCACTATCAAGTAGAATTCTTCTTATCAAGTCAATGTTAACAACAATACCAAATTATTACATGTCTGTTCTCAAAGTTCCCTCATCCGTCATTCAACAATTGCAAAAACTTGTTAGAGATTTTCTATGGAGTAGTAACATGACAAATGAAAGAAAAATCCCCTTAGCCTCTTTGGAAAATATGTCATGCCAAAAATCCCAAGGGGGAGTTGGGCTTCATAATCTGAAGCATCGCAACAAGGCTTTTGGAGGGAAACTGATTTGAAAAATGTAATCTAATCCTGTTTCCAAATGGTGCCAGATTATGCAAGCTAAATATTTGGACAACACTTAACCATCAAGAGTGTTGACAATTTTAGATCCTCCAAAGGGGTCCGCAATTTGGAATTTTATGATGGATTCAAGGAATCTAATATCTAAGTGTAAAGCGGAAAAATCGAACCCTAGTTGTTCTCCCCTCCCCAACTCCGAGGAGAGAGAAGGGAGAGTCACTAGGGTTGATGGTTTTCACTTAGGAGGGACTTTACATTCAAAAGAGGGGTTGAAACCCACAAGATCCAATCCCACGCAATGCAAGATTGGATTCTATATGAGTTTCAAGGGTTGTGATAGCAAGGATACCCTCTTTTGTAAAGAATGTAGATAGAAAGATTGAACTAGGAATGTATGTAGAAGCAAGAAAGATTTACTTATAAATAGAGATAGGGATATGATATGAAGCTGCGGACCTAGAATTAGCAGTAAAATGTTGAGACGGTGCTGTCCTGCAAATTTGAGCAAAAGTTGACGGGACGATGGTGCCCGGCGTGCACACGGTCCTCCGAAAAATCCGCGAAACGAAGGGGGATCTGTTCGTCTCTGCACAAGGATTCCAGATCTTCAATTTTAGCCGCGTACCTGCAACCTACACACATAAAAGCAAAGACGATTGGGGGGTTAGGAATTAGGGGTTTGCCCTTAGGTCAAACCCCGGTTTTGGAATTAACCAAGAAATGAGAAATGTTGTAAATGTAATGTAAAACCAGTACTAATACCTTGTTGTAAGGATGTTTGTATCCTTATATGCGAAGGTATAGATGTTGTTGTATGTTGTATGTTGTATGTTGTAATATGTGATCTCCTCTTCAATGGTTGAATCCTTGTCTTGAATGCAACACCTAGCCTTGAATGGAGACTTAGAATGATCAATTGCTTGAAGGAATGCTTGAATGCTTGAATGCTTGAATGCTTGAATGTTTGAATATCGTTTCCATGCCTTTTTTCTCTTTTTTTTAACCCAAAATGAGAGAGGAAAAGTAGTTTATATACTTGCCAATTAGGGTTAAAAGACTGATTTTCCCGACCTTAGGCCGACCAGGAAATGTTATTTTCCAAATTGCAAACAAAAAGACCCGAAGTCTCATAGGAGACCGGGCCCAAAAATAGGGCCAGGGACCAGGGCGCTGGGTGCCATGGTCCTGGGGGACCAGGGCGCTGGGCGCCCTAGTCCTGAAGGACCAGGGCACTGGGCGCTCTGGTCCCACCTCCCGGGACAGCAGGGTGCAAGGAGGGATCAGGCAGGGTGCTGGAAAAATGCAGTTTTTGGTGTCGTGAGCAAGTTTCGGGGTCTCCATTCAGGTTTAGTGTTGCGTCGCCATCGTGAAGACCCAAATGCAGTCAAAATTGCAAGTGTCACAATTTTAGGATGCTACACTAAGTACGTTTCATGGGAAATCACTAATGGTCTCAGTGCCAACTTCTGGATAGACTCATGGTGTGGGCATCCTTCTATTACTCGATTGGATAATATGGAAGACACTATGAATATAGCTATAGCTCATTGGGGTACAAAATTGAGTGACTATGTGTCTGTTGTAGAAATATATTCAGGAAAAATAACCTCGAAAGATCCCATTCTTCTCCCAATATCCACCCAACAATCTTCCTCCTTCGCAAATATTTTATTGAATAGGATAGTTCTCATGTCTAATAGAGATGATGTGTTATTTTGGGCAGCTTCTAAATCAGGGCAATATTCAATCAAAGAAGGTTACAAAGCCTTACAACGCGGTTGCAGCAGTAAGGTAAGTAGTTGGGCATACTCATTCTGTTGGAACAATATTGTTCTACCAAAATCTGGTTGTTTTGCATGGTTAATGTTTAACAAAAGAATCCTAACAGCAGATAGACTAGCAAAACTAGGCATTACACAAGCTTTTAATTGTGTATTTTGTGGCTTAGAGGAAGAAACAGTTGATCATTTATTTTTACACTGCACCTTTGCCTCCCAATGTTGGTTCTTCATCATGAATAAACTCCAAGTTATGATGCCCTTTTCGAAATCACTATGGGACATGTTTAACTCTTGGCCTCTTTTATTTTTTACATCAACCCTCTCAAGCATTTGGCAATGTGCTCCTACTCACATTATTTGGGCCATTTGGTGGGAGAGGAACAAAAGAATTTTCAGGAAAACATCCTCTTCTCTGGATCAAGTTTTGATCAAGTTGGAAAATCCGATTGCAGAAATCATAAATTCTTCTCTCACTAATTCCAGGGACTTCCAGTCATTCACCTAGTGGGATAAGGTAATTGCAAAATTATGGGATGGCATTATTTTGCCAATAGGGATTCCCCCGAACTGGTCCTCAGGTCATGTGAGAGTTAGGTCTTCCATAAAATGGGTACCCCTAGTACCTAATTTCTTTAAGATCAACTTCGATGGCTCTTCCCGTGGAAACCCAAGGAAGTTAGGAATTGGAGTTTGCATGCAAGATCAATTTGGCAAAATTTGTGCTTTCCAAGCTTCACCCATCCCCCTGGGTACAAATAACTTGGTGGAGGCAAATGCCTTACTAGCTAGATTGGTGTTAGCAAGGAAGTGTGGCTTCTCCAATATACAAATAGAAGGGGATTCATTAGTTATTATAAATTCAATTACATCGAAAAGATTTAAGACCTGACATCTATCATATGTTTTGAAGCATACCTTGGATCTACTCGACACTTTTTCGGACTACATTGTTAGCCACACATTAAGAGAGGGAACTCCGTTGCTGACATGTTAGCAAATATGGGCTGCAATGGCATTTCAGTTGAGTTGGTTGCAAATCCTACTAAACTATCTTCTTTTCCCAAATTGCTTGAATTGGTTCAAAAGGAACGTACAACACTCTAATCACAAATTACTTCTTAATAAGTACTCGCACGTAGGCATTTAACCGGTGCCTGCGAACATGAAGACTGACAGGACACTAGCATTTATGCATTTGTAACGTCATAAATTGTACGCACTTGCTAAAGCGGTACAATTTAACACCTAGTTTAGCACCCGCCTTGGCGCAGTTGCATTTTGCATTACATTTCCCCTTTAGCACTTAATTAATCAAATTAATTAGGTCTAAAGGTTCTATTTCATCATTTTCCACATCATAAAGTCGGGCCCTTTCATTAAAGTGTGCCCCTTTCATTTTATTCCTCCAATACATCACTTAATCAAAAACCCTAATTAGGCCCTATTCTGAGCTTGGGGGCTTGATTTCGAGGGTCAAAACATCTCGAAATCACCTGTAACTTCGGGATTCTCTCTAAAATCATCATATCTGACGACCCTGAAAATTTGGTGAAAAGTTGTCGGGACCGTGGCGCCCGGAGTGCACACGGTCCCGGACATTTTTCTCGAAATTTTAGGAGCGCGATCCAATCATAAAATAAAGCTTAACCCCAAGAAATTGGCGGGATATTCAATCTCTAGGTCAGCCAAAAGACAAAATTGCGACCTAGGGTTTCATACATAAGAGCTCTCTTTCTTCATTTGAAAGGATCCGAATTTTGTTTTCAGGAACCTCATATGCAGTGAAAGAGTAGATCTTTGAAGACTTCAACAACTTTCAACATCCCTCTATCAAGAATTTATCAAATCCATTCATCCATTTAGGGCTTGGAAGACATTGAAGAACAATAGGAGATTACCGACTGAAGATTGGCTTGTACCCCTCCCTTGAGGGTTGGGTATGATTTCATGTTGTTTTCATGTCTTTGCATAAGCTTCAATATATCCTTCATTCATGCTTTAGATCACTTTGCATCTTGATTTAGAGCATTTACATTATCATTTACAAGCAATTAGGGTTTACTTTCTAGGTTGCTCTAGTTTGCTTTCTTGCATTTTAGGACCTTGCACACATACTAGGTCTGCACACACAATACATTTTACAAAACAACTTGGCCATTCGTGGAGGTGGAAATCACCGAAGCGGGGGTTTGACTAAGGCAAAACCCTATATAGCCGCCCATACACCCTTTTTCAGATATAAGTGCAGGTTTCGAGACTCGGACGATGCCGCAAGATACAGATCCGGAGAGAACAGGTCGAGACAGCACTTTGCATCAAATTGCAGAGCAAAAGACTGGGACAGGGGCGCTGGGCGCCCTGGTCCCTGGGACAAAGGCGCTGGGCGCCCTGGTCCTCCGGACAGACAGCACTTTCGACAGATTTTGACAGTGTTCCAGAGTGCAAAACAACAGTTTCCGATGCAGTTTCAGGTGCAGAATCAGGACAGTGGCGCCCGCGCCCCCATCCCGAACATTTTCAATCCGATTTTGACTCCGGGTACGCATTTACATTCTTGTTTTATCCTTGTGTTTACAGCTTTCCATTGTCTAAGTTCAATTCTGCAATCTTGTTGTTAGTTCATACTTACATTTTAGGGTTAGGAATTGGACTTGCATAATCTTACCTTTCAATTACAACAAAGGAATAGAAACCCTAATAGGTAGCCCATGGCTCTCTCTTTCACAAAAAGAAGTAGCCAATTGTGCGATACCTCTAGGCTCTTTCGTATTCCGTAGTGTGTGACAAGAGGTAGGATTAGGGCATGATAACCTAGTCTTGCTTTTTCCCCCACACATTTTGGTGAACCCGACGTGAATCTATCATTGCTTCTTCTTGCATTGCATCTATTAGATCTAGATCTAGATTTAGTGTGTTTTCATTTCATTTTCATTAAAAAAAAAAAAAAAAGAGAAAAAAAAAAAAGAGTGTGTTTCTTTACATTGTGTGTTTAAATTTCATGCACTTTTTATTTCAAAATGTCCGACTTTTATTTGCAAAATGTTCATGCTTATGATGATTATTATGAGTATAGCCAAGATGAATTAGATGAAGCTTTATATGAGTTTTTGAACCCTAAAGATGCCAAACCTTCATTTTACCAAAAACTCATAAACCTTGTTACTATGCCATTTCGTTGTGATGAGAAAGATAAGTTGAATGAGTCCTCTCAAGGGTACATTCCTATCAACTCTTCCACTAAATCTAGTAACATGGTTGTTTTCAACAATCCGGGCCTCTATGAGGAGATGTCTCCTTTTGAATCAAAAGATAAACCTTTCAATAGATATGATCATGCTTTATTGGATGATGCTCTTGATGACTTTGTGGCTTTATCGAAATCTCTAAACAAAAACAAAACTTCTAAATTGGTTAATGTGATAAACTTGAATGAGCATAAAAAGCCTCTCTTTGAAGTCCAAGGTGCTTATCGTTCTCCCACCTTTCAAGTTCCTAAATCACCTCTCCTTACTGTCCAAGGAGGGTATGATCATGATTCCTTTCGTACTCCGAATAAACCAATCATCACTGTGCAAGGAAGAAAACCTATAAGTCCTTATAGTTATGCCAAGCAAATAACTAGAGAGAGTTATCATGCAGTTGCCCATACTTATCATACCAAAAATAATAGGCAGCCTAGTCCTCCTCCTGTTATCCAAGTTTCTCTTCCGAATCCTCAACCGATTCTTCCACAAGCTCCCCGTATTTCGCAAGTTCTTAGTAAGGAATATGATCTCATAGAACAACTTAAAGCTACCCCTGCTAAGATATCCCTTTGGGATTTGATTCAAACTTCTTCCGCTCATCATGGAATGTTACAAGATGCCTTGAAAGATTTGAATGTTCCTCCACCGAATACATCTAGTAATATAGCATCTTTGGTTAACTCTGTGATGAATCCTAAAGCTCAAATTGTGTTTACCCAAGATGAGTTGCCTACTAGTGAAATCCAACATCAATATGATCCCTTGATGATTGTGGTTATCATGAAAGACACTGCTATAAGACGAACACTAGTAGATAATGGCTCTGGTCTTAATGTGTGTAGCATTAATCTTTTGCATAAGATGAATGTGGATACATCCTTAATTGAACCGGACTCTCGTCCTATTCGAGGCTTTGATAATGTGGTTAAAACTTCATTAGGTACTATCACCTTACCCATCACAGTGGGGCCTGTTACTTTGCCTACTCCTATCCATGTTATGTCGGGAAATCTAACATACAACTTGTTATTAGGGAGACCTTGGATTCACAGTATGCAAGCTGTCCCCTCTACATTGCACAGACAAGTTAAGTTTATCTACAACAATAAGACATATACCTTGATAGGTGATACTAATTTTCAAGCTTGTTTGCAAACATCTACTTCCAAGGGGGGTTCTTCTAAGCCGTCCTCATCTAGTGATGACTCTTTAAATAAGATACCTATCGGTGAATCCTCGCTCTCCGATGATCAAAATTCTTTGGATGAGTCTGGAGCTCTTGAAGAAGATTCTTCTCGACTTGAAACTACACATAAGAAGGATTTTGATCCTGGGAAGATCCTCGAAGAAGACGATTGGGGATCTCTTGATTTTAATCCCACCTTTGTAGGTGAATATAAGGTTCCTTCTAGAGAGCTTAAAGTTGAAAATAAGGAAGAAGCTAAAAATCAATCAATCTTACCTGAACCTATGAGTAATAATTTTGTGGCCGCTTCTCAAACTTCTTCTCCTCACACCTCTAATTATGAAGAGTTTGATTCTTTGTCTTATGAAAAACCACCTTCTCTTCCTGAAATGGCTGATCGTTATGGTCGTGGTTTTCGCATTTTTGCTAAGCATGGGTATTATGGAAATGGTTGCGGTGCTCATGAACAAGGGATAAAAGTTCCTCTAGAGACTAATTTTCACAGTTATGCCTTTGGACTTGGCTATAATCCCTGCAAGTGCACTAAAGCTTCTAAAAGACCATGCATTAGTGTTAATGTTATTTCTACCTCTCTATCAATGCAACACCCCGAGTACATTGATGGGGATCCTTCGTGTGCTTGTGCTTTTGACGTTTTCCCTACCGATGATGCTTTAGCTGAATTTTTAGGAGCATATGACACTCTTCCTCGTTATCATCACAATAGGGGACTCCCTTATTGTTTGAACACTGAAGCCTACTTTGGAAAAGAGACGGATAATGATGAGATTGTGAAAGAATTCCCTCAGCTAAAGGATACTCCTCAACAAAGTAATCTTCTCATAAGTGACACCACTAATGTTAAGATGGACCCTTGCAATAAAGAGAAAGTTATTAAAATTGGAAAATGTTTGGATGGAGAGGAACAAAAACAATATGAAGATTTATTGCATGAATTCCCCGAAATCTTTGCTTGGACATACTCTGACATGCCTGGTATAGATCCTAAGATTGTTACTCATAACATTGTCTTAGTTCCTGATGCTAAGCCCGTGAAACAAAAGATTCGAAAAATGAATCCTAAGGTGGCTCTGCTTGTTAAGGCTGAGATTGAAAAGTTATTGGAGGCTGGATTTATCCACCCTATTGATTATTCCCCATGGATTTCAAATATTGTCACCATGGCTAAACCAGATAACAAAATAAGAATGTGTACTGACTTTCGGGATCTAAATAAGGCTTCTTTAAAAGATGATTTTCCTCTTCCAAACATTGACATGATAGTTGATTCTACGGCAGGACATGCCTTGTTATCCTTCATGGATGGTTTTTCAGGATACAATCAAATTTTTATTAACCCTCAAGATCAATTCAAAACCGCTTTCACTACTCCCTGGGGTACGTTTTGTTGGATAATGATGCCTTTTGGACTTAAAAATGCCGGTGCAACTTATCAACGAGCGATGACCCTTATCTTTCATGCTTATATGCATAAGATTTTAGAGGATTATGTTGATGACATTTTAGCCAAATCCTTTCTTCGCATGGATCATATTAAAATCCTTCATCAAATCTTTGAAAGGATTCATAAATATCACATGCGCTTGAATCCTCGAAAATGTGTTTTTGGTGTGGATAGTGGAAAACTATTAGGATTCATAGTTTTGCATCGTGGGATTGAGGTGGACACTAAGAAAATAGATGCTATTGTCAACATGCCACCTCCTAGAAATGTGTCTCAACTTAAAAGCTTACAAGGAAAGATTCAAGCTATTCGTAGGTTTGTATCTCAACTTGCGGGTCGTACTTTTCCTTTCACTCAACTTCTCAAAAAGAATATCACTTTTCAATGGAATGAGGATTGTCAGCAAGCATTTGAAGATTTAAAAATGTATTTAGCTAATCCTCCTATCCTTCGACCGGCTGAACCTTCTAAACCTTTCCTTCTTTATACGGCTGCATCCTCTCATGCTCTTGCAGCATTATTGGCACAACATGATAAAGATGGTAAAGAATGTCCGGTTTATTACATAAGTCGTACCTTACTCGATTATGAGACCCGATATTCTGCGATAGAAAGACAATGCTTGGCTTTGGTGTTTGCGACTCAGAAATTGAGACATTATCTCTTAAACTAAGAAGTCCACGTCATGGTAAAGTTTGATCCATTGAAGCATCTTTTCTCTAAAACTGATTTATCAGGACGCCTAGCTAAGTGGGTTATGATGTTAACTGAATTTGACCTTAAATTTGTTTCACAAAGAGCAATTAAAGGGCAAGCGTTGACCGATCACCTAGCTGAGGCCCCTTCACCTTTCTCCTTCCCTAACCCTGAGTCTTTTCCTGATGACTTCATTCTTTCTATAGAGAAAGATGAAACTTGGGAGTTATACTTTGATGGCTCTAAGTGTCGTACGGGATCGGGGGCAGGTGTTGTTCTGATTTCTCCTACAAAGAAACCCATTCCCTTATCCTATCGTCTAAATTTCCTGTGTACCAATAACATTGCTGAGTATGAGGCTCTTATAGCGGGAATAAAAGCAGCCTTAGCTCTGAACATAAAACACATACATATCTATGGAGATTCGCAATTGATTATAAGACAAGTAACAGGAATATATGAAGCAAAACAAGACAAATTATCACAATATAAAGACCTTGCCATCTCTTTATTACAAAAATTTGATTCTTATACCATGGAATCTGTTCCTCGAAAAGATAATCGACATGCGGATGCAATGGCATGTGTGGCTTCTCTTGTATCTTTAGAGGACCCTGTGGTTGATCTTAAAATTGTTATTCACAACCTTATTTCTCCAGCTATTGTAGACGATCCTAGTCTGGTAACATGTTGTGACTTTATAGACTCAGATGAATGGTACTCGCATATCGTAAGATATTTGACCGATGGTACCTTTCCCGATTCTGCTAATAGAAACACTAGGGCTAGAATCTGCAAGCTATCTGCTAGATATATCATTCTTTCTAATGTCCTTTACCGAAGGGGTTATGATGGTCTTCTCCTTCGCTGTCTTAACAAATCAGAAATCCCCGTTGCTCTTGAAGAGGCGCATTCAGGTGCCTGTGGGGGGCATTTTGGAGGAAAATCCTTGGTTCATAGATTGCTTCGTATGGGATACTATTGGCAAACTATGCAGAAGGATTCTTTTTCATTTGTTAAGAAATGTCATCAATGTCAACAACATAATAATCTGATTCATGCTCCTGCCCAAGAACTCCGTTCTCAAGTAGCTTCTTGGCCTTTTTCCGCATGGGGTTTGGATCTTATTGGTAAAATCTCTCCTCCTTCATCTCAAGGACACACCTTCATTATAACCGCAACAGATTACTTTACGAAGTGGGTAGAAGCTATTCCCCTTCGCTCTACCACTGCTGAAGTGATTTGTCAATTTCTTCTAGAAAACATCATTTCTCGATTCAGGATACCTTCTACTATAATCTCTAATAATGGGACATCGTTTAAGAACAAGGATGTGAAGAAATTCCTCAAGAAGTATCATATCAAACATCGATTTTCTACACCATACTATCCTCAGTCAAATGGTCAAGCCGAATCATCCAATAAAATAATCGAACAAATTCTTCGCAAAACCGTGAATAAGCATGGTAAGGATTGGAGTAACCAGCTAATCTATGCTCTTTGGGCCTACCGAATGAGTGTGCGAATTGCTACGGGAACTTCTCCTTATAATCTTGTTTATGGTGCTGATGCTATTATGCCTTTAGAGCTAGAGATTCCATCACTTAGGGTTTCTCTCAAAGGTATAGTAGATGGTGACTTTTATAGAGAACAACGACTTCAACAGCTTGAGATGCTTGATGAATAGCATATAAATGCTCTTGAGCATATTCAAGCGTATCACAAAACTCTACAACGAAGCTATAATGATAAGGTTATTCAACGTTCCTTCTCAGTAGGTGACTTAGTCCTTTATGAGAATCAGCGCAATGTGAATGCCTTACCTGCAGAAAAGGGAAAATTTAGTCCTAATTGGCTTGGACCATATATCGTTATTGAGGATTATGGATCAGGGGCTTACAAAATAGCGGATGTAGACGGTACGCCTCTTAAAGAACCTATAAATGCTACGCACTTGCGTAGATATTATGCTTAATTCTTCATTCCTTATTTATCTTCTTTTTCAGTTCTTCAACATTGGGTAATATGTTAGTATCTCCTAATTAGAGCAAAATAGAATTAAATGTTATGATGTTTAATCTATATTGCTTCATTCTTGACAAGCGTGTTTCCTTACTTCATAGTTTGTCTTGAATTCATTTATGTAAGTTGTAAAAGATTTACATTTCCATTATGCTAGCATATTATACAGTGTCTTTATGTGTTAAGTAGAATCGTATCATGTTGTGTTTAAGTTCAAAATTAAATCACGTTAGTTATATGATTCTTAGACTTAATGCATATTTCTTCCCTATCATCAATGTAGTACTTGATTAAATTAAGTCACACATGTATCAATTTAATCATGGTGCATTGAGAAATCAAGCATATGGAAATTAAATTCTGAACATACATGTACATTTACCAAATGTATTAGATTTAATCAAAGCAAAATATAAATTGTTTTAAGCATTAAAGATAACACATTTGAGACAAAAGAGAAGCATGTATATATACATATATATATGTGGATCGTATACAAATATAGGTCACTATACATCCAAAATGTGACCTCTCCTACATCATAAAATCATCTCCTATCCTTAGGACTAGTGGCTGGAGAGTGTCGACTGGACGCTCCCTCCTGATCTGGCCGTGAAGGTGGACCCATGGGTGTGTAGCGCGATACAGACCGTGAGTGACTCTGAGAGGAACTCCTACGATCCCTATCCATAAGGATCGCGCGATAGGTGGTAGCCTCGGCCTGAGCTGCTGCTAGATCTCGCCGCGCCCGCTGAAGGTCCTCTAATAGGATTCTCTCTCTCTCCCTCCATATGTCTACCTGAACTTGGAATGGGGAAAACAAATCATCATGCCGACCTGCGTTCCCCTGAGGCCTATAGGCAATCTGTGAGGAACTGGGGATCTGTGCTATCGTGGAAATATCTGTCACTGCCTGCTGAATCAGGGAACGCCACTCCTACACATTAGCTGTGGCAGTAGAATAGATTTTTGTATTAGTACCATTCTATATCATCAAAACATTAATAATCAATTTAAACCTACTATACCTAGGTCTCCCTCACGCCAGTAGGGATCATGATACGGTAGCATCTATGATTGGGATCTACTAGACTCCTCTCGCTCGACTAATCTGTGCACGATGGGTGTAGGCTAGACGGTACTAGGAATAGGTCTCCGTATCGCCTCATGTTCCTCTTGTTGGGGAATAAGAGGAGGATCCAGAGCTATGGTATCATCCCCTGAATGGTGAGGAGCTGCATCTGACTCCTCCTCATCATCTCTATCCTCATCTGCATCCTCATCCTCATCTGCATCCTCGTTCTCCTCATCATCAGTTCTCTCCTCCTCATCCTCATCTCTATCTGTGTCCTCCTCCTCCTTGGCGCTAGGCTAATCGCCTGTAGGTGGATCAGGATCTCCCGCCTCCTCATGACCCTCTCCCTCCTCTGGCTATTCTGACCTGGATCCCTGGTCCTCATCTCGGTCTCCATGTCTCCATGGGCCTGGATGGCCTGTCGGGTGATCCGGTGGAAAGATAGGACCTGGATATGATCTCATAAACCATGAGACATACCTGCGCTATGCTCCAGGCTCTGCAGAATAATCAGTGACTACATCCTAATCAGATCCCTCTATATCTGTAGTCTCGATGTCATCTATCGTCGGTCTCGCTACTGCTCTAGGTCTAGGAAGGACCCGTGAGTGTCGAGTATAGATGGGCACATCGGCTGGAACACATTGCTCTAGCCCGAACTGCCTCCGTACTCGGTCAAAGTAGAAAGGGACTATGATGTGTGAATATCGTACCTGTAGTAGGCGGTTCCTCTGTAAGCATGCTAACTGTCTCTCCATCCCATCCCATCTGTGCATCCGCAGGTAAGGTCTCCACACTATCACCTCGGCTGTCAGTCTATCAAAAATCACTCTCCAATATAACAGATCTCCAAATCTCCACTCGCTGGTAAGCAGATAAGCAAACACCCTAGGTCGCTCACTAGCCATACTCAGCGGAAAACCAACAGGCCTGGTGCATGTGAAGTGCTCTAAAATCCATACCTGCAGAAGTGTGCATGTCATCAAACTGCAACCCTATCCAAATACATACTCCTCAAGGTCGTGATAGAGATGTGCAAGCATACTCCGACCCCAAGCATACACTCTCCTGTGTCTCTCCATCGCTCTGATGCACCATGTGAGACCCCCATGCATGTGCGTACCTCGCCCATTAGGGCAGACGACTAGTGCTATGATGGCGATCATAAGGCGTCTTAGAAGGGGTACCTCCCCTGTGGGATGTAAGAGCCAGCTGACCATGATGCAACCTCTCGTCTCGCTCGGCATGACTCTCCCTATGCAATATACCTACTCCCTCTGATGATCCTCCACTGACTGATCGATCGCGTATGTAACAGTCGCTCCTCTGATAGGAAGACGAAGTATACGGTACACATCCTCGAGTGTAACTGTCAGCTCCCTTACTGGAAGATGAAATGTGCATGTGTCAGGATCCCATCGCTCCATCAATGCCATCAGCATTGCAGGATGGAACCGAATGGCTGGCATGAGGATCACATACCATAATCCCACGATCGATAATGTGTCTCTCTCTGCCTGAGTCAGCCGCGGAATCTGATCTCGCAAACTGCGAAGAATATGTCCCATTGTATGCTCTCTCATGTACGGAAGGCCCTGCAACACAAAAACATAACCGTAATCAGTACTCGATCATCAAAATCGCTCATGCAAACTGTCGACCATCATATGCCAAGCCTTGATTGGGACCATGGCGCCCTGTCAGGGATGATGGCGCCCTGGTTGGACCATGGCGCCCTGTCAGGGACCATGGCGCCCTGAGGGGACCATGGCGCCCTGGGGGGACCAGGGCGCCCCACAGGGACCATGGCGCCCTGGGGGGACCATGGCACCCTAGGTGGGGCCTGGGTCAGCCTTCAAGGCCCGCAAACGATCACAGAAAAGTCAAAATGCAGAAAATCAAAAGTCAAAGTTTAGTCAACTCACCTCGTCCAGTGGCTCGTCGTCGATCACGGCCTGTCGCAGGATCTCAACCCTCGTGGGATGCTCCGGTCATCGTGAAGGCATGATGATGGCTATGTGGGCTCCGCTGCAATGAACAGTATTCAGAAAACAACAAAGTGACAAATGCAAATGTCTCTTTCAAGGTATATACGTTCATTCCTTTACCTTTACTTTCAAAACCCTAATTTTCCTCTTTCACTCATTTCATCATAACTTGAGTTTGGGAGATGCGATTTTCAAACCGTTTGTTGCGTAGGAATCGTATTTTCATTCCCCTACTCTCGGGATGTTCCAAAAAGTGCTCTGATGAAGCCTTTTCAGTGAACATCCCTCATCAATACTCTCTTACACAATTTGTTGTAAGTAAACATGCTACCCTGTTTCACCTCCCTAATAAGCAAGTCGAAACAGGGGGGGCATACAGCTACTCACAAATTTCATCACTTTCCTTAGTAAGCATTAGGTGATTTTTGTGATCTAACGTGTGTTTTGTAGGGTGCGGTTCCTAGCTGTGTACTGCAGATACCGCTGGGGGCTTCGTCCGACAACTTATGGATATATCCTTTTTTCAAATGATGTTTACTTTTCTGTACTTTAGCTTGCATATGCACGTAGTACTCATATGACCGCTAAAGTGGGGGCTAAATGTAACGTCATAAATTGTACGCACTTGCTAAAGCGGTACAATTTAACACCTAGTTTAGCACCCGCCTTGGCGCAGTTGCATTTTGCATTACATTTCCCCTTTAGCACTTAATTAATCAAATTAATTAGGTCTAAAGGTTCTATTTCATCATTTTCCACATCATAAAGTCGGGCCCTTTCATTAAAGTCTGCCCCTTTCATTTTATTCCTCCAATACATCACTTAATCAAAAACCCTAATTAGGCCCTATTCTGAGCTTGGGGGCTTGATTTCGGGGGTCAAAACATCTCGAAATCACCTGTAACTTCGGGATTCTCTCTAAAATCATCATATCTGACGGCCCTGAAAATTTGGTGAAAAGTTGTCGGGACCATGGCGCCCGGAGTGCACACGGTCCCGGACATTTTTCCCGAAATTTTAGGAGCGCGATCCAATCATAAAATAAAGCTTAACCCCAAGAAATTGGCGGGATATTCGATCTCTAGGTCGGCCAAAAGACAAAATTGCGACCTAGGGTTTCATACATAAGAGCTCTCTTTCTTCATTTGAAAGGATCCGAATTTTGTTTTCAGGAACCTCATATGTAGCAAAAGAGCAGATCTTTGAAGACTTCAACAACTTTCAACATCCCTCTATCAAGCATTTATCAAATCCATTCATCCATTTAGGGCTTGGAAGACATTGAAGAACAATAGGAGATTACCGACTGAAGATTGGCTTGTACCCCTCCCTTGAGGGTTGGGTATGATTTCATGTTGTTTTCATGTCTTTGCATAAGCTTCAATATATCCTTCATTCATGCTTTAGATCACTTTGCATCTTGATTTAGAGCATTTACATTATCATTTACAAGCAATTAGGGTTTACTTTCTAGGTTGCTCTAGTTTGCTTTCTTGCATTTTAGGACCTTGCACACATACTAGGTCTGCACACACAATACATTTTACAAAACAACTTGGCTATTCATGGAGGTGGAAATCACCGAAGCAGGGGTTTGACTAAGGCAAAACCCTATATAGCCACCCATACACCCTTTTTCAGATATAAGTGCAGGTTTCGGGACTCGGACGACGCCGCAGGATACAGATCCGGAGAGAACAGGTCGAGACAACACTTTGCATCAAATTGCAGAGCAAAAGACTGGGACAGGGGCGCTGGGCATCCTGGTCCTACCAGGACAGGGGCGTTGGGTGCCCTAGTCCCTGGGACAGAGGCGCTAGGCGCCCTGGTCCTCCGGACAAACAACACTTTCGACAGTTTTCGACAGTGTTCCAGAGTGCAAAACAGCAGTTTCCGGTGCAGTTTCAGGTGCAGAATCAGGATAGTGGCGCCCGCGCCCCCGTCTCGAACATTTTCAATCCGATTTTGACTCCGGGTACGCATTTGCATTCTTGTTTTATCCTTGTGTTTACAGCTTTCCATTGTCTAAGTTCAATTCTGCAATCTTGTTGTTAGTTCATACTTACATTTTAGGGTTAGGAATTGGACTTGCATAATCTTACCTTTCAATTACAACAAAGGAATAGAAACCCTAATAGGTAGCCCGTGGCTCTCTCTTTCACAAAAAGAAGTAGCCAATTGTGCGATACCTCTAGGCTCTTTCGTATTCCATAGTGTGTGACAAGAGGTAGGATTAGGGCATGATAACCTAGTCTTGCTTTTTCCCCCACACAGCATTTAAAAGTAGTTTGTAGCTGGTATGAATGAAAGTTTACTACAGAGTACTTTGGGATTTTCATAATGTCACTTCACATGGGGAAAAATAGACTCAAGCCTCTCACACATCCTCTTGACTGCATTACAGTCACAAATTAATATAGGAAATCACAAACTTGATTTTAAAGTTTGATCATTTATTGTACTTTGAGATGTTAATTTTTGTTATAAATGGAAACCAGCCTGCTTTTATATACATAGTTCTCAGAGGAAATTCTTGAAGTTTTTTAATGTTTGAAGTATCTCAGTGCTCTGCAGTATGGAGAACGGCTCTTGCGTAGGGTGCAGGCAAATGCATTGGGAGTATATGCCATGTAACGACCGAGTTTTAGTGCAAATTTCAGAACCTTCGGCGGCTTTTCATGGACACATCAATGACAGGGACCTCGACCAACTTTTTCTCCTGCACAATCCACAATTGAGAAGAGCTGTCAAAGACTTCATTGGTGAGGAGATTCTGTCCCCTCAAGCCAAAAGAATTCTTTATCCCTATCAACTACTCAATTCCTTTCTGTCCAATGCCCTGGATCTCTTGCAATCTATTCCTTTGCTTGAACTAGTGTTCTTTAAATTGATAAGACAAGATGTGCTTGCACCGACCTCGTTCCATGAAGCCCTGGTAAACTATATTCTATGGCAGGGGTCAACTCTTCTTGGGGGTCTTTTCCATGACACTTTATTCAAACTAGCCATGCCTACATGGTACTTTATGACCACATAAAACATGCCCTTGAACAGAAAAAATTCCACCACGTGAAGAACAACCTGCAACAATTTGGCAGACAATTGGATGACCATATTGTGTATAGAGTCAAAATTAAAGTCAGGGCTCTCATGGTGATCCTAGAAACATAAAACATTGATCCCAGTTTGCCAATTTCACAACCTGTGGAAAGGGGATGGGCTATAGATAGGGTGCTAGACCTCAACGCACCGGTGCAAGATGAGGCCATGGGATGGACTACCTCCTTTCAGCCCACTTTCGATGCCCCTAAAATTCAGACCTAGGAGGATGCAGCCATGGACGAATAAAGTAATTCTGGCCTTGTTTTTTGCTACTCAGAATATGCTCCTTTTTGATGTGTGGAAAATCTAATGGCAACTGGTATGACCCAAAAATATTTTTGACTATCCCTTGTTTATCAGTGTTGTTTTATGTGTTTATTTCCATTGGTATAATAGAGCCGGTAGTAGAGTCATCTTCTTAGCCTGTTAGCTGGTACCGGTAATGGAGACTTTTCTACGAACCGGTCAAGAGGACATCATATCGGTATCATAGTTCTGGTATAACACAACCAGTAACCGGTCGTGGCAGCTCTATAGTGTTCTGACAACCAGATTTTTGCCTTCTAAGACTTCATGATAACCAGTTGTGGGGGTCGGTTCTTAAGGTTTCTTCCGGTCTCGTCCCGACCCACTACTCTAAATTTTGGCCTCTAAGAGACTTGTTCTATGGGCAAGTTCTATCTATCTCTCTGGATCTTTGGGGGGCTTCTTCTCATAGCCTTCTTCCTCTTTGATCCATTGTATCTGAGTAAGTATATAGGGTTTTCTTCCTGATCCTTTCCCTATTGAGCTCTTGAATCAATTTTCTTATTAATATATATATCAGTGGCTTGCCACTTTTGCTCAAAAAAAAAACATTGATTTTTAAAGGTTCGAAAATTCAATTGATTGAAATATAAATTTTAACAATATTTTTGAACACAGGAAAATTAATTTCTAATATTATATAATTTATTACTCAACTTTATGAATAAACCAAAAATTTGTCTAGTCAAATAAATAGACATAAATGACAGTTAAAACTTAATGTCATCTTTATATTTTGGGGTCCTATATTAAAAAAATTGATTAAAAATATGGTTCAAAATGGTGCAATAGGGGTACTAGGTACCATATTCTCATGCTTTTTGTCCATTCAAAATCGACAATTTGTCACTATCTACTCTATACTTTTGTAACTTTCTCACTATTGAATCTAAATTTGTACAATGGAAAAGGGGGAAAATGGTTGTCTTTATGGGTGTTTACTTAAGTAAAATCCCATGTTGTTGTTATCACCTCCATAAAAGTGATGATGATGAAAAGAGAGATTATATCAATAGAGATTAAGGATTAGTAAATGCTACAATACTTCAATTACAAGATTAACTTACATATGAAACCATCTCAAGGAGTCTCACATAAAGATGGTGATCTAATTATCTTTTGAAATTCCAACAAGAATTAGTGTAATAAAATAACAATATTAAATTAGACGCATGAATCCATACTTGAGTATAGAATTCTTGTAGTCTATTTCTCCGTGTATGATTTCTCTAGATTGGATGAGATTATAAAATTTATTGTTGGAGAGTGTAGCCCTTATGAATGATAACATATTTTTTAATATAGGTATCACAAGGTTAATTTCAAATGTAGATTAACATGTAAAGATAAAATACAACTATCAAGATCAAATCTCAAAAAAGGAAGGATGAAACTCCCAATATTTAGAATTTAGGTCTCTTTTGGTGGGGCTCTAGAGAATTGGGTGGCCTAGTCGACCCAAAAGGGGGCCTTCCCAAGGGAGATTCAAGTATTAGAGAACTTAATATAAGACCTTGTCTTATATTTTGTGTTTGACAATGATTAAGTTTTAGTTGAACATTTGTGAAATTTTAGGGTACCATAGAGCATTAATCGGTTTAAAATGAAAAATGGGAGTGCACACTAAAGAAAATGCAAATAGAGTGTTAAATTGTTAAAATAAATAATTTATGACACTAAATTTAATCTCCAATTGAGTGAGGGTATGAATTTATAGTCATAATCATGGTAAGGGAATAGAGAAACTAAGAGAAAAGAACACTAGAGATAGGATGAGACTATGTTGTTGGATGCAAAAGAAACCAAGATTAAGATCCTATCAACTCACAAAACACTCAAAGTAAGATACACACATGTAGAACACACAAGGAAAATAAAGGATAAAGTAACAAAAAGGGAGTGAAAATGTTGAAAACATGCAAGACATCAAGCATACACACAAACAATGAATAAAATATGCAAGACACAAAGAAAACATTAAAAAAACATGGAGCATACATAAAAATAAACACATAAAATAATGTTAGTACTAGAAAACAAAGGTTCCAAGTCAATTAAATTTGAAGAGAGCTCGATGTAAAGGTTGTATTAGTCACTAAGTAGCATTCCTTGTATTTTATTGCAAATACATAAGAGGACTTCTAGAAAGAGACAAGACCATACATCACTAGGTTGAGGTTCCATGGTCCATAAACTATCAAGTTGTGTTATGCTAGGGGTGCACAAATATTCTAAGCCACATGAATTTGACTAGCCATCAAGTTGTTTTATGTTGGGTAATCCATGTATCACAAAAAATGACCATGAATATCAATCCATGTTATATTAGGTGATCAATGCCCCAAGGAGTGTAAACAACAAGAATCACAATTAGGAAGCCATGCTATATTATGTGACCAAAGTGAATATGAATATCAGTGACTAGCAAGCCACATTGATAGGTGATTCGTAGATCAAGAGAGTGCATCTTCCCATAGGAATATAGGTGAAAGAGTGCATGTTCTCATAGGCACAAAGGAAAAAATTGTGTGTGTTTCGTAGGAACAAAGGTAAAACAAATAAACAATTATTTATAATTAACCAATATTGCAAAGATTGATAACCATGCCTTAAAGGGCATATAACACCACCACAAAAAGGGCACATCATTAAGATAAAAACTTGAGAGACCATTTACCCCCCTTAAAATATTGACATATATTCTATACAAATATTTTAAGAAAAATAAAAGGGAATAGGATCTTCAAATAAGGAAATACACCCCCCAAAACAAGTAGAAGGGATAATCAAAACAAAAATGCACATCTCCCAAAGGAAGGATAGGGGATCCTTTAACAAGAATATGCACCTCCCAAAGGATGGAGAGGTAATCCTTAAATAAGAATGTACACCTCAAAACAAGTTGTCCATGATGCCCCCTATTGTATAGGCGAGGAAAACCACACTAGAGACTATTATGTGGCTACCATCAAAATGGAATGCTTGCACATGAGATTGTACCACTAGGAATGACATTAGGCCCCTATAAAGAGCTACAAATGTCACAAGTGAGGAAGAACATAATAGTTTTTTTTTTTAAATTTAGAAGGGACAAAATAAAGGTGAAACTTAGCACATCACTTGTCATATGAATAATGCCATATTTAACAATTTATTGTATCTTATGAGCTTCAAGACCTAACATAGTGGAATGGACAACACTCAATGATATGCATAAAAAGAAATATTTTTTTGGTTATGTTTGTGAAATTTATAACATGCTGGAGGAGGAAGTGTAAAAAGTGTGCTTTGAGAAGCCTCAACAAAATTTACTATTATGTAGATGGGAGATAAGGAGTAGGAAATAATTATTTCTATTGTGAAGAAAGGCTTGATTTCTCATAAGATGAAGAAATAGAGGCATAATATAATGGAGGAGTGGATGTAGATAAAGGACTTGAGGTTGAAACCCCAAACCTTCTTTAGAAAAATGTGGTGTAGTTTTAACAAAATCCTAAATATTTTTTTCCATGCACTCTAAACCATTTCCATTGTATCTAAGTTTAGAAATAATTTTAAAACCAATGCAATAACGTGCTTCAAATTGAATGTGGAATCAATAGTACAAGCATAATCAATTCTTTTGCAAGAATGTAGATCCTTATTAAGTGTAGAGGACGAGATTCATCACCCTGAAGATGACAAACCTAAAGGGGTAAATCTACCTTTGGTCTACCTCATTTAAACTAGAGCTAAAAGTGAGCCAGGGGATACTAAATAAAAAATGAGATAAATGACCAACACACAAGGTTCTTGAATGACCCTATCAGGCCTTTGTCTTAAGGATGAGTGTGCGGAACTAGGACACCAGCATAGGACATTGTTGTTCTATATGGATAGAGTAAAAAGGCCATACAAAATGACAGATTTGATTAAACTATTAAGTAAATGATGTAAATGACAAACTAAACTAAATAATACAAAATGTGTGTCAGTGAGACAAAGTAACAAAAGGATAGGTAAGTCTTACAATTGATCCATGATTGAATCCTCTAGCAAGTTGAGCTCTCCCCTTCAGTTAAAAACTTGGACAACAACAAGAAGAGAAAATATTGGGGGTTGTTTTTAAAGGTCTACTTGAGTCAGACCCCTGTTTTGGTGTTTCCACCTCCACGGACAACCCAAATAACCACAAACCTAGATTTGAGGATTGTAAGAGTATTTAGACCTATTCCTGGAAGGATCTCCTGATTTCCCAAGACTGTAGCGATGCTCACTCTAGTACTTCATAATTTTCGTACTCCAATGGGGAATCTATTCATCATTATGTATAAAGACATTTATGAAGATTACAACTCCCTACTTGCTCCTGCACATAGTACAAAAGGGAAACGGGTTAGGAATAGGGGTTTTCTTTAGGTCAAACCTTGGTTTTGGAATTAACCATAAAATAGAAATGAAATATGATTAGATTATAGTAATGAAAATGCTCTCCTTTTGAGGGAGATGCTGAATAATGATTGAAACACAAATGTTATACCTCGCGAAATTTTGTTTGTCTCCACACAAAATTAGGTTTCATGAATTCTTTAATAACATAGAACGTGAATGTCAACTCCAATGCTTGAATCTTGACCTTATCTCTTCTCCAATGTATTCCTGAGTGCCTAGTGGTGGAGAACTTGTGCTCTTGAAAGAGAGGCCACAAGTTCAAATCCCACAAGGGGGTAAGGTATGTACGCCTCATTTCCAGTGCAGTTAGGTACCTCCTGCAAGGAGTATGAGCTAGTCCCATACTACTCTAACGCATCTGTATACCTATACATAGACGGCTAGCAACATGGACTATAAAAGGCATTATTATTATTATTATTATTATTATTATTAATGCTTGAAAGAAGATTGATTGCTTGTTCACTTTCTTGAATACTTAAATTTACATGTGTGGATGCTCAATTGTATTGAATGTATATCAAAATGAGAGGGGTGGACCTCCTTTTATATTTTCCCATTGAAAAACAACTTAATTTTTTGACATGAGCTGACACAAGGTCCGCATTACCGCCCAAAACTTGTGACCATTAAGGGGCCCAAAAATGGGTCCTAGTTGCACCCTGGTCCTAACCAACCAGGAAGCAGAATAAAGGGGGAAATTAAGTGAAGGGTTAAAAAATATATAAAATATGCATAGTATGAGAAGAATCAAGTCTCCAATCAGGCCTCAGGACATGAATGCCAAGGTGAGGGCCCAAATGAAGGAAAAATTGTAAGGGAGTACAATTTAGGATGTTATAGAAAATAACATACATGCAACAACAATACCATCAAATGAGGATTTCCAAACCCTAGCCACCTACACTAAGAAAAACTCTAAAATGGACTGCTGGAAGTATGAATGAGTAATGGCACCACAAACCAATTATAAACCTCTGCAAACTCCTTGAAGATGTACAACCAACCTTAGATGGAATAGAAAACAATCATCGGACCCACAAATATGCAATCAACTCTACAAAAGTCCTCAATCAGCCCTCACAAATGGTCTCTAACACTCTATTATCCAAATAACTAAAAAATATCAGCACCATTGAATCCCCTCTATGATCTTTGTGTGAAATCACCAAGTCATCCTCTAGATTGTGTCTTTCAACAATGCGAAGAATCTTTCCTGCAAGGTTTTCCATCCTCACAAACCAAGAAGAAGAAGCAACGGCTCCTTCAAAATTAGAAGAATAAACAATATCCAATATCATCAATAACGATTGAAAGGATATTATTCATGTACTACTGATGATCTTGACTTGGTCCAACCGATATACTATAAATTGTAAGTATCCCAAAAACAAATCAAAAGACCTCAGAATCACCTGTAACTCAAACTACCCAAGCCAAATATCATCCAAGTCCGTTAAAAGTCTTGTTTAGCCTATGAGACCATGGAGAAATAGGCTAACGACAACATCATACAACGCGTCCTAGAAAAGGGGACATTACAATTTTAGCCATTTCAACAATAGTCCTATTCATTCTTTCTACAAATCCATTTTGTTAAGGGGTCCTAGGAGTAGAAAAATGTCTTCTAATACCATTCTCTTTGTGATATATAAAATTGGTTTGAATTAAAATCTCCTCCTTTATTAGACCAAGTAAATATTTGATCTTAGCATCAACTCGATTCTCAACCATATACTTGAATATTTTAAATTTTCTAATACTCTAGATTTTTCTCTCGAGAAAGTAACTCGTGTCATTCTAGAATAATCATCAATAAGGAACATAAAATACCTTTCACCATTCAGTCCTCTTGTCCTTGTAGGTCCATAAAAATATGTATGAATTACCTCCAAAGGTTTTGTAGTAGAATACTCTTTGTTCTTGAATATCCTCCTTGTTTTCTTTCCAATTGACATTACCTACACACAGTATCATTAGGTTTAATAATCTCTAGTAAATCCCTTACAACATGATTAGAACTGATCTTCATCATATCGTCAAAGTTGACATGTCCCATCCTTTTATGTCACAACCAACAATCATTACTCTGTGCTAATGTATACAACTACTTCCAAAATTATCCTTCACATAGTAGACATTTCTATTAAAGTCCTTTTACTTTCTACAACTAATCTTCTAGATCTTCCTTTTCTAATTTCACATCCAGACCCATGAAATATGAGATTTTAGTCCTTACAACAAATTTTACTCACACTCAAAAGATTATGTTTCAAACCCTTAACATAATAAACATCATCAATCTTATGCTTACCATCAATAAAAATAGAACTTTTACCACAAATAGGTGCAACTTCCTCACCTGCAAACTTACAGAACCACCATAATACTTTTGAAAATCAATAAACTTTCCTTTATCACCTTTCATATCATTTGAACATCTAAAATATATTACCCAAGCCTTAATGTCTACTTTTTCATGCAATGCAATCTTCATATTCACTATTCTCCACATCTTTCATATTACTAGACCTTCTACCACTCTTCTCCTCTATAGCTAAAAATAATGATTCTTCATTTGATTCATCACCGTCTTCTTCTTTATATGAATAGGTTTCTATTGAGCATAATTTTTTCTTATATTTTCCTCTATCATCTATTCTCTTATTTCTATTATTCCATTTGTGATTGTCTGTTCCCTTTTTATCATCATCGGGTCTTCTACAAAAGTCTTCTCAATAAGTACATCTAAAAGCATAATGATAAATTATTCCACAATTGAAAAACTTAAAGGGTACCTTACCTTTGTATTTTATGGATCCTTTCTTTAGTCTACTCACAAAGTTTTCTTCTATCTCATCCATGTCATTGCTTACTTCAGGATCATCTTGAGGCTTCTTGGTAGCTTTGAATGTTGCTTCTTTCTTTTGTTTCTGTAAATCATATATCTCAACAACCTCAAAGCCAAAGAGCGAGCCATAGAGCTAATCCAAACTATACTTCTTCATATCATGAATTTCTTCAATCACATACTTATTAGATTTGTATCATTTAGGCAGTGTTAACATCACTTTTGTCACAACTTCACTTTCTTCTAATTCACCACCAATGCCCTTAATTGCACCCTCAAGATCATTGTGTAATGCCTCCAATATTTGTATTATGTCATTTGATTATTTTGATATGATCTACAATTTGTATATGCTTTATCCCTTGACTAGGCATACATTATTCTTTTGTATTGGCACTAATGTGGTGCATCTTGCTTACAATTATATTCTTTTTTCATATGATGATATCGCTGATGAAGAGGATAGTAGGTTATACTTGTAGTTTCAGTCATGATCATATATGCATGATGACTCTTTGATGATGTGACATGATGTTATATGATGATGTTTGGATTATTATATTAGGATACTTTGGTTTTATTAATATTATGTGATTACTTGATGATGCTTTGATGATGTAATGTTTAGTTGAAATATGATGCTACTAACCATGTTTTCTGTGTGGCCCTAATTAGGAAATGATTAATGATGTTTCAATTATTTTATATTATATGTATGCATATGTGTTTGTATTTTTTGGTTGATGTAGGTATAAGGTATCAACTCCACCTAGCTTCATAGGTTTGAGCATGCTTGTATTCGTCGATGGTAGTTACAAGAGATAGCACAAGGCCAAACATTTTTCCTAGCCTAAGACATTGTTCCTAATTAGGATGATTCATCCTGTAACTCATGCGATTACACCTTCAAGTTGCCATTGAGGTAATGACTCATTATGCTACTACATATTGTGAAAAGATAGTAAAGATTGTGTGTGCATTAGTTGTCAGTTGTATGTTGTCATCATTTAAATATTCACAATAATGATATTTAGCATTATAGTTGTAATATAATATCATAATGTATAATATGTCAATATATGCACTTAAATTAATGTTATTTGAGTGATTTTATATTTTGAGGCTTTTGGGAGTTTAGTGGTTTGTGAGTTTAATTTACTTTTTAAATTGTTTTATTCTCCCCTTCTCCAAGAAGAGATCATATATTTTGTAATTCAACTCATTTTTCACACTTAGTGTATTTTTCTTGCTTTTCTCTCAAAAACCCTCTTCATGCACACATTGTGATGGTTTATCTTGGATGATTTTGAAGGAGAGATTTTGTGGGTGTGAAGTTGTTTGAATTAGATTGTAGAAGGTTTGCTACTATTCAAAATCTTGGGAGCAATGGTGGAGTGTTAGATTTGCAATTTGTGTTTGAGTGATTCTTCAGTTTGTAGGTAGGCTCTCAACCCATATCTCTTTCTTATTCAATTTGAATCCTCTTTAGATAATTGTTCTGCATTAGTAAATGTGTTTTGATCATGTTGTGATTGTAATTTGGTTCCTTATTGATTTTATTGTTGTGTTTGGAATACATGTTTGAATTTGATGTAGAAATGAGTCGCTCTTGAGAAATTGATACCCAAATTTCTTTAGGATTCTTGTTTGGATGTTGTGTCTATGTTTTCAGGATGTTTTAAAGTTGTCCAAAAATAGGTTGATCCCTAATTTATCCTTTCATGCCTTGTAGTTGTCAATTTTGATGCCCTAGTTGACTTCCAGAACTAAATTCATGCATTCAATGCAAAATTACACAATTGCAACATAAGATAATGCAATTGCAATTAGAGTCACTCAATTTCTATTATAATTGCATAGTTTCTAATAGGATTATGCAACTTATCATAAAATCACACATTTGTTCCCATTTTTACACATTTGATTCTTGGTTTATACATTTGCCTATCCCAAGTTGATTTTTGGGTTTTTGACCTTCCTCATTGGTCTAATGAGTTGTCCCATGTGATTTCCTTGGTGTTTGGGTCCAATTTTCTTGTGATATGATGAAGTGTGCTGCCAAGGCATGCTTCCATGATATGCCAAAGAGAATTTGCATTTATACTTTTAATTTGTGATAAATTTAGGATGGAGTTCTTCACTTCGAGACTCTTAGGTTGTTTCATGACTAATAACCTTGTTGTGTATTGTGAATATGATCTATTGAGGTATTATTATGATGATTAGTTTGTGTGTATCTATGTATTGATGCAATTTATGTATAAGCCTATGATTATGTCCTAAGTAAGTAAAGGGAGTGGCTCAAAAGTGTCCTCAACCCATAGGTGGTACACTGGCAATCACATTGGGGAGTTTCTTAACAAGTGATAACAGGGTATGTGCACCAAGTTCTGGTACCAAAATGGGGTCTTAAGATGCCACTTTTTTTCTGAAATCTGCAAAGTCTAAACTTCAATGACAAATTGAAGATAGTTACACTCCAAATTTGAAGATGCAACAAGAACAAGAGTCAGAGTTCTTCAAGTCTACTTTCTAAACTACTAATTTTTTTTGAAAATGGTGGAGATTAAGGGCTTCAAAAAGGGGGGGGGACAAAAAGTGGTCCTGTTTTTATCGAAAAAATATAACATAGCATCTATTGTGGCCCCCCTAAAATGTTAACTTTTTTTTGAATTTTTAAAATCACTTTAGTGAGAAATTAGCTAATACCTTGTAGTTTAAGCCAGATTTTTCAGCTAATTTTTTAATGAGTATATAATTTTTTACTAATTTTCGAAGTGGACACATCCTGAAAAAATAGAAATTTGAGTGTGCTCCCCCCTAAAATCATTGAAAACAAATAAAAAATAAAAACTTTTTTTAAAAAAACTGTGTACAATGGAGTCTAGTTTCTAAAAATGTAAGTTTTTTCAAAATCTCATGAACATGTAAAAATCTATACCCAAAATAGTGCATGCTGGTTTTTCACAAAAAACGGACACACTGACAAAAGAAATTATAGATGAAAGACTTAATGAAATCAAAATTTGAAATAAATTACATTGTTGGATAGCTAAGAGGGAGCTCAAGTTTACCACGGTATTTTTTTTTTAACTTCATTGAAACACGTGCAAACCTGATGAAGAGCACGACCAAAAAATATGTCAAAATTTTCAATGTTTTGATAAAAACACATCTCTAGCTTGAAATAGTCATCCAAACCTTTGGGTTGGATGCCCAAGGGAAATCTAACCCATAGGTTTGGTGTTTCCCAAAGCGGGCCATTTGGTGCATGCTAAATATGGCACTCACCCTATTTGGCGTGCGCCAAATGTGAAGAATGGATTTTTCCATTTGGTGCGTGCCAAATGTGGTCCATACTCCACATTTGGCGCACGCCAAATAGGGAAAGCGCCAAATGTGTACATAGAAACCCCCATCTCACCTCTCCCTTCTTTATCTCCCTTCCCTCGTAGTTTCATCTCTCTCTCTATGAACTAGATCTCATATTCTCTCTCCCCTTACCTCTTCTCAGGCTCTTCATTCTTATAGATACATACTCTTCTTTTTCCCTCCCCTCTCTATCTCTCACAATTCCCTTATTCTCCTATCCCTCAAGCTATCTCCCTCTTCATCCTTACACCCATCTAATTCCCTCTCTCACTTCTTTCCCTCAATTTCTTCCTCACTCCCTCCTCTCTCTAGGTCCTAAGGGGTCATAGGACACCATATGACCCCTTAGGACACAATATGACCCCTAATGACACCTAAGGGGTCATATGGTGTCCTAAGGGATTATATGGTGTCCTAAGGGGTCATAGGACACCATATGACCTGCTAGGTTATCATATGACCCATAACGACACCATATTATGTCCTAAGTGGTCATAGGACACCATATGACCCCTTAGGACACCATACAACCCATAACGACACCATATGGTGTCTTAATGGGTCATAGGACACCATATGACCCCTTAGTACACTATATGGTGTCAGTATGGTGTCCTATGACCCATTAGGACACCATATGAGCCCCTAGTACACCATATGGGGTCAGTATGGTCTTATGGTGTGCGATGATCCCTTAGGACACCATATGACCCCTTAGGACACCATACGACCCATAATGAAAACATAAGGTGTCCTAAGGGGTCATATGGTGTCTTAAGGGGTCATAACACACCATATGCCCCGTTAAGACATAATATGATCCCTAACGACACCTAAGGGGTCATATGGTGTCCTATGACCCCATAGGACACCATATGACCCCTTAGGACACCATGTGACCTATAATGAGACCATATTGTGTCCTAAGGTGTCATATGGTGTCCTAAGGGGTCATAGGACACCGTATGACCCTTTATGATACCATGTGTCCCCTTAGAACACCATATAGTGTCATTATGGGTCATATGGTGTCCTAACGGGTCATATAGTGTCCTATGATCCCTTAGGATACCATATAACCCCTTACATGACATTAGGGTTCACATTGTATCCTAAGGGGTCATATGGTGTCCTATGACCCCTTATGACACTATATGACCCCTTAGGACACCATATGGTGTCATTATGCATCGTATGGTGTCTTGAGGGGTCATATGGTGTCTTAAGGGGTCATAACACACCATATGACCCGTTAAGACACAATATGATCCCTAAAGACACATAAGGGGTCATATGGTGTCCTATGACCCCATAGGACACCATATGACCCCTTAGGACACCATAAGACCCATAACGATACCATATTGTTTCCTAAGGGGTCATATGGTGTCCTAAGGGGTCATAGGACACCATGTGACCCCTTACGACACCATGTGACCCCTTAGAACACCATATAGTGTTATTATGGATCATATGGTGTCCTAAGGGGTCATATAGTTTCCTAATGGGTCATATAGTGTCCTATGACCCCTTAGGATACCATAGAACCCCTTCGGGTCATTAGGGTTCACATTGTGTCCGAAGGGGTCATATGGTGTCCTATGACCCCTTAGGAAACAATATGACCCCTTAGGACACCATATGGTGTCATTATGGGTCGTATGGTGTCCTAAGAGGTCATATGGTGTCTTAAGGGGTCATAACACACCATATGACCCGTTAAGACACAATATGATCTCTAACGACACCTAAGGGGTCATATGGTGTCCTATGGCCCCATAGGACACCATATGACCCCTTAGGACACCATACAACCCATAATGACACCATATTATGTCCTAAGGGGTCATATGGTGTCTTAAGGGGTCATAGGACACCATATGACCCCTTACGACACCATGTGACCCCTTAGAACACCATATAGTGTTGTTATGGGTCATATGGTGTCCTAAGGGGTCATATGGTGTCCTAACGGGTCATATAGTGTCCTATGACCCCTTAGGATACCATATAACCCCTTACGTGTCGTTAGGGTTCACATTGTGTCCTAAGGGGTCATATGGTGTCCTATGACTCCTTAGGACAATATATGACCCCTTAGGACACCATATGGTGTCATTATGGGTCGTATGGTGTCCTAAGGGGTCATATGGTGTCTTAAGGGGTCATAACACACCATATGACTTGTTAAGACACAATATGACCCCTAACGACACCTAAGGGGTCATATGGTGTCCTATGGCCCCATAAGACACAATATGACCCCTTAGGACACCATACGACCCATAATGAAACCATATTGTGTCCTAAGGGGTCATATGGTGTTCAAAGGGGTCATAGGATACCATATGACCCCTTAGGACACCATACGACCCATAACGACACCATATTGTGTCCTAAGGGGTCATATGGTGTCCTATGGCCCCATAGGACACCATATGACCCCTTAGGACACCATACAACCCATAACGACATCATATTGTGTCCTAAGGGGTCATATGGTGTCCTAAGGGGTCATATGGTGTCCTATGGCCCCATAGGACACTATATGACCCCTTAGGACACCATACAACCCATAACGACACCATATTGTGCCCTAAGGGGTCATATGGTGTCCTAAGGGGTCATAGGACACCATATGACCCCTTAGGACACCATACGACCCATAACGACCTCATATTGTGTCCTAAGGGGTCATATGGTGTCCTAAGGGGTCATAGGAAACCATATGACCCCTTAGGACACCATACGACCCATAACGACACCATATTGTGTCCTAAGGGGTCATATGGTGTCCTAAGGGGTCATAGGACACCATATGACCCCTTACGACACCATGTGACCCCTTAGAACACCATATAGTGTCGTTATGGGTCATATGTTGTAAAAAAGGAGGATTGGCAGTAAAATCTGTGATCCACATCCAAATTTTTTTTTGGATATGACTCAAACACAATTTTTTGCCATGTTTCAACTTATGTATCCTCAAATTAAAAGTAGTCAAAGATTCTTTGAAATGGTAAAGCCTTTTTATGTCAAAATAAATCACACATGCACAACTTGTTGTAGAGTACATATTAAATTTTCTAACTATTATGATGTTTATCAACACATGTATAGATTTGCATGCTGACAATATTTTGCAGGAATGCAACATAAATGGTCCATCGACATCTTCAAGGGAATTCATATCTAGCATCTTATGTGAAAGAGTAGACAGTCAAATATATTACAATAAGGGTTGCTTGGATGGCACATGTGTTGATTGTGGTGGATTGCAACATTTACAAATTTGTCAACATATGGATATTGGACAAGAAATTGGTAATCAATTAGTCAATTTGGAAAATATAAGATAGTGGCCTACATGCTAAAAGATGGAAAATAAGCAAAAAGGTGTGAATTGGTTAGTGAGAAGATTCCGGTGTATCAGTTTATGGGCATCTTTCATGAGAATATAGTGTATGAGTATGCAAGGCATAACCATCGAGCTCGTTGGTTGGACTCACAATTTAAGTTATGCAAGGACACATTTCCACTTCATACAATCGGTTCAATTATTGACTTTGCAGAGAACTAAACACTACAATTGTAGAACGAGGTGCAATCACAATATTACAACTCCACACAAGTTGCTATATTTGTGCACATAGCATTCATTCATGCACATGATAGTATGGAAGAGGATAGGAAGATATTGAGGGAGTATCATTTTTACATCAGTGATGATCGCTCACACTCTACAGAGTTTGTGCAAGGTTGTTTTCAGATATTCTACGATGATTTGGCTAGCCGAGGCATATCATTCCGTCAACATATCATATGGTCAGATAATTGTGCATCACAATTTAAGAACTCTCGGATGTTTTATTGGTTGACTAAAATGCATAAGTTGACTGCTATTCAACATATGTGGAATTTCTCTGAGGCTGGGCATGGAAAAGGGGAGCATGTATTAAAAGAGCTTTAGCATGAGAAGAGTTAAAGTATAATGGGAATGCAAACTTGAAAGATGCAAAATCAATTGTTTAGTGGTGCAATGGTACAATTGGTCTAGGTAATCAAGGTAAGTCTTCAGTTCACAGATTTTTTTGGTTGGTAGATGATACTAACATTGCAAAATTAGAAGATTCTTGTACATTGATAGGATGGAGTGAGCTACACTCTTTCAAAAGCTCTAATGCAGGTTCATGGACTATCCATATGCGGCGGATGACATGTTATTGTTCTTCATGTAAAGATGGTGCCTATAATGAGTGTGAGTCAAAGGAGTGGGTGGACGAATGGTGTATGAGGCCTCTAATCCCACTTGAGACATACTGACCTCCGAGTGCACTACAACTCACATAGATGGAAGCATCAATTGACTTTGACCATGTGTCAGATTTAGTCCAACCAGGTAAATTATCCACATGCAATTTTTTATACTTTAATATTTTACCTTAGTTGTTTGCTAAATTCTTCTCACTTTATCATTGCAGGGCATGTTTATGTAGTAATTGTAGCTGAAGACAATAAAGAAGGAACATATTATTACCTATGTCGTTGTGTGGATGCAAAAAAGAAATTGGATGGCCCTGTGGTAGATGGAGAAAATATTGAGTACCCCACAGGATCAATAGTTGTTACTGGTACATGTCTTAGAAGGTACCCAGTGAAGAAGTCTAGCTTGTGGTTGTTTCAGGACTTCGAGACACATAGGAAGATTCTTCATTATTCTAACCTTGTTGTAGCTTCAAATGTTCATTTGATCAGATATGGGGGTAGACCACTAAACAAGAATCTATGGAAGGCTCGTGAGTCTTACCATGAGGCCATACTAGACACGATAAAGAGTAGAGAAAATCTAGATGGTTCATTGGATTAAATGTAAATGTAAAAAATTGTAATACAATCTTATTTGGATATAGGTGCATGACTTGTATTTTTGACTACTCGAGGTATTGTAATATTAAAAATTGTGTTTTTGTCTTTTTTTGTGTGATTTTATGTAAATAATGTCATTTTGGACCATTAGAGATCACATGGGATCATTTCGTGAAGTATACCCTGCTAATATGGTAAAAGATGTAAAAATTGCTCATTTGTTGTCAATCACTCAAAGTTTGAAAAATTGTCAAAATTCGGCATGGTTTTTCTCGATGTTAGTAACATGTAAGAACGATTTGTCTAATCCTGTGGGATCATGTTATGGCACTCTAAAAAATCCTCTCTCGATTTTGGTAGACTCGAATCCTGTTGCTCATGGTGACACTTTCTCGGTTGCCACAAAAAGCGTCAAATGAGTTCAATGAAAAGTTGCACAATGCCCCATCTTTCAATCCACTCATTGCTGCACCAAACTGTCAGCTCGTATGTGTTGAGGTGGCCAATTTTACACTAGGAATGCCTTCCTTTTGCTCTCCAACTTGCCCGATCGTTGTGGGCCACACCCTGGCAGCGAAATCGCCTAAGTGCTCAAGTTGCTCAAAGTTATCAATATTCGGCATCGCGTTTCTTGACGCCTGTTAATCATAAGAAGGAGTTGTCTGATCCTATGGGTTCATGTTATGGCACTCTAAAAAATCCTCTCTCGATTTTGGTAGACTCGGATCCAGTTGCTCGTGGCAACACTTTCTCGATTGCGACAAAAAGCGTTAGATGAGTTCAATGAAAAGTTGCACAATGCCCCATCTTTCAATCCGCTTGTTGGGGCACCAAACCGTCATCTCGTATGTGTTGGGGTGGACATGTTTACGCTAGGAATGCCTTCCTTTTTCTCTCCAACTCACCCGATTGTTGCGGGCCACACCCTGGTAGCGAAATCGCCTAAGTGCTCAAGTTGCTCAAAGTTGTCAATATTCGACATCACGTTTCTTAGTGCCTGTTAATCATAAGAATGAGCCATCTAATCCTGCGGGTTCATGTCATGGCACTATAAAAAATCCTCTCTCGGTTTTGGGAGACTCAAATCCAGTTGCTCGTGGTGACACTTTCTTGGTTGCGACAAAAAGCGTCAAATGAGTTCAATGAAAAGTTGCACAATGCCACATCTTTCAATCCACTCACCGCGACACCAAAACGTCAGCTAGTATGCGTCAGGGTAGTCGGGTTTACACTATGAATGCCTTCATTTTTCTCTCCAACTCGCCCGATCGTTGCGGGCCACACCCTGGCAGCGAAATCGCCTAAGTGCTCAAATTGCTCAAAGTTGTCAATATTCGACATAGCGTTTCTTGGTGCCCGTTAATCATAAGAATGAGCCATCTGATTCTGTGGGGTTATGTTATGGCCTTATAAAAAATCCTCTCTCGGTTTCGGTAGACTTGGATCCAGTTGCTCATGGCGACACTTTCTCGGTTGCGACAAAAAGCGTCAGATGAGTTCAATGAAAAGTTGCACAATGCCCCATCTTTCAATCCGCTCATCATGGCACCGAGCCATCAAATTGTACGCATTTGGGTGGATGATTTTATGCTAGGAATGCCTTCTTTTTGCTCTCCAACTCGCCCGATCATTGCGGGCCACACCCTGGCCGCGAAATCGCCTAAGTGCTCAAGTTGCTCAAAGTTGTCAATATTTGGCATCACGTTTCTTGGCACCCGTTAATCATAAGAATGAGCCATCTGATCCTGCGGGGTCATGTTATGGCACTCTAAAAAAGCCTCTTTCGGTTTTGATAGACTTAGATCCAGTTGCTCATGGCGACACTTTCTCGGTTGCGTAAAAAAACATCAGATGAGTTCAATGAAAAGTTGCAAAATGCCCCATCTTTCAATCCGCTCGTCATGGAACCGAACCGTCAGCGCTTACGTGTCAGGGTGGCTGGGTTTAAGCTAGGAATGCCTTCTTTTTTCTCTCCAACTCGCCCAATCATTGCGGGCCACACCCTGGTAGCGAAATCGCCTAAGTGCTCAAGTTGCTCAAAGTTGTCAATATTTGGCATCGCATTTGTCAGCATCTGTTAATCATAAGAATGATTTGTCTAATCCTGCGGGGTCATGTTATGGCACTCTAGAAAAGCCTCTCTCAGTTTCGGTAGACTTGGATCCAGTTGCTTGTGGCGACACTTTCTCGGTTGCGACAAAAAGCATCAGATGAGTTCAATGAAAAGTTGCACAATGCCCCATCTTTCAATCCACTCGCATGCCACCGAACTGTCACCTCTTATGCGTTGGGGTGGTAGGTTTACATTAGGAATTCCTTCATTTTGCTCTCCAACTCGCCTGATCATTGCGGGCCACACCCTAGCAGTGAAATCACCTAAGTGCTCAAGTTGCTCAAAGTTGTCAATATTCGACATCGCGTTTCTTGGTGCCTATTAATCATAAGAATGAGTCGTCTGATCCTGCGGGGTCATGTTATGGCACTCTAAAAAAGGCTCTCTTAGTTTTGGGAGACTGGGATCCAGTTGCTTGTGGCGACACTTTCTCGGATGCATAAAAAAGCGTTAGATGAGTTCAATGAAAAGTTGCACAATGCCCCATCTTTCAATCCGCTCGTTGCGGCACCGAACTGTCAGCTCGTACATGTCATGGTGGCTGGGTTTACGCTAGGAATGCCATCTTTTTTCTCTCCAACTCGCCCGATCGTTGTGGGCCACACCCTGGCAGCGAAATTGCCTAAGTGCTCAAGTTGCTCAAATTTGTCAATATTCGGCATCACATTTCTCGACGCCCATTAATCATAAGAATGAGTCATCTAATCCTGCAGGGTCATGTTATGGCACTCTAAAAAAGCCTCTCTTGGTTTTGGTAGACTCGGATCCAGTTGCTTGTGGCAACACTTTCTCGGTTGCGACAAAAAGCGTTAGATGAGTTCAATGAAAAGTTGCACAATGCCCCATCTTTCAATCCACTTGTCGTGGAACCAAACCATCAGCTCGTACACATTGGGGTGGCTAGGTTTATGATAGGAATGCTTTCTTTTTTCTCTCCAACTCACCCGATCGTTGCAGGCCACACCCTAGCAGTGAAATCGCCTAAGTGCTCAAGTTGCTCAAAGTTGTCAATATTCAGCATTGTGTTTCTCGGCCCCCGTTAATCATAAGAATGAGCCATCTAATCCTATGGGGTTGTGTTATGGAACTCTAAAAAATTATCTCTCGGTTTCGATAGACTCGGATCCAGTTGCTCGTGGCGACACTATCTCGGTTGTGACAAAAAGTGTCAGATGAGTTCAATGAAAAGTTGCACAATGCCCCATATTTCAATCCACTCATCGCGGCACCGAACCGTCAGCTCGTACGTGTTGTGGTGGCCAGGTTTACGCTAGGAATGCATTCTTTTTGCTCTCCAACTTGCCTGATCATTGCGGGCCACACCCTGGCAGCAAAATCACCTAAGTGCTCAAGTTGCTCAAAGTTGTCAATATTCGGCATGGCGTTTCTTGGTGCCCGTTAATTATAATAACAAGTCATCTAATCCTATGGGGTCATGTTATGGCACTCTAAAAAAGCCTCTCTCAGTTTTGGTAGACTTGGATCCAGTTGCTCGTGGTGACACTTTCTTGGTTGTGACAAAAAGCGTCAGATGAGTTCAATGAAAAGTTTCACAATGCCCCATCTTTCAATCCGCTCATCGTGGCACCAAACCGTCAGCTCGTATGCATCGGGGTGGCCTGGTTTATGCTAGGAATGCCTTCTTTTTGCTCTCCAACTCGCCTGATCATTGCAGGCCACACCCTTGCAACGAAATCATCTAAGTGCTCAAGTTGCTCAAAGTTGTCAATATTTGGCATCGTGTTTCTTGGTGCTTGTTAATCATAAGAACAAGCCGTCTGATCCTGTGGGGTCATGTTTTGCCACTCTAAAAAAGCCTCTCTTGGTTTCGGTAGACTTGGATCTAGTTGCTCATGGCAACACTTTCTCGGTTGCGACAAAAAGCGTCAGATGAGTTCAATGAAAAGTTGCACAATGCCCCATCTTTCAATCCGCTCGTCACGGCACCGAACTGTTAGCTCGTACGCGTTGGGGTGGTCAGGTTTATGCTAGGAATGCCTTCTTTTTACTCTCCAACTAGCCCAATTGTTGCGGGCCACAGCCTAGCAGCGAAATCGCCTAAGTGCATGCATTAGATGAATATAAGTTTATGGGCTATGCAATTTTTTTAGAATGGGTATTGGTACAATGGTGTCTTACATTGTCTAATTTTGGTTCTTTCCATGTTTCCTTTATATAGTCTTATTTCGACTATAACTATTGAATTTGTGTTGATCTCCATAAGCTTATGTCTTGGATTACAAACACATATTTAGGTTCAAAGCTTAAGTAAACAATAAACTTTGTGCAATTATTCATTTAACCATTTTTACTACAATCATGGATAACCATGATAAATGATTTGCATTAACCAAAAAGCTACAAATCCATGCAACATTGTATACCATTAAAACTATCAAATATATCCAATACAAACAAATAGGCTTGCCAAAAGCCATATGGACATAGAATTTCACATATTCATAAAACAAAACATATGTTCAAAATTGCTATAAGGCATACAACATGATATCCAATAAAGTCAAATAGGGGCTTGCCAAAAGCCATATGGACATAGAATGTCACATATTCGTAATACAAAACATATGTTCAAATTTTCCATATAGGCATACAACATGGTATCCAATAAAGTCAAAGGAGCTTGCCAAAAGCCATATGGAGATAGAATGTCACATATTCGTAATACAAAACGTATGTTCAAAATTTCCATATAGGCATACAACATAGGACCCTATTCTATTCATTTCCCTCTAGGGGAAGGAAACAGATCATGAGATATCTTTGCCTGTCGAGGGGATGGAGATGTATATGATGCAGGTGTCTTTCGAGTTTGTCCACTCGACCTCCTCTCCAGACTTTTTTGTAACTCCACCTGATACAATGAAAAGACTGATGTTAGCATATACAAAAATTGAATTTTAGAATGACATATAATAGAATAGTCACTTACCGCATACAAATAATCATGATGTTCATCCACAACAGGTGCACGTTCATGATCTGGAGTGACAAGCCCCTCCTATAAGCATCACAATATAAATTAAACTAAATACAAGTGTTGTTAAAATTTTTAATAACATATTATTAAGATAACAAATGTAATGCTAAATTTACTAAATTTACAAATATGTCTCATACTTCTGTTAAAGCAGTTGAACTTGCTACTACTACAGCAACATCACACTCCATTGATGCACAAACAGCAGGGGGAGTCTTTGATGCCAACATCTAAAATTTAAACAAAGTATATTGATTAATCGCCAAAACTATCTATATTATTTAATAACAACATTAAACATAAATTGTTTACCTAGGTGAAAGATTGTCAATGAAATACACTGCAAGGTGTTGATGTTGAAGCTCTAGCATCGAACTATTTGACATCCAAAACGAGTAATTAGAAAATCATTCACATAAGGTTCAACTATCTACATATAATAATTATATTTCTTCACTCGTTGTATACCTGTGGAGTCGACGAAGTCATGAAAAAGGGTGCTGCAAAAATGTTGCTAGTATTGTGAAAACTTTGACCCTGATTTTTTATCATAATAATTTACTAATTTAGATATATTCTCAAATTTACATATAAGATTCAATAAAAAGAATGAAATGAACTTGTAATGAAATTCACCTGGGTATCAATGCCAAATGTTTCGTTCAACAAGGATTATGTCATGACAATGTTCTCTGTAGCAAACTCCGCTCGTGCACATGCATTCTCAGAACTATTAGGATCATAAGTGCAAAGAGAACCACAAGATTGACAAAAATGAGCTGGAACTCGATGCCTAGAAGAATCAACATCATCACTCGCATCACCCTCTACTAGGGGCCTAGCATACTGTATAAGGGTCTGAGTGAGTGAGCTAATCGAGTCTAGAGTTTCAACCTCAATACTCTCCTTCATAATGGAAGGAATAATAACATGCTCCACCATAGGTTTGGCCAAGGGTCTTGGTGGGAGATTTGGGTCATGAGCACCAAAAAAATATTTAATTTCCATTTATAATAGTAATTATATTTGATAATAAATCACAAAACTAAAACTTAATAAATTAAACTTTTCATAAATTATAGAATTTAAAAAATATATATATATGATTCAAATTATGTTTATACTTTTAGTATAGAAATTGGTAGACTAACTTAAAACATTTAAAAAAATAAAAAATACATTTTTTCCTTTCATGATAATTAAGAAAATGTTCTTATTAGGGCCTCACATAATCTATGCAAGTTTGCTTATTATTCATTGAAATAATTCAATGACCAATGAATTCTTGAATAATATAACATCCAAGTAAATCCATACAAGAAGATTAGTGGATACACATATGTTCGTATTGAAAACTATCATAAATGAAATAATATTATAAGACGCTAACCAAACTATAGAAAACTTGCTCTAATCAACATATATATCCTATAACTAATCCATTTGAAGATAGAAAGAAATAAGTGATAATAATAAATAATAAAACTAAGGGATATAATGTAGACAAAAGATCTTTATATACCCTAATAGAACTTTGCAACTCATGGCACTATAGTAAATAGAAATTTAAGAAACCATCATATATACCTATCACAAGATTACATACAAAACAAAAATGATTTAGAATTAAGAGTAGAAGCTTCATAAACTAATACAGATCATATATTATGGTTTAACATTGTCTAATGTTTAATATATAAGATTCATGGTTTGAAATATATGAATGGGAAATTTCTATACATCAAAATTTATAGTTCAAATATGAAAAATAACTTTTAAATGTAGAAATGGTATGCACACCACAATATATAGAATAATTGTACATCCATTGGGAGATCATTTCCCTCTAAATTATAATGAACAAATCACTAGTGGGAAGGGGTATACAACCTATTTTCTCTTCCATCCTTGTGGGCATGCCACTTGATTATTCATAGGCAATCTACTAAATAAGAAGCACAAAAGTGTACTTGATCAGTCCTATTGTTTCCAACATTCTCAAGATACAAAACGATACACCAACTAGATTACCTAGACCAATGGCAAGGCTTGAGATAAAATCTTAATTGAATTTTCATTGAAAGACCCATATGCCATTAGATCAGTGGTTGTGTGGTGATATATTCTTAAACATGCTTCAATTAATTTCTAGTGGTCTTCTATACAAAACAAAATTGTAAGGCTTCTTCATGTAACCGGTCTATTGATAACAAGAATTCTTAGAAATACAAAACTAAATGAGGCTTCTAAAAAATCAATCATCTCCACTAATATTTTTTAAATGTATATTTAGATAAGTTTTATTTAAAGTGTGGTGTCTACAAAAATAAGTAACAAACAATTAGAAGAAAAATAATAATATCAATCAAATAAAAGCATAAAATGAGACAATATTGAAATAAATGAATTTTCAAGAGTTTTTTCATCTAAACTATTTTTGGATTACAATAAATTATCATGTTTATAGGTTTATTTATATTGATTGTTGAATTTGTATCTATTGCATTGTTATGTTGACTTAAGATTTTACGAAACAATTTTTCATTCAATTTATAATTCATGAAATTGAATAACTATAAAAAAAGAAAAACATATATTGGATAGCCTAATCAAAATTCTTAAGAAGTTAGAGATTTAAGAAACAAAACATTAACTGCAAATCACTTCTTTCTACAAACCAAAATAAATAAAAGAATTCCATAAATATAAATTAATTTAATTTAACATAGATTGGATTTAGATACAAAATATTCATAAGATTTAAAAGAAACAGTAAAAAGAATGTTAGCTAATCTTGACATAAAATGGCAGTGTAAATTTTTTTTCAGATCTGCAAATCATAGTATTTTTTCTTTCGATTTTTTATGGTTTTACAGCAATGGAAATTCAAATCATGAAGATTTAGCTACTGAAAATTTCACAAAAATCTATTATGTTTTACAGATTTTAAAAACTGTACGTAATCAATTTTATTTAAGTACTAAGCTAAGTACGTAATCAGTCTTATGGTTGGGCAGCACCATCAGTCTCTTTCTATGGCCTTCCATTGGCCACCTTTAATCCTCGCAAAAATCCTCCTGCAGATAATAAACACACATAATTTCAGTGAATACACAGTCAATAATAACAATAAAATATAAATACACAGCAGTTTTAGAATATAATACCTTGCACTTGCAGGGGAAAGGAGAGAACAAAGATAAGAAAAATGCAGAGAATAAAAGTTAAAATGGCTTTGGATTTGGATATACCTGCAACACCAAGAAAGATATAAGATAGAACTATGAAATGAAATAAGCTTTGTTTGCTATATATAGCCCATATTCCATGCCGTTACAGATTTTTTTTCTTCCGTTTAAATTTGATTAAGTTTTATGTTTATTGATTTGATTAGACAGATTTTTGGTTTATTCGTAAAGTTGAATGAATCTATCATAGATCAATCTTTTTGAATATAAGATTCCAACAATATAAAGATGACATTAAGTTTTACCTGTCATTTCTGTCTATTGATTTGGTTGGACACATGTTTGGTTTATTCGTAAAGTTGAATGAATCTATCATAGATCAATCCTTTTGAATATAAAACCCAAAAATATAAAGATGACACTAAGTTTAGAGGCATATATATCAAATTTACAATATAGGTTAAATACTAATATAAGATTCATAGAACATAGATGATGAGGGACGGGAGTAGGAGAAGGCAAGGGACCGCTAGGGTTTCTGCAAGTTTTGTGTTTGCAAGTGATGACGAGGGAGAGGATGGGGATGATGATGATCCTACGGGTAAGGATCCACCTTCGCACCTTGTTTGTTTCTCCCATGGTGGAGGGGCGTGGTGTTTTCCACACGCTCAGAGACTACCCGTCCCTGTCGTGACGATTGTTGATGGTAGGTTGTGTGTGGCCTGGGGTTACGATGTTGTGATGATTACTGGTTCGGATGGAGCTATTGATCTGTGTAGCTTTTGGGTGGTTTGTTGTGGCACTCTTCCTATTGTTGATGCCTTGGCTTTGGCCATTTGGAGTCTCCACTCTGTTTGCAGCCTACTAGGCCCTTGTCTCCCTCTTTGTAAAATCTTTATGGCTTCCTTCTTGTGTTCGTTTTGCATAGGGTGTCCTCCATCTATGATGGGGGTTTTTTGGTTGCTCAGGCCAAGTGTAGTGAGTTGGGTTTTTTGTGCAAGTGGGTATGGTGTATGTTTTGCTACACCCACTTTTACTTTGAGGCTTCTGTTGTTGTTATGGAGCGGTTTTATGACCACCTCTTTTGGGTGAGGGTTCTTAGGACTCTATTTCCTAGGCACTTTGTGGGAAGACTTCCCTGCAAACTTTTGGGGGTCATGTGGTTTCAAGGGAGGTCAGTGAAGGCTCTACTCCTTTTATTTTCTTTGATGTTGAAGGTTGAGATACTTCTCAGAGTTTCTCTTTGGTGATGTTCATTTATGGCCATATTTTGTTCTTGGTTAAGGGACGATTTGGAGAGTGTTATGTTTGGCAATGGAATTTCTGCTATTAGTTAGGCTCTGTCATGTGCAACTTCTATGGAGGTGAAGCCTACCCCTATAGAGATGGGATTTTTGTTGCCAGATTTTTTGAGGAGATTACGTCTTCGACCCGCATTGTACTTCTTCCCGTTCCTTATTGAGGTGGGAGCATCTTTGATAGAGGAGGGGATCATCTTGAGGAAGGAGGATGGTGGCTACTCTTGGCGGTATTCTCTCAATGGAGATGCTTGGTTGTAAGATGGAGCTCAGTTAGGGATGCTTGTTCTAGTATCTTCTCCTCATCTATTGTGGGCTCCACTCCTATTAAGGTGGAGATAAGTTGGGCTTCTGAGGAGATGTATTGTTGTTGGTTTAGATGCTGCTGGATGGCTCAAGGTTCCATTTCTCAACAATCTTCGGAGGCAGAGTTGAGGTTTTTATGGTTCACCCTTCTGTGGATTTTCTTCTCCACTGCTCCTATAGAGGTGGGCTCCTCTCCTATGGAGGTGGAGGGGGGTTATGCTGGTGAGGAGCTTATGTAGTTGGGTGTTTCATCTACTTGGAGATCTTGTGCTAGATGGTCCAGTTGTCATCTTGTTCCTATCCTCTAGATGTTTGTTTCTGATTATGAAGGTTTTGGGTCCTTTGAAAACCCAAGAAGGTTCTGGGATCCTTTTGAAAACCTTTGCTGGTCTTGGGGGCCTTGTGGTCACCCATGTTTATGTCCATCCTGATTTGTGTCATTGTTGTGTTCCTTTGAGCTGATTGGTTAATCGTTCATTGTAAAAGGATTTAGAGTCCTTTCAAAACCCATCTTATCTAACCAAAATAAATAAATAAATAAAAATAAAATAAAATATTAAGATTCATTTCTCTTTGTGTCTTTTTTGGGTAGAGGATGTATTAAAGAAATATATGATAGTTTCTTAACTTTATTAGATAGATCAACATGTTAATTATCTTAAAATTTATCTCAATAAATTTGTCATTCTCTCATTTTATTATATCTCCCTTGTGTCCATTATTGTTAGGCCTCTTCACATTATTAAATTAGTGTAATGGTGAAGTTTACATATCTATTACATTTTGTATTTAGTTTTTTATCCATTTTAAAGGAATAATTTTAATATAAATACATATTTACATATTTACAAGTGGTATACTCTTTATCCTTATTTGCATGCTTCAATCCATATTTGCACTTATACCGACAACTTCATCATTTATTAGTTAATTTTTATTTAATTTTATACCCACCTTTTGAGAATATTTATATAAAAAAAATACATATTAATAAGTGGCATACTCTGGTACTAACCTTGGCTCATGCCTCAACCCCTATCCACTCACAAACATTACAAAGGTGAAGAAGGATGTAGAATGGTGGAGGGTGAAGGAAAACATAGTCTTCATGGTTGGAACAAGTTAAATATTATATGGGATCTATTTTTTATAGATCAAATGATTCAAAAGAGATATTATCATGTTTATTAAAAAAATTTCTAAGAACAAGTGTTAAATGAGTTAAAAAAATTTAGAATAAATATTTCTCTGTAGGAGATGTTTTCCAACCAAGTCAAATTATGATATTGGATCATGAAACATGGGTCAATGAGTTAGAATCAAAATCTATATAGTTGAATCCTAATAGTAAATATTTATATAAAAAGTTATATAAGATTATCTAGTAGTTTAAATATTTTTCTATTAACTTTTTAGTAAATATAATTTTGTTTACTATAGTTTTTGGTGGACACATCCTCAAAAATAGAAAACTAAGTCTGGTTCACTAGTTTTGAGAAAAATAATTATTTTTTTTTCTCAATATGTATTAAGTAAATCATGAGATATGAAAAATGTTATATTTTTTTTCTAAATTTGGGTTCAAGTAAAACTAAACACTATGCCAAAAAATATCATAAAAGTTGTAGATATAAAAATTATTCATTTAATTATTTAACAACATCCATTAAATACCATTTACCTATTGGAAACTTGAATTGTTCTGTTGTGTTGTCATTTATGCAACCTATTTGGTTTTGCCATTGATGTCACTATGTGATACAAATGGTCCAAAAGTGAATGTTTAGATGTTGTTATGTAGTCTGGTAGTGATATTGAGCAAGTTTGAGGCATTTCTCTAGAAGGTTTTTTTAGTGGAATTTTCAATATGCATGAAAGTATATTTATGTAGGAAAGAGTTCTTAATGTCCCAATCAAAGATTGCTTTGCATTCCCTTGGCATGTGAATATTGTCGAGTGTGGTTTTAGATAAAATATTTATGATTAGTGTAAATTGCACTATCAAGTCTAACTACTCCTCTTACGAAGCTTCACCGCTTGTGGAATATATGAAATGTAGATGAAGTTAATTACAAAGCACCAAAGTTTGATGCCACAAGTTTTAATTATTAGAAGGAAAGGATGGAATGCCATTTGGAATCTTTGCTAACTACAATATGGTAAATTATCAAAACTAGATATATCACTCAAGCAAATGGTCCTTAGACTCTAGATGAGGTTAAGGTACATGAGAACAATATGAAGGTGAAAGTTGTAATTACGAGTTGTTTAAGTGGTTTTGTATTTCCTAAAGTTATGGGTTTGAAGTCTTCTAAAGAAATTTGGGAGAAGCTAAGTAGTGTATATGAAGGTGACCAAAAGACAAAGCAAGACAAGTTCATAAATGTGAAGCATAAATTTGAGAACCTAAAGATGTCTAATGATGACAATATTGAAAGCTATCTATGCAGAGTAAATTTGTAATGCCCTACCAAGGAACCCTAGAGGATATGAGAAAAAGGCACAATAAAAGACAATTTAAATTTTTTTATTTTAAATTATGTGAGAACTAAGCTCACACCTCAAGATAGGTTAACAATCATCTACAACTAATAATTGTGGAAGACTCAATATTCAACTATAACAAGATCCTCTAAGGGCTCCCTAATGTCATTTTTCATAATGCACCTAAGCATGATTCATGACCTCACATTCGATTAAGAGATAACTCAATTATTCTTCTATCTGTTACATTACTCATCTAATTTGATTTTAAAGTACCAATTGGTCCTATGATAACATCATAATTTAGAATCAAATGGAAAGTATGCATACTCATGAGTAGTGGTCAATTCCAACACCAATCCACTAACATCTACTCTACTCATATCATTATGTGTTCCTTACATCATTCTCCATTTGAAGTATTGATAATATACAATTCTCAATAATTACAATGCTTGAATTAAATAACAAACACTACCTGATCATGTGGTACCCTTAGGTCCACCCTATTATGCTCATGGAGATGTCACAAGGCCCAAACACTCAAGCAATGCAACAATAATGCAATATATTTTCACTCATATCATACACAGAGTATACATGACATACACTATCAAACAATATGCAATGCAACATCATGAGAAGATGATACCAAAACATGAATCCATCAAGTATCTCTACTCAAGCTACTCAAGGACTTAGGTACTAGAGTGAAAGAAATGGAGTTTCATAATGTGTGCTCAAATATATGGCACTACACAAAACCAACCATTCTCTCATACGAACGATAATGATGGTCATACAAGGCCATACCACTCTGGGTGAGATTTGGTGCCTCATGTGTGGGCATGCCTTCTCAATTCATCCTTAGCTTCATACTATAACTCAAGGAATGATTGAGGAAACCAATTGTCTTATTGTGTGTTTATCCCCTTGTTTTTAGTTATGTTGGGTATATGCACGAAGTTGTGGTACCAAAAAGGTGCCACACTTCAAAAAAAATGAAAAAGTCTCATAAAACACACGCCTTATAAGGTGCACACATTATAGGGTGTGCATCCTATAGTTCACGAGCCTTATAAGGTGTGCGCCTTATACGCATTTAAAACTTAAAAAAAACCCTGGTTCGTATTTTGGATGCATTCTGCATTCCCAAACCCGCATTTTGGCGATTTCGGGTGCCATTTTCTTGCACTCACCCTTTGTAAAAGCTTGATATTGGGCACTAAGTTGTCCATCTCTCATCAAAATACCACCACACCGTCGAAGAGCTCAAAGAGGTATGCATTTTTATTTTCTTATTATCATTTTTTTATTAATTTGAAGATTAAACTAGGTTTATTGATTTAAATTTATTTTCAGTATCAGGAAATGAGATTAGACAAGAAAATGTTGAAAACATTTAATCACCTCCTCATGAATACCATATTGAAGAAGAAGCACATCAATCACCTCCTCATGAAGACCATATTGAAGAAGAAGCACATCAAGAACCTCCTACAATCCCTAGACATCCCATAGGTACACAAGAAAACCTATTAGGTCAAATAGAAAATAGCCAAAAAGAGCTTGAAGGTTTAATAACAAGGCTAAAAGATCCCATTGGAACAAACTCCCATAGGACAAACCTTGCCAGTTCTTTGCAATCTACTGTATATCACATACAATCTGTGAGTGGGCAAATAAATTCTTGGTCCAGTAAGAAGGAAGAACAAAAGCAATTTTATCTTGACAAATTATCATATGCGGCAGTGAAGAAAAATAAAATTAATAAATTTGACTTGTGTGCTCTTTTTACGAACCCTTGAATGAGTCAACCTTTACACCCTAGATGTAGGAGATTCCCTATTCATTGGTGTCATCATGAAGGGATTAAGAACAATTTTTGGGATAGGCGGTGGATGGTATTTTATTAGCCCCCATGCAATAATCATGAGGTACCCCAATACTTTTTGAGAAAACTATACTGTGAGTTTGTCCTTAATGAGATCCCAAACTATTTTGATTTTCTAGATTTCAAAGGTAGAGGTGGGGGTTCCTCGCATGATAGAGAGGGTGCACAGTGCTATAGTTTGTGAGTATGAGCTATTGACAATGTTTTGTCTTGATGTTTTAAAAATAGCTACTTGTATTTATCTAAACATGTACGGTATAATTAATTCCAATGAACCTAAAAATGTGTTTCATAAATCTTTGAGATGCTAAATCTTTTGGCATGGTCTCACATTGAATTGTGGGCTCTCAAATTCAATAGCACCTTGAGACAAAATCACTTAATGTTTTTTTGAGGTAGCTTGTCAATAACACCTACATTGTAAGGAGATTGTTGGAATCTATGAGATGAAGTCTTAATTTATTATAATTCATATTTTCATGTATCCTACTCTGAGAGAGTGAATCTCTTTAGTATGTCCTTTGTATCTTTCCTTGAGTTGGTGAAATTATTCAATAAGTCCTTTTAGGATTAGTGAGCTTCCTTTGGCAGCGAGCCTTAAAAAATTTGTAATGATTGTTCATATTGTAGACACTTAAATTAATGATTTTAATTAATTTAACCTTACTACATAATTAATTAATCAATTATGTTACCCTTTATTCTTCTTAGAATTAATTAGATTTAATTTAATTAATCCTGTCACTATAGTCCAATAATTGATTTATTAAATAAATTGATTATTCCCTATTCTTCTAAAGTTTCTCATTATGTTATATGGAGCCTAGTCAGACTTGGAGGTTAAATTTTCCCTACTTCTATCGGCATGGTTTCACCTCATATTTTTTGAAGGGGATTTGGGGGCAACGCCCCCAAGATGGGGTCAAGGGGCAACGCCGCTTGCGGGGTCCAGGGGTAGCACCTCGCGAGAACAAGTCTTATTATTTTATAAAGGTGTCGGGTGTTATTTTTCTATTGGCTGACATGTTGTAACCCTATTTTTTTGTAACCAACATACGCCTAGATGATAAAGGTTAAGGGTTAGGGTTTTCTATAGAGAGTTTTGTAGTATTTTGTAGCGGTATTGAGTTGCAAGGAGATTGCTAATTGTAATTATCTTTATTTATTTATTGGATAATAAGATTGGACTCTCTCTTTGGTGGATGTAGAATGAGATTGGGTAAACCACGTTAAATATTGTCTCTTCACTGTTATTATTTCTATTTTTTAATTCTCGTGTTTAATATTTATGCATATATAATTGATATTTTTTGCATGAGATTCCTAACAAGTGGTATCAGAGCAAGTTGTGTTCGATTATCATCTGTAGGAAGATCTCACGGTTGAGTGGGACTACTGGCAGATGACGGTAGATTGAAGGTAGATAAATTCGATGGGAAGGACTATCAGTTATGGAAGATGTAGATGGAAGACTATCTCTATCAGAAAGATTTATGGAGGCCGTTGGAAGGAAAATCCAAGAAGCCATCAACAATAAGTGATGAGGATTGGAATATTTTGGACATAAAGGCACTGGGAACCATTTGGTTGTGCCTAGCACCATCTGTGGCATTAAATATAACAAAAGTGAAGACAATAAAAGATCTAATGAAAGCTTTGGCCAAATTTTATGAAAAATCCTCAACCTCAAATAAGGCATTTCTCATGAAATATTTATTTAATCTGAAAATGATTGAAGGTGGATCTATGATAGATCATTTAAATGAGTTTAATAATATTATCAGTCAATTGATTTTTGTAAAGATAAATTTTGATGAAAAAGTTATGGCTCTCCTATTATTATGTTCTTTGCCTGAAAGCTGAAATAGTTTGGTAATGGCAATTAGTAACTTTGTTTTCGGTTCAAATACCCTAAAATTTGATTATGTTGTTGGTGTGATTTTGAGTGAGGAAATTCATAGGAAAAGCTCATGTGGATCCACATCAGGTAGTGTTTTGAATGCAAAAAGTAGGGATAGACCAAAGGAGAGAGGAAATGGTTCTAGAGGTTGTAGGAAGTCACGAGGAAAATCAAAGGACCAAAAGACCAAAATATTATCGGTATTGTGGAAAACCAGGTCATCTGAAGAAAGATTGGTGGTCTCAAAAGAATAAAGAAGGAGACAAACAAGATGGAAATAAGGAGGTGAATGTGGTAAGTAATAAATCTAGAGAAGATGCCTTGATTCTTTCCCTAGATAATGCTGATGATTCATGGGTTTTAGATTCATAGGCTTCATTTCATGCTAAGCCCCACAGAAGTTATTTTCTTGATTATGTCTAAGAGGATTTTGGGCTGGTTTATTTAGGAGATAATGAACCCTGTGAGATTGTTGGAAAGGGAAGAATTAAGATTAAGTTGCAAAATGGGAATCATTGGCTACTACAAGAGGTAAGGCACGTTCCAAGGCTGAGTAGGAATTTAATTTCAATAGGGAAACTAGGTGATGAAGGTTGCACAGTTACTTTTAATGATATAAATTGGAGGGTTTCAAAGGATTCCTTGATTGTAGAAAAAGGTGTGAAAGTAGGCACCTTATATCTTTGTACAGGTCATATTGTTCCTTCTACTTTAGTTGTTGCAGAGAAATCCCAAACACATTCAAGAACAATTGCTATAGGTTCGCAGGAAGAAACTAAAACAGTTATTGTAGGTTCTGAGACAACACTATGGCATAATAGACTTGGGCATATGAGTGAAAAAGGTATGAAGTCACTTCATTCTAAAAGGGTCTTACTAGGTCTAAAATGCATTAATACGGATTTCTGTGAAAGTTTTGTGTATGGAAAATAAAAGAGAGTTAGTTTTCTCAAGGATGGGAAACAAAAGACAAATGAAAAGTTGAAGCTTGTGCATACAAATGTATGGGGATTGGCTCAGGTATCTTCTCTTGGTGGCTCTCGGTATTATGTTACAATCATAGATGATTCAACTAGGAAGGTTTGGATTTATTTCCTTAGGCAAAAATCTGATGTATTTGAAACATTTAAGAAATGGTGAAGCTTGGTTGAGAATGAGACAAGTAAAAGATTAAAATGTCTCAGATCTGATAATAGTGGTGAGTATTGCAGCTAAGAATTTGAGGATTATTGTTCCATTAATGCAATTCATAGGTAGAAAATAGTTCCAAGAACTCCATAGGACAATGGAGTGGATGAGCACATGAATAGGACAATAATGGAGCATGCACGGAGCATGAGATTACATGTTGGGCTGCCTTTAAACATGTGGGTAGAGGCTGTCAAAACTATTGTATATTTAATTAATAGAGGTCCATTAGTTCCTTTGGGTTGTGGTATTATAGAGGAAGCATGGACAGGTAAGAAGGCGAGTTGTTCTTTTCTCAAAACCTTCGGATGTGAAGCATTTGTACATGTAGATTCTGAAAATAGAACCAAGCTAGATGCCAAATCAAAAAAATGTATTTTTGTTGTATATGGCATCGATGAATTTGGTTATAGGCTTTGGGATGTTGAAAATATTAAAATTGTGAGAAGCAGGGATGTTGTATTCAATGAGAAAGTGTTATATAAAGATCAGTTGCAGCAACATGAGAAGAAATAAAATGATTATGTGGTGCTGGATGATACTCCAGATAGTGATGTTCCAGTGGTTCCTCATGCTCCGCAACAACAACAAAAAATCCCACAAACTCCAGTGAATGTTAGATGGTCAACAAGGCTAAGTAGACCTCTTGAAAGGTTCTCCCCCTCTTTGTATTCTATTTTTTTAGCAAATGCTAGTGAATTAGAAGGATATGATGAAGCTATGTAGGTGGATACAAAGCTTCAGTGGGAGCTTGCCATGAAAGAAGAAAAGGACTCCTTGCAGAAAAATCAAACTTAAGAATTATGTAAGTTGCCTGCAAGTAAAAAAACTTTACAAAACAAATGGTTTTATAGGGTGAAAAAGGAAGATGGAGGTAAGTAAATATTTAAAGCTAGGTTAGTTGTCAAAGGATTCGCATAGAAAAAGGGCATTAATTTTGCTGAAATTTTTTCTCCTGTTGTTAAGATGACTTCTATTCGTATTGTTTTAAGTATTGTTGCTACTGAATATTTGTATTTGGAACAGTTAGATGTGGAAAATACCTTTCTCCATGGTAATTTGGAGGATGAGATATATATGGAACAACCCCAAGGATTTGTAGTCAAAGGAAAGGAGAAATTGGTGTGCAGATTGCAGAAGAGTTTATATGGCTTGAAACAAGCACCTCGACAATGGTACTTGAAATTTGATAGTTTTATGGCTAAGAAAGGCTATAATAGGTGTAATTTTGACCATTGTGTTTATTTTAAGAGGTTAGATAATGAAAGCTACATTACTTTGTGTTTATATGTTGATGACATGCTTGTAGCCGGGTCTAACATGGATCACATTAGAGAGTTAAAATGTAGTTAGCAAAATCATTTTCTATGAAGGATTTGGGGGCAACAAAACAAATCCTTGGTATGAAAATTTATAGAGATAGGTAGAACAAAAAATTGACTCTATCTTGGGCTAATTATATTGAAAAGGCATTGCAAAGATTCCATATGGAGAACGAAAAAGTTGTCAGAACACCTTTGCCTAGTCATTTGAAATTGACTAAGGAGATGTGTCCAAAGACACAAGAGGAGAAAGAAAAAATGTCCAAGGTACCTTATGCTTCAGTTGTAGGAAGTTTAATGTACGTCATGGTATGCACGAGACCAGATATTGCACATGATGCTGGGGTTGTCAGCAGGTATATGAGTAAGCTAGGATTGGAGCATTGGAATGCAATAAAATGTCTTAGATATTTGAGAGGTACATTCAATAAACATTTATGTTTTGGGAGCTCTAATACTAATTTAGTAGGTTATGTAGACTCAGATTTGGTAGGAGATATTGATACCGGGAGGAGCACTATAGGTTATGTCCTTATTGTAGGTGGGATAACAGTGAGTGGGATCTCCAAGTTACAAAAGGTGGTTGCTTTATCCACCACATAGATAGAGTATGTAGTTGCAACAGAGGCAAGAAAAGAGATGATATGGCTACAATATTTCATGGAAGAATTGGGAAAAAGAGACTAATAGTCATTTGTTTACTGGCAGTCAGAGTGCCATCCATCTTGCAATGAATTTTGCCTTGCATTCAAAGAAAAAACACATACAGTTGAGGTATCACTTCATTCGATTAGTGTTGGATGATGGACAATTAAGGATGGATAAGATACATACAGATAAAAATCCAGCGGGTATGTTTATAAAGGTAGTGACAAGAGAGAAGCTGATATCCTCTTTAGCTTCGGTTGGTCTTCAAGAGTGAAAACAGTCAAAATAGAATAGTAGAGTCCAGGCTATTTCATTCCAGTGAAAGCTATAGGGTCAACGGTGTTATAATTAGTCTCCAAGTGAGAGATGATATGTTATGGAGTCTGATCAGTCTCCAAGTGGAAGATTGTTGTTATATGGAGCCTAATTAGACTCGGAGGTTAAATTTTCTCTACTTCTATCGACGTAGTTTCCCGTCATATTTTTTGATGGGGGTTTGGGGGCTGCGTCCCCAAGATGGGGTTAAGGGGTAGCGCCCCTTGTGGGATCCAAGGGCAGCGCCCCGTGAGGCCAAAAAGACTTATTATTTTATAAAGGTGTCGGGTGCTATTTTTATATTGGCTGACATGTTGTAACCCTATTTTTTGTAACCGACATGTATGGATGAGAAATGTTAAGGGTTAGGGTTTTTTGTAGAGAATTTTGTAGTATTTTGCGATAGTATTGAGTTGCAAGGAGATTGCTGGTTGTAATCAGTTTTTATTTATTTACTGGATAACAAGATTGGACTCTCTATATGATGGATGTAGCCCGAGATTGGGTGAACCGCATTAAATATTTTCTCTTTGTTGTTATTATTTCTATTTTCCATTCTTGTGTTTAATATTTATTTGTATATGATTGATATTTTTGCACGCGATTCCTAACACCTCAATTAATTAATTTCTCTAAATTCCCTTTAGTTAATTAATTAATATTAATTAACTAAACCATGTGATTGCTACAAATCACTTTCCTCTAATCCACACTCAGCCTAATTAATTCTTCTAAAAGCCTACTTAAAATTATTTCCTAATTTTTAATTCCTCCACTCATTCTCTCTCCTCTTGTCAAATCCTCCTAACTTTCTCACTTGTCATCTAATATCTCATTATCCCACTTAATCCTCCTCTCTAATCATTTTCTATTTGATAATCCTCATTATTAGCCACAAAGTCAACCATTTTCCATAAATGGTTTGTCCTCCCCACCTTCCAAACCTTAAATACACCAACTTTGGTCATTTTAAGGATTTCAAATTTCCTCTCTTCCCCATGCACTCTTATCTTCCCAAGGAATTTTTAATTCCTTTTCCCATTTCCTTTCCCCATGCATCTCATTATTTGGGAATTTTTAATTCATTTTTCCTTTCCCAAAGAATTTTTAATTCCTTTTTGTCTTCCCAATGTACTTGAGGATCTCTTCCCCATTTACATTGTGGAGTGTGGAGACAAGAAATGCCTTTATGGCAAATCTCTTGGTCTCCACACCTTGTCCCATCAATCCATGTCCCCACCTTCTTTCAATCTCCACCCTTGATCCAATTTCAATCTCAACAGTCCATTTCTCCCCTTTCAAATCTATAAATTGGGGTCTCCTCCCCTTCATTTCATATCTCATCTTTGTGCAATCTCATATTGTTGATTTGGCTTTAGAAATCCATCCTTGTGCATCGCCACTATAGGAAAATATTGTCCAAATCCATAGTTATCCACATCCTTCATCCATTTGCAAGCATCCATCCAATTTGTTGTGCATTGGAGAGAAACCCACATTCAATCAAGGAGCACATCAAAATTAAGTGGAGATAAGGGTGCATTCCAGTTATCCATTGCTCAATCCCAAGGAGAAGGTAAAGGTAACAAGGTATACTAGTTTTACTGTGTGTTTTCAATGCTTTGTTTTGATTACTAACCATTGCATCCTCCTTTCTATTTTTCACCCTCTTCATTTTGGCACGTCTAGTGGGACCCACATCCCTAGTACTAATTTAAAAATTTGAAGTTTTTGTGAATTTTTAGCTTGCAGGTTCCGGAACAAAGCCTCTACCTACAAATTGACACCTGTGCATCTCTGGATTGACATCTCTAAGGATCAACATCTGCGCTTCAATTTCAAATTTTCTAATTGCCTTTTTGCAGGTTGTTTTCCTTAAACGTCTTTGCACTTCTTTGACACCTGCGCATAGTGTCTTTTGACACTTGGTTTTTTATTTTTACAATCTAAAAAGAAGAAAAATATCTAAAAAGGGTCTAAAAGAAAATAAAAATAATCCTAGGCTAGTTATTTACTTTTCATTTTCTACAAATTAGTTAAATATTTTAGCAAAAAGTTAGTTTCTCGGGCCTTTTGACGCTTTAGCGTCTGCACAGATGGTCAATGTCTATGCTCTGGTTCGACGTTGACATCAAACCTAAAAAAGCCCACTTAGATTTGAATTTCAAATTTTCAAATTTCAACTAACTATTTTTTTAGCATTTAATTTCTTGCTTTGACATTTGCGTAGATGCTTAACATTTGTTCTTAGGATCAACATTTGCGTTTTAGATAGTTTAAAATTAAAATTTGAAATTTCAAAAATTTTGTTGTTTCTCACTTTTTGTTCTAGTAGTCTATGCATAGATTGTTTTGGCGTCTGTGAAGACGTTTTAACATTTACGTAGGCATTTTGACATCTGCACCTGTGGTTCACCATCTGCACTGTAACGTTAGGAGATTTTATTACTGATCTTAATTTCAGGTTTTACAAGTTTTCTCGTGAGTCCAAGATCATATTTTCAAACTACTAACAGTTTTTTGCAGCTTCGCTTGCTAGAGAAACAAATTTTATAACTAGATTAGCTTGTTTCTTGCATTTGTAGATTAAAAACTCTTACATGTGGGATTAAATTAACAAATATCTTCTGTGTCTTGTGTGCTTGCATACATGTTTGGGTAGACCCACCGTTGTACTTGAGTATCCTCTCCCCTCACCTTCTGGACATAATCCGGACCAATGGATTTGATATCAATGGTAACACATAATGTAATGCTAACAATCTCCCCCTTTGTCATTGATGTCAACATCCATCAAAAACAAAAACAACATGAAATATGAAAGATCATCATTATGCACAACTATCTCTCTCTCCCCCTTTGACAACAATGACAAAGGTGGGCAAAAAATCTCCCTAAGAAACTCATACCTGCTCCCCCTGAGAGGAAGCACACCAACATTAGTCTAGAAAAGAATGTACATGCTAATCACTGGACCAATGCACATTAGTTCAAACTAGGAAGGGGTAATACCCCTAACTTCTATTAGAGATACTCAAAATTATCTCCGCACAATGCCTTAGTAAATATGTTTGCAATCTTCTCTTTTGTAGGTACATACTCAAGTCTGACCTTATTGTTTAGAATTTTTTCTCTCAAGAAGTGATACCTGATAGATATATACTTTGTTCTAGAATGTTGTACCAGATTCTTTGAAATATTTATTGCAATAATATTATCACACATGATTGGAATAGGATCATCAAACTTTACACCAATGTCCTTGAAAGTTTGCTTCAACCATAAAATCTAAGTGCAACAAGAAGATGCTGCAATGTACTCTACTTTTGTCATTGTAGACGTATAAATCTAACCACTTTCTTAAATAAATATTTAATATTTATTGAAACCCCATCTCTCCTATTAATTAAATCCTATTTAATTAATTTCTTCATTTTCATCTATTTGATTAACTAAATTATTCAATTAAATTCACCTAAACCTTTTCTAGCCTTTAATTAAATAAATCGCTTTATTTAATTAATTCCCCTTTCTTTCTTTTAATTAAATTAACCCTTGCATATAAATAAATCTAATTTATTTATAAAAATCCCCCAACTTGTAAATATGCAAGTTGCATCTATTTTAGTTGAAATAAAATATTTTATTTTAATTAAAATTCTTTTCCCTCACCGACTTCTAGATTCTTATAAACTATCTTAATTATCCTTAATCCCTCTAATCATGTCCTTTCCCTAAGTTTGAGGAGTTCACTTCTCAATTTTGGAGGAAAGTCTTCTAAATTAATTTAAGGCTATATTTCTTCAACAAGATAACTTGTTGAGTTCCCCCAAATTTAGAAGGACTCTTAAAAATTTGTCCCTAAAGTTTCTTAACCATTAATGGTTAACTCAACCCTCCCTTCATGGTTAGAGACTTTCTCTCTAACTTAACCCTCATCTAACCCAAGGGTCTCATCAAGCACTTATGGCTTTGACCATAGTTATCCTATTAACCCTTGTACAAGAGTTTGCCCCTTGGGTAAAAGCTTTATCCAATGGATGAACCTAACCTAACCATAGCCTTACCCCCTAAGGAAACCTTCATCTCTTCTCAGACATTTAATGCCTCTTGCATCTCCTCTCAAGCAACCTCTTGTTGACAATTGTCCCCATTACATTGGTGAAGATTCTAAACATAGATTGAGTATTATTCAATCCTAACCATTGTTAATATTATTCAATCTTAACCCTCCATTGCCCTATTTTCCCTATAAATAGAGCTCTCATTTTTCATTATCCAAAATCCAAGTTTTCATGCATCTACATTATTGTCTAATTTACTAAGCATTTTTAGCCTCTCTCTATTAAAATATCATCATAAACATTTAGAAGAATTTCATTTTCATATCAATAGTCTATCCATGCTAGTATATCATGATTATGATAATTTAGCAATATCTTTATCATATCACTATCTTCATACTAGCTTAATCATCATAGTTTTAACACATCCTATAGATCTTAGAGTGCATTCATGCATATAGATCACAATATCACTCGTTCTTGGAGTTGTCATTCCTAAGTCATTTGCTCAATGATCTGAGAGAAAAACATTGGCTTTAGGGATCCTGTAAGATAGAGAACTATGGAACACCCCTTGGGAAGTTAAACTAGTTCAAATTAGTTTATATACTTGCACTGAGAGTCTCATTGGTATGTAGGTCATCTGATCTCAATTTATTCATTTTGATTAACCACATTTTCCCGCATACATCTTTGGCGCCCACCGTGGGGCACATCCCCAGAAACTAACATCATTTTGTATGCAGGTAGAAGACAACAATCATGTCATAATTGCAAACTAGCGTTCCTAGGACTTTATTTAGCACATCTATGGTGAACTTTAGTGCATGCATGGCACTGTTTAGTGCATGGAGACCATAACTCAGCGCATTATGTTATCTTTCAGGTGCATACCCCTTTCTACTTGTTTAAACACATAGGAGCACTGTTTTAGCACATTCAAGTAGCAGAATAGCACATAGGTCCTCTCTTTTAGTGCTTTTGCACCATACTTGAGCTCATCTGTGTGAAATTTTAGCGTGTAGCTCTGATAGAGAGAAAATTTGTAACAAAGAGAGTAAATTTAGGCTTCTGAAGCCCACCATCAAGATTTAATTTTTGACTAACTATGTGCAAGTTCTAAAAAATTTTTCAGTGCAGGAAAAGGAGGAGTTTTAATTAGTTTTATTTACTTTCTTTTATAAGTTGGTAAAGAAAAAGAACTCATTTTTTTTTAATTGCAAAGGCTTAAAATGAATTTCACCTTTCTTTTGAATGCTTAAAAAGAACTTCATCATTTATTTTTGGTGCCTAAAATATACTTCATATTTCTTTCTTGCATGTTTAAAAAGAACAACAAAATCAAATCTTTCCTTTAATGCAAGATAGGATCATCTTTCTTTGGGCTCTAAAAATAACAAAACAAAAATTCCCATTTTTGCAAAGGGTTAAAATTGAACTTCATTTTCTTTTGGTGTTGATTAAAATGAACCTCATTTTTCATTTGGGAGTTTAAAAAGAAACTTCACTTCATTTCAAAAGATCCAGATTGCAAAACCATTGTTATTCATTTGATGAATTTACTTTGATTGACTAGGATTTCTTTAAAGTTAAAAAATTATGCTATCTTCACACATTTTTATATTTGGATAAACAGAACATCATGTCTTCTTGGAGCAACATCTCCATCTAGCTTAGACAATTTTGCAATGAAGGTTTAAAAAGAATCCTTGTATTTTGTGTTTGTGAGAAGATAGGTATATGCTCTCACCTTCAATGGGTGATTAAAAGGCTAGAACCATGTCTTTTATGCTTTCTTTCAGTTTCATGCATTAAAACCTTTAGAAGGCTTTCCCTCCCGAGTTTCCCTTAGGGCACCATTCGGGTCGGTGAGAGGGGAATGAACTAAGTGGGAAATGACTTTTTCACCAAGTATTCCAACCCACTATAATCAAATGTGGAGGCTGATGAAAATCCACTCTGACGGTTTCGCTCAATGATTAGCCTTCCCCCAATATCTTTAATATACGTAAAGCCTTTATTCTAAAGGTTGGGAAGCCTCCCAAGGAAGTTTATCACTGAAGACCAAACGTAAGCTTGATTACAAACCTTAGCATTAGAAACTTTGAGCTGAGTCAGCTACCAAACATTGGAAATATCATAGTGCAAGGGTGGGGAAGAATCCGCCCCCAAGATCACTCACCATATATCTCCTAAGATAACTACTCAATTATGAAGCAATTCACTTTGGGTTAAATTTTGGACAAAGGAAAAAAAATGGGCACCCCTAGGGGTGACAAGGTTGTTTGAGCTGATGGAGTATCGAGACCAGTGGGCTATTGTATTGTCAATGAACTTTGAATAAACAGTCTATCTGATATGTCTTTTATTGTATCCAAACCAGTGAAAACATTGGGGATTTGAAAACATCCTCAAAAGAACATACACTATTTGTTAGCATAGACAAACTGTTATTATTTCTATCTGCTATTTTTTAAAATCATTTTATTAGAAAATCATCCATCAAAGCACAAAAATAATATCTCGACATCTTAGCAAAATCATCAAAAAAAAGTTATCAGGACAGTTAGCGCGTAGGAACAACATCCTAGCGCATATCGACCATCATATAGTGCATTCCAACCAATAATTAGTGCTTCCATCACTCAAATTAGTGCATGATCAATATCATATTTGTGAAAACTCAGAGAGCTCTTGCCAACATCTTTGTAGTGCATAGGAGCATCAACCTAGCACATCTGAAACATATTATAGCACATTTGAACCAGCCATTAGCTCTTCAAAGGGACACATTAGCGCATAACCAATTCAACAATTTTGTTATCAAATAGTAAAAAATAGCACATTTGAGAAGAAGCATAGCGCATCTGAATCATTCTGTAGTGCTTTGGGGGCATCCTTTAGTGCATCAAGGCTTTGTTCTAGCGCATGATTAAAATTGGCAAAAAATAGAGAGCAAACCAATCACCTTGTGAAATTTTCATCAACAGTTTCGGATACCCTTTTAGGTCCTCTGACAAATCTAACATAAAAAGGAAAAACATGCAAAAAGGATCATAAGTGAGAAATTTCCAAATTCAACTAAGTACCCTTAGAAAGAGATATCAAATCTTCAACTATCTTGAGATCAGATTTCAGCTAACAAGATTAAGGAGTATCAAGATAGTGATCAAAGGTTCCACTATCCAGCAAATTCTATCAAAACAATACCTAGTTAAGATCTCAAGTTGTCAAATAAAGTTTCTACATCATGAAACTTGACTCATATCATTTGGCACACTTTGTCGTAAGGGCGAATCAAACTAAACCTTTACTTGACAAGGAGACTTGAGTATCGAAAATAAAGTATCCATATCCAACATCAACATCAATATTGATCATTTGTGTATGACCACTTCCCATGTTTTGAGAGGAACAAGTCTTCATCAAAAGACTAAGTTGAAGAAGAGACAACCTAGTTCTAAGAAACTTATCAAGAGGAGTAAATTTCTCTATATCAACCGTCAACTCTTTAAATCACATTGCGTTTTCTTACATCATATGCGGTTGTATATCCAAGGAAATCCCAATGAATTTGACAAATAATCTTTGAGAAGTAGGGATTACGTTTGAAAAGCAACATTCAACCAACGCCTTGATAGAGGAGGAAGAATTAATTGTGCTTTGTTTCCAAAGTTTCTTATCACTTATAAAAAAGATTGACCTGAGGCACCAACGCCACCAAGAACGCCAATAGAAGAAGAAGAATTTACTACTATAGAGATATATTGATGCCCATTGTCACTCGATCTCAGAGAAACAAAAAGAAGGAATCACAACCAGAATCAAGCATGATTCATAGGGAGACCAATCCTTTTGATGAATATGAAAATATGGAAGAAACAACAATCATCGAAGAGCTTCTCCAAGAATGTCAAGAGAATGCAACTTTCCAAAAACTTGTAGAAAGACTTATAGAATTGGATAAGCAAAAATATCTACTCATGCTAACTAGTAAAGGAGTCAATATTCCTGAGGATATTTACATAGAAAACTTAAGGAATACGGACGAGAGAATTTCACGAACAAGGGCGAGGAACTATACTTACAATCAAGAAAACATATGCAACTTAGATCACACCCATGAACAAGATAACACTCACAAACAAGACAATACCCGCAATCGGGACAATCTTAATGAATGAGGGGAAACTCCCCATCGAAGGACCAATTCACCCCTAGCTATTCTTACACAAAAACTCCAAACACTTCAAAGACAAATGCAGGACATGCTACAAGGAACCACGATAAGATACTCATTAGACAACATTTGTCCTTATCCTTTTGATAGGAGATTAAACGTGGTACCTTTTCCCCAAAATTAAGATATACCAAAGTATGACAAATATGATGCTAAGAGTGATCCCCGTGATCATGTTCAAGAATTTTATACTATGAGATTAGAGTTCGCTCACAGTGACACATACTTAATGAGACTATTCCCAAGAAGTTTGGGAGGGAGAACAATGAAGTGGTTGTCAAAACTCACACCTACCATCAGATCATTTGATGAGCTGGTGAATAAATTTATAAAATAATACTCCTATAATATCCAACATGCAATCATCATACTTGACATATGCAATACGAATCAAAAGAATAATGAAACATTCATGGTGTTTCTACAACGATGGAGGCACATGGTCACAAGATACCCACGAGATGTGCCTGAAAAGGAAAATATGGAAATCTTCATAGACAATCTGAATAGTGAAATGAGTTATCATCTCAAACTACAATATATACCATCTTTTGCAAAATTAAAAGAGAATGGTATCCAAGTGGAGGAATCTTCCATCAAGAAAGTAACCTTGAATTTCTCTAAAGAAGGTGTTAGTTCATCAAACAATAACACCTTTAACAATCAAAACAATAACAACAACTCAGACAAGTCCAAATTTTGGACAAGAAATAAGAACATTGTTAATGATGGGGTAGTCGATACCAACAATGTAAGGTCTAAACAACCAGTGTTGAATTTATCAGGAAACCCACCATTCAATAATAATCAAAGAAGTGCTAATCAAGGAACTAACACTTGTCAATGAAATACCAACTAAGGAGCTTCAACATCAAACAACAACAACAACAATCACCAAGGCAATAACAATAACAACCTAGGGAACAACACAAACTAGGATGTTGTGTCTATGTTTTCAGGATGTTTTTAGGGTGTTAAAAAATAGGTTGATCCCTAATTTATCCTTTCATGCCTTGTAATTATCAATTTTGATGCCCTAGTTGACTTCCAGAACTAAATTCATGCATTCAATGCAAAATTACACAATTGCAACTCAAGATAATGCAATTGCAGTTAGATTCACTCAATTTCTATTAGAATTGTATAGTTTCTAACAAGATTATGCAATTTATCATAAAATCACACATTTGTTCCCATTTTTACACATTTGATTCTTGGTTTATGTATTTGCCTATCCCAAGTTGATTTTTGGGTTTTTGACCTTCCTCATGGGTTTGATGAGTTGTCCCATGTGATTTCCTTGGTGTTTGGGTCTAATTTTCTTGTGATACGATGAAGTGTGCTACCAAGGCATGCTTCCATGAGATGCCAAAGAGAATTTTCATTTATACTTGTAATTTGTGATAAATCTAGGATGGAGTTCTTCACTTGGAGACTCTTAGGTTGTTCCATTAGTAATAACCTTGTTGTGTATTGTGAATATGATCTATTGAGGTATTATTATGATGATTAGTTTGTGTGTATCTATGTATTGATGTAATTTATGTATAAGCCTATGATTATGTCCTAAGTAAGTAAAGGGAGTGGCTCAAAAGTGTCCTCAACCCATAGGTGGTACACTGGCAATCACATTGGGGAGTTTCTTAAAAAGTGATAACATAACTAAAAACGAGGGGATAAACACATAATAAGACAATTGGTTTCCTCAATCATTCCTTGAGTTATAGTATGAAGCTAAGGATGAATTGAGAAGGGATGCCCACACACGAGGCACCAAATCTTACCCAGAGTGGTATGGCCTTGTATGACCATCATTATCGTTTGTACGAGAGAATGGTTGGTTTTGTGTAGTGCCATATATTTGAGCACACATTATAAAGCTCCATTTCTTGCACTCTAGTACCTAAGTCCTTGAGTAGCTTGAGTAGAGATACTTGATAGATTCATGGTTTGGTATCATCTTCTCATGATGTTGCATTGCATATTGTTTGATAGTGTATGTCATGTATGCTCTGTGTATGATATGAGTGAAAATATATTACATTATTGTTGCATCGCTTGAGTGTTTGGGCCTTGTGACATCTCCATGAGCATAATGGGGTGGACCTAAGGATACCACATGATTAGTTAGTGTTTGTTATTTAATTCATGCATTGTAATTATTGAGTATTGTATATTATCAATACTTCAAATGGAGAATGACGTAAGGAACACATAATGATATGAGTAGAGTAGATGTTAGTGGATTGGTTTTGGAATTGACCACTACTCATGAGTATGCATACTTTCCATTTGATTCTAAATTATGATGTTATCATAGGAACAATTGGTACTTTAAAATCAACTTAGATGAGTAATGTAGCTCAGATAGAAGAATAATTGAGTTATCTCTTAATCGACTGTGAGGTCATGAATCATGCTTAGGTACATTATGAAGAATGATATTAGGGAGCCCTTAGAGGAGCTTGTTAGAGTTGAATGTTGAGTCTTCCACAATTCTTAGTTGTAGATGATTGTTAACCTATCTTGAGGTGTGATCTTAGTTCTCATGTATGTGTTAGGTCCCAGAGACAATTGAAAGGGGGGGGGAGCGGGGGGGGGGGGTGAATCAGTTGTCAAATAAATTAAAACCAAAACAACTTAACCAAACTTAATGCTTAATATCGGTAAGCCAAACTTTATGCCGGTAGACAATTTATCAGTTAATTGCAGTACCGGTAAAGATTAATGCATGAAATAGGAACACAATAACATCCACAACACATAACAACAATATTTGTATGTGGAAACCCTGTAAGGGGAAAAACCACGGTGGGAAACCTTACCCACAATTAGATGATACTACTGCATATAGTATGTGTGTACAATATGGGGTCTGCACATTCAGAAAGGCCAAGCACCTAGAGCTCACTGCTCAATCACAAAATGAGAGTCACACTGACTACAATTGGATGATTAAATCCAATGATAATGTACTGCCTAAAAATAGCATCTCCATATGCTGGATTCAGTACCAGTTTAGCTCTGATATGCCTTCTTCAAACCTTCCTTCAATCTTGAATGATGTCTGTATGTATGGCTCTGCTGATATTTGCATATACCGAATTACAATCCTTTTCTCAATCGCATATTGATCTCACAAATGAGATTTTACATTTATACCATATCCTAAGACCAATTAAGTAGGTCGTTTCACTAAAAGATATTACAATACAATAAAATTAATTACAAATAAAATAATATCCGATGCATGATGTCGGCTCAATGCATTTACAATAACAACAAAATAATTTCCTTGACGTGCCATGCTGATCTGGAATAGATAAGCCTATTGGTGTATATCCTGGACCTATTTGCCGGTAACAACAAATATGCAAACTCAAATAAACAAATGAACAAATCACCAAGACAAAGTGTCAAAATGATGTCTTCAACATAACCAAGTATTCTCCAAGTGATTCCAAGTGCCAGTGATCAATATATCCTGTCGGTGAACCAAATACCAATGACTGTGCATAAATCACTTGCTTGCCGGTGAACATAACCAATTCTCCAAGTGCTGATAGGTATTGATAAGTGTTGACATCAATGACAAAACCATATCAACATATCCAAAATACCAACAGTATGTTCTCACATAATTTAAAATAAAAATATTTAAATTGTCTTTTCTTGTGCCTTTTTCTCATATCCTCTAGGGTTCCTTGGTAGGGCGTTACAAATTTACTCTGTGTAGATAGCTTTCAATGTTGTCATCATTAGACATCTTTAGGTTCTCAAATTTATGCTTTACATTTGTGAACTTGGGTTGCTTTGTCTTTTGGTCACCTTCATATACACTACTTAGCTTCTCCCAAATTTCTTTAGAAGACTTCAAACCCATAACTTTAGAAAATACAAAATCACTTAAACAACTGGTAATTACAACTTTCACCTTCATATTGTTCTCATGTTCCTTAACTTCATCTAGAGTCAAAGGACCATTTGCTTGAGCGATATATCTAGTTTTGATAATTTACCATATTGTAGTTAGCAAAGATTCCAAATGACATTCTATCCTTTCCTTCTAATAATTAAAACTTGTGGCATCAAACTTTGGTGCTTTGTAATTAACTTCATGTGCCATTTCATATATTCCACAAGTGGTGAAGCTTCTTAAGAGGAGTAGTTAGACTTGATAGTGCAATGTACACTAATCGTAAATATTTTATCTAAAACCACACTCCACAATATTCACATACCAAGGGAATGCAAAGCAATCTTTGATTGGGATATTAAAAACTCTTTCCTACATAAATATAGTTTCATGAATATTGAAAATTCCACTACAAAAACCTTCTAGAGAAACACCTCAGACTTGCTCAATATCACTACTAGACTACATAACAACATCTAAACATTCACTTTTGGACCATCTGTATCACATAGTGACATCGATGACAAAATCAAATAGATTGCATAAATGACAACACAACACAACAATTCAAGTTTCCAATAGGTAAATGGTATTTAATGGATGTTGTTAATAATTAAAATTTGATAATTAAATGAATAATTTTAGTATCTACAACTTTTATGATATTTTTTGGCATAGTGTTTAGTTTTACTTGAACCCAAATTTAGAAAAAAAAATAACATTTTCATATCTCATGATTTACTTAATAAATATTGAGAAAAAAATTAATTCTTTTTCTCAAAACTAGTGAACCACACTTAGTTTTCGATTTTTGAGGATGTGTCCACCGAAAAATATAGTAAACAAAATTATATTCACTAAAAAGTTAATAGAAAAATATTTAAACTACTAGATAACCTTATATAAATTTCTATATAAATATTTACTATCAGCATTCAACTATGTAGATTTTGATTCAAACTCATTGACCCATGTTTCATGATCCAATATCATAATTTGACTTGGTTAGAAAATATCTC